>NC_091470.1:369873764-370173764 GCF_036971445.1 Narcine bancroftii
TCCAGATAACATATAGCTGTTGTCATGTAGGAATGCAGTTGATCTAGATCGTGCTGAGCTTACATTTGGAGATTTTAATCTCTCAAGACTGGGGTGGGGGCGGGTGCGTTAAGCTCCCCCATGCACCATGAGGATACAGGAGAGTTGCTTGAGATGTTTCGGCATGTGTTTTAAGTTTTTCTTTAAAAATTGGGGTTATAATGTCATCATTTATCTGAAGCTTCTGTGGAGTTGATCAATGGATATTAAGGATCTACCTTGACCTTTTTCTAAAATAATATTAACAAGATTCGTATCCTGAGGTTGGGTTTGGAGTTCGGTGGTCCAATGTCGAGGGGGCAGTTTTAAAAAAATCAGCCAATAGTTATGACTGATTATTGCGACAAATATCTGGTGCCCCCACTCCCCCATTGGTGCATTAATTGTTGATAAAAATCTGCCTGCACCGTTGAGCCGGTGGGCATCCTTTACCGAAGGGTATTCTCCGTTCTGTGAAATCCCTACTATCAGTACGGTGTCAAGCCCACCAGTTCTGGGGCCTTTTGTTGAATTATGCAGCACAGGGACGGGTCTAATTTGTGTGCGTATTTTCACGGCCAACATTGAGATTCAGGCTGGCCATCACTCAGGCATAATAATAATGGGTAAGCAGACAGATTGTAAAGGTGGACATTGGAATGTGTTGGCCGAGACGTGGAATGATTTTTGAACAAGGAGAGTTGGGAGATTTCTTCCTTTCTGTCAAGTCGCAACAAAGAATGAGTTAAAAGTCGAGTTTTGGATGCTGCTCGGGTAATGCTGCGTCTGGTTTACAATTTTCTAATCCGAGACAATGCCAGTCACACAACTCCAACTGAAAGGTCTGCACTAAAGAGTTGGAATCCTTGACACGAGATTTGCAGTGATCATATTTTTAGTGTTGAGCAGTTCCAGGACACGTGTCAAAAATTCTAAACCTTTGATTTAAATTTCCCACTCAGCGTTGAATTGATGGGGAGCCGCTGTTAGAACGCCTGGGTGTTGATGGATTGTGTTAATAGAGAAAAAAGACTTTGTTAACACCAGCATTTATCCAGCATATTTTACACAGTAAATTGCTTCGCAGAAGTGTAAACCAACAAAAAGCAAAGGCCGTGAGGGATCCGGGGAGAGGCGATCGGAGGGATGGGCAGATTTGTTTATTTTTAATGAGCATCTTGGTGGAAGGGAGAAAGACAGAGGGCTGACAACGCGAGGGAGATACCCAGATTACTACAAGTCTGTTCACTTGTACACTCTTACACGTTCCCTTAAATAAAGTGCTCCATATTCAGGACCCAGTTTTCGACTTGCCCCTTTCTTCTGTCAACACTGCTTCGGGATTCCACCCTTCCCAACATTCACCCCCTTCTCACCTCCTTCTCCCCTCTTCTTTCCACCCCTCCATAACCCATACACATTCTTGCTGTATCATCTCTCTCTCTCCAATTTTTCTTTTTCTCCTCCTCTCCCTCCCCTCCTCTCTCTCCAATTTATCTCTTTCTCTTTATTTCTCTCTTTCTCCTTTCCTCTCTCATCTCTTGCTCCTTCCTCGCTCCCCCCCTCCCCCTTCCCTCTCTCCCAACAGCTGTAAAAAGAATGTAAAATACAAAAAGTCTACAGACACCACGGTTGAAGTAAAAACACATGACGCTGGAGAAACCCAGCAGGTCAAACAGTGTCCTTTATACAGGAAAGGAAAGATACAGAACTGACATTTCGGGCTGGAGCCCTTCGTCACGGTATGGAAAGGTATCACACCTTGATTCAGGGCTTCGGCCCGAAACGTCGGTTCTCTATCTTTCCTTTCCTGTATAAAGGTCACTGTTCGACCTGCTGGGTTTCTCCAGTGTCGTGTTTACTCTATCCCAGTGATCAGGCTCCTGAACCTCTACTTGGTCCCACACCACAAAAGGACCATCCGCACTGTTCCAAAGTTACTGTTATGCACCAGGATTATTGTGAATATTTATCTCATGTATTTATTGTCCCTTTTAATTAATTCAATTAGTTTAAATTTTATTCACAGCGCAGTAGAAGCCGGTTCCGACCATTTAAACCCGTGCCGCCCAATTACACTTAAATTAACCTACACCCCCGGTACATTTTGGAGGGTGGGAGGAAACCGGAGCCCCCCTTGGGGGAAAACCCACGCAGACACGGGGAAAATGTACAAACACCTTACAGACAGCGCGGGATTTGAACCAGGGCCACTGGCACTGTAACGGCGTTGCACTAACTGCTGCAATAACCGTGCTGCCCGACTGTGGTAGTTTTTCTTTGCAAGTACCTGTTCAGCTGCAGAATGTTGGTGTGTGTGTGTACACTGTACAATGTGTACGACAATAAACCTCTCATTATTATCATTTCCATGAATTGCAAAAGGTTGGTTTGCAGATGCAGCAGGGCTGTCAGGAAGGCAAATGGAACGTTGGAATTTCGGAGCAGGGAGGTTACGTGGCAAATGTACAGGGGTCCGGTCTGGAGGACTGTGTGCAGTTCCTAACTTGAGGAAGGATGTACTGGCTCTCACTCCCTCACCTCCATCCAGTGTTCCCAACAGCCCTTCCGATTCACCTCCTCCAACCTCATTGACCGCATGCAGTGGGCCCCTCCATGTAGGTGAGACCGAACAAAGGCCTGGGGTTTGTTTCACAGAGCATCTACGCTCTGTCCGCAATGACCCTCCCGAGCTCCTGGTTGCTGCCATTTCGCCTCCCTTGCTCATTCCCACCCGACCCTATCTGTCCTGGTCTGCCTGCCCTGCCAGAAAGAGGCCCATTGTGAAAGAGCTCCTTCTAGTGGCACGGTTGGCGTAGCGGTCAGCACAATGCCGTTACAGCGCCAGCGATCAGGAATTGAGTTCGAATCCCGCACTGTCTGTAAGGAGTTTGTACGTTCTCCCCGTGTCTACTGAATTTTCCCTGGGATCTCCGGTTTCCTCCCACCCTCCAAAACATAGGTTAAATGGATGGCATGGACACATGGGCTGAATGGCCTGTTACCGTGCTATATATCTAAATTTAAAAATGCTTAAATATTTTTTAAAAAAATTAAATATCCCGCCTGGGCAGTCTACAGCTGAATGGTATATGCATGACATATTTTATTTCAGTCAGTATGACCCTTCTCTCATCTTCTGTTCTCTTCCACTCTCTCCATCCCCTTGGCACTTCCCCCCCCCCCCCTTCCTCCCACTGGATTTTTCTGCTCTCCCCCTCCCTACCCCCATCTCCTCCATTTCATCTGATCACCCTTTCCGCCACCATTCTCACCTTCTCTGCTGATCAGATCCCTCCACTGGCAGCCCTTCCATTTCACTTCCTCCAACCTCATTGACTGCATGCGTTGGGCCTCTCCACGTCGGTGAGACCGAATGCAGGCCTGGGGTCCGTTTCACAGAGCATCTACGCTCTGTCTGCAATGACCCTCCTGAGCTCCCGGTTGCTGCCATTTCGCCCCTCATTCTGGAATCCTCCGCTGCCCCCCCCCCACCTGCTGATCCCCTGCCTCTGCCTGCCATGTCTCACCGCTGCTTGGTTCACCAAGCCCTTGGTCCCCCCTCTTTACCCTCCTCTGGACACTGTGATTTAAAACACATCTAGATGCTGGAGGAACTCAGCCAGTCTTTTCAGTTTCCATAGGAGACAAAGATCTACTTCCGACGTTTCGGGCCTGAGCCCTTCTTCAGGGAAGAAGCAGAATGAGCCAGGAGCAGGAAATCTCAGGATACAGACCATAATGTTTGCCACTGCGTTCCAAGAAATTATTCCCAAAATCCCAGAACACAGTTTGTAAAAAGATCGAGTGGAAATGAGTGACTCATTCCTGTTCTGAAATTTTTCAAGGGACCCCCTGGGACATTATTGTGTACTGTCTGCAGTCTAAACTGAACTGTGCAGGCATTCCGTGACAGTGGAATATGTGTAAGTCTTCACTTACCATACTTCAGAGTAAACTTGCGTAAGGAAACAAAGATTTCATGCATGAACAGCCATTCCGGAAAGTAGGAGAAAACCCTAAATTCTATGTGGATAAAAAAAACTTAAATGCTGTATGGGGGAGGGGTCCAGACCAACAGAAGGTGTTAATTGGTTACAATAAGGGGAGACAGAATTGATTATGTCGGTGCGAAAGGGGACGGGGCAGGGAGAGACGGAGATGGGTGAAGAAATGGGGAGGTGGGTTGGTTCACTAAAGCCAGAGAAGACGACGTTATGGGTGCCCAGTCAAACAATAAGACTGGCTGAGTTCCTCCAACAGATTGTATGGGTCTTTACATCCACCCTCAGCCCTGATGAAGGGTTTTGGCTCGAAACGTTAACCGTTCTCCCACTGATGCTGGTTAACCCGCTGAGTTCCTCCAGCAGATTGTGTGGGTCTTTACACCCACCCTCAGCCCTGATGAAGGGTTTTGGCTCGAAACATTGACGTTTGATGCGGTCGACCCGCTGAGTTCCTCCAGCAGATTGTGTGGGCAGCTGCAATAGACATGGGTGAGGCCCCATTTGAAGCGCCGGGTTCAGTTCTGGTCACGGTGCTGCAGAAAAGATGTCGTCGAGCTGGAGAGGGAGCAGGGAAGATGTACGGGGATGATGCCAGGATGCGGTGGGGGTGGCCTGAGCCACAGGGGGAGAGGTTGACCAGGCTGGGACTTTATTCCCTGGAGTGCAAGAGGGTGAGGGGGGGAATCTCACAGGGGTGGACAAAATCATGACGGGGAATAGGTTTGGTGAATGCAGAGAGTCTTTTGTCCAGAGTCGGGGAATTGGTAACCAGAGATCATAGGTTTAAGTCAAGTTTATTGTCTCTGATTGTACAAGTAACAACCCGATGAAACAGCGTTCTCCGGTCCTCGGTGCAAAACACGCAGACACACAACCAGACATAACACACATACAGACAGACAGTACATATACAGGACAGGTGTTCATCTGTACAAGTAAATACATAATGGTTAGTGTGAGCGGTTCCTCTGGTCGTTCAGCATTCTCACCTGCTGGGGCTGGCTCTGATCCTCCTGTATCTCTTCCCCGACGGGAGCAGCTGAAAGATGGTGTGTGTGGGGTGGAAGGGGTGATTTTGTGCGCCCTCTTCAGACAAAGATCCCAGTAGATCACGTCGATGGAGGTGGGGGAGACTGCAGTGATCCTTTTCTCTGGATTGGCCCCCGATCATTTCTCTGCAGTAACCGCCCTGCCTCTTTAAAGTGGGGGGAGGGGAGGGGAGGATCTAACAGGAACCCAAGGGGTTGTAGCGGCAGCTACACTGCTACTGAAAGAATACACAACCAGACGGGTTGAGCTCAGTGAGCAGAAAAAACTGGTTTATTGCTGGCTGCTGGGCTGAACTTGTACTCCCAGCCTGGACCTGGCTGAGAACCGCGCTAGGGGGCGCCGACATCACTCGGGCGTCACGTAGTCCCCCAGCGCGGGCTTCTGAGCCCAGTGCTGTGAAGAAGGGGAAACCCCCGACGGCGCCATTTTGGCTGGCTGCCCCGCCGTGTGGATTACGTGGGGCCGGTCGGTTTGCCTGCCTAGTGCATGCCGCAACAGGGTACATTTTCTTTCCCTGCAGTTGAAGGGTTGAAGGAGGGGGCATGGGCTAACAGGTGATCGGTGGATGCAGGTGGGCGGGAAAGTTGATGGGGGGGGGAAGAGGGCTGAGACATGCTCTCCAATAGGAGAAGGGAAGGGGGCGGAGAGAAGGAGGAAGGAAGGAAGGTGTGGGTGTTGGGGAGGAGAAGGAGGGGAAATAAAGGAGTGAGAGAGCTGAGGGAAAGTGCGGGAGCAGGAGGACAGAGTAACCAGAAATTGGAGATGGACGCCGTCTGGTTGGAGACCGCCAAGACAGAATACGAGGTGTTGTTCCTCCATTTTACTGGTGGCTTCAACCTGGCGGTGCGGAGTGCCGCAGACAGGCATGTCAATGTGGGAATGGGGATGTAGAACTGAAGTGGTCGGCTACTGGGAGATCCTTTCTGTTGCCGCAGACAGAGCGGAGGTGCTCAGAGAAGCGATCTCCCAGTCTGTGCCGGCCTCTGTAGTAGAAGCGGAGGCGCTCAGAGAAGCGATCTCCCAGTCTGCGTCCGGTGTCTGTAGTGGAAGCGGAGGCGCTCAGAGAAGCGATCTCCCAGTCTGCGCCTGGTTTCTGTAGTGGAAGCAGAGGCGCTCAGAGAAGCGATCTCCCAGTCTGCGTCTGGTCTCTGTTGGTGTAAACAACTTCGTCTATTAAATGGGTTGAATCTTGAGCTGCAGAGAATTGGGGAGTTTCAACACAATTCGCACCAGGCTGTTACCGCACCGGTGACCAAGAGTTCGAATCCAGAGTTTGTACGTTCTCCCCGTGCCTGCGTGGGTTTTCCCCGGGGTCTCTGGTTTCCTCCCATCTTTCTGGTGAGACCACACTTGGGGTATCGTGTTCAATTCTGGTCACCTCATTATAGGAAGGACGTGGAAGCTATGGAAATGGTGCAGAGGAGATGTACCAGGATGTTGCCTGGATTTGAGAGCAAGTCTTATGAGGCAAGGTTAGGCAAGGCTAACCCTAACCCTAACCCTCTCAACGTAGAAGGATGAGAGGTGACTTAATAGTGGTCTACAAGATTCTGAGAGGCATCGATAGGGTGGACAGACAGCACTTGTTTCCCAGGGTGGGACATCTGTACAAAGTGAAGGGAGGGAAGTTTAGGGGAGACATCAGGGGTAAGTTTTTAAACACAGAGTTGTGGGGGCTGGAATGCCTTGCCAGGGGATGGTGGTGGAGGCTGAAATATAGGGGCATTTAACAGACTCTTAGACAGGCCCATGGATGGAAGAAAAATAGAGGGTAACAGGGTAGGGAGGGTTTAATATTTTTTGGTAGGAATATTTGGTTTGGCACAATATTGTGGGCCAAATGGCTGAAATGTGTTGCAATGTTCGATGTTCCAAAGACCTATGGGGTTAGTAGAGTTAATTGCCCGGTACACCCAACACTTTTTGACTTGCTGTAAAACTACAATAAGGGTGGCACGGTTGGCTTAGCGGTTAGCGCCATACTGTTACAGAGCCGCAACTGGGACCGGGGTTCGAATCCGGTACTGTTTATAAGGAGTTTGTAACATTCTCCCCGTGTCTGCGTGGGATTCCTCTGGGGACTCTGGTTTCCTCCCACCCTTCTAAATGTACCGGGGGTTGTCAATTGAGTGTATTTGGGCAGAACTGGCATGTGGGCCAGAAGGGCCTGTTACCGTGTTGTACGTCTAAATTATAACAAAACCATAGATTACAAAGGGGACTGGCCACATTTCATAGAAGGCAAGAAACACTAATCACTTGTTTTAATATTTGGCCATTTCTAAACTACTTGCCATAACACAGGGATCAAGTTAATCCAGACTAATTTCTGGTATAGTTCCAATGGAAATGCAGCCTAAATAGCAGTAGGGCACCTCCCCCTGAAGTTGTGTGCCCCTGCTAACACTCCCTGGGGGAGGTTTTGCTTCTCCACCTCGCTCTCCCAGCACTCAAGACTAGGTCCTTGGCTCACGATACATTCCTTTTAACTTGCTGGTACAGGTGCCTCACCTTTTATCTGGGATTCCAAAAACCGGCACTTTTCTCGGTAGAGGACAGCTGCTCATCAAAGATGGGGTTTGGGGTCAAACATGACCCGACATGACCCTCGCTCAACTCCTGTGTATCCCGTGGCGGTCCGCATCACTAATTAGTGGTATCGTTACTTTATAAGTACCCTACCCGTCGAGCATGAGCCTTGCACAACTCACGTTGGAATATCCCGTGCTGTTCACTAAGCGCCTCCGAATCACTGGATATTGACACATGTCCAGTGCTGTGGCACTTTCAGTCCCCCCCCCACCCCCACCAGCAGTGGCTCAATGCAGGGTCAATGGCCGTCGTCACTACCCATAATCCCCCACGGAGCTGAAACTGCTGTATCAGTGCCAGCGTAGGGGAACTGAGAGGGGGGCCATTCCCTTGGCACTGGTGCAGCAGTGGTGGGGAGGGGGGGGTGAGAGAGACAGCAATGTGACTCGGGTGGGCGGGGGGGGGGGGGGGGGTAGGGTTAATCGCCCGGTTCACCCAACACTTTTTGACTTGCTGTAAAACTACAATAAGGTGGCACGGTTGGTCTAGCGGTTTAGCGCCATACTGTTACAGCACCGGCAACAGTATCGAATCCGGTACTGTTTATAAGGAGTTTGTAACGTTCTCCCGTGTCTGCGTGGGTTACCTCTGGGGGACTTGGGCGGGTGAGGAGGAGAGACAGCAGTGCAACTCAGGCAGGTGAGGGGGGGAGAGAAGGCGGCATGACCCGCGCAGGCGGGCTTAAAGGGACAGCCATTTTAAAATGATTCCGAAATCTGGAAGATTCCGAGCAATGGGCGGTGTCCGGTCCTAATGATCCTGGATAAGAGGTTTGGCCCCTGTTTAGCCAGGCATCGACTTGTGTCCAGGTTATGATCTGGAAGTGGGGGACACAAATCGATTTGGGTGTAAGTTGATCATTATAGATGAAATATACTGTACAACATAAGTTACCATGACATATTTACCTAAACCTCTATATTGTACATACACATGGACATATATGTAATTGAAATCCATAATACATGCACTGTACTGCACGTTACTAAACTCTACCATTATACGGCTGGCAGTGGAATCGTTTTTTGGCTTTTGAGCCCACATGTCGAATGCGTGACTTAATGTCTGCTAACGCCCATGCCGGTGTTAATTAAAAATTTTTTGAAGCCCTTATGGTGACCTCAGAATTGTCTGCGATCGAACATTACTCGATCGGGCGCGAATCGTTGGAGTAAGGCTGTATTTCTGCACGGGAGATTGGAATGGGGCCCTTTTCTTCAACTCCTCTGAAATAGTTTTGTCTGCTCTTTGTCAGGCGGCAGCTGGGGAGTCGAAAGTACCTGGGCCAGGTGAGGGGAAGAGTAAAGGTCTGAGCGATTTGGGGTCAGGAGTCTGCACTATCCACTGAAGCTGCTTGCCACAGGGGCTGAACTTAGCTGGGGTTGAATTTGATAGGGGGCAGGGAAGTTGCCTCGCACGGACCGTCTTTTCCGGTTTTGATAACCAGGCTCTGAGGACCTTCCATTAACTCCTGTTTGATGTGCAGTATTCCAGTCCCATTCCAGACACCACTTCCGAACCAATAGGCCGGACTCTGCAGCCGGCATCGATGGTGCTTTGTGAGTTCGAGCACAAGAAGGCAAAGACATCCTGCTTCCGCTGCCCCACCCCACCCCTCCTAACAGCTCCCCCGCTCCCTGCTCATTCTCCCTGACCTGGGATCTGCCTTCCCAGATTCCCCCAAACCCCCTCCACAGCAGAATCCGTCAGCTCCTGGTCGCAGCTGAGACGCAGCCACACCTGGTGCAGGGCTTAATAAATAAGAGAGACTGGTTCGCCACGCTAGACAGATGGTCAAAGCCTAGTGGAAACAGCACTGTGTCCTCGAAACCACTCTGTGGGCCTCCTCTGTAATGTGGGTGCACTATGATTTTTATTTTCCTTGTGTGTGATTTTTGGCTGTGTCTTGAAACCCCAGCTCACTGCAGAAGAAAAATGAGGGTTTGTGAATTATCGGCCAGCCCCTCTCAGCCGCTCACTGTGAACCCGCCCTGAACGATGGGTCTCGAGTCTCCAGAGTTGTGGACAGCTGATTGGTGCTGTGCACCTGTTCTTTCCGAAATGAAAATTGCCTCAGCGTTGAACTGAGTTCGCCGCCAATGACCGGCAGCCTTCCCTTCCAATCCCTGTCCCCCTCGCGCTCAGGATGAGATCGGACCGGGGTCCTGAGGACAAGGCTGCAGCTGGACAAGAGCAGGTTGTGACCCTGTCGTCCCCTCTCGCATCCTGGAGCATAGAACAGTACAGGCCATTCGACCAGAGCGCCTGTGCTGAACTCGGGCATCTGGATGCAAGAAATATAGAGGGTGTGTCATAGGGAAAGTTTAGATCAGCCATTAATAGCATATGGGACTCTGCTCCCTTCCCTGCAAAACAGTCTAGTTGGTTCTTTTTTTTTACATTAAAAAAAAAATTAGACATACAGCACGGTAACAGGCCATTCCAGCCCTAGAGTCCGTGCCACCCAATTAACCTACGTCCCCAGTATGTTTGGACGGTGGAAGGAAACCGGATCCCCCAGGGAAAATCCACGCAGGCACGGGGAGAACGAACAACCTCCTTACAGACAGTGCGGGACTCGAACCGCTAATCGCTCCGCCAACCAGACCAGCTCTGAATTTAAATTTAGCCATCCAGTACGGAAGCAGGCCCTTCTGGCCCTCAAGCCCGTGCCACTCAAATACCCCAAACCAGTGGGAGGAAACCGGAGTCCCCGGAGGAAACCCATTCAGACACAGGGAGAAGGTCCTGTCAGAGAGCGGCAGATTCGAACTCAGGTTGCTGGGGCTGTTACAGCTGTGCTGATTGCAAACACCCATCCTATGCCACTCCGTTATACGAAACCTCTGCTGCTTGCGCATGGTCCACACCCCTCGGCCCCCTTCATACCCATCTGTCTATCCAGGAGCCTCTTAACATTACCATTGCACCTGGTTCCACCAGCCTGTTACAAGCCCCCACCGCTCTCTGTGTAAAAAAAAAAAAAAAAATCAGCCCCACGCTTCTCCCTTAAACTTCCTCCCCCTCCCCTTTAACACGTGTCCTCTTGGGTGTGACCCTTTTTACCCTGGGGAAAAGATTCTGACTGTCGATGCTTATTATGACTTTATAAACCTGTATTGGGTCTCCCCTCAGCCTCCGCGCTCCGGAGAAAACAGCCCAAGTTTGTCTGGCCTCCCCCTAGAGCTTTTGCCCTCTAATCCTGGAGAACTGCATCTGATATGTTTCTGAACCTTCCGCGTCCTTTCTGTAACGGGCTGACCAGAATACTTCCAGGTGAGAATGCTACGTTGGCATTCATTTCAAGAGGAATCGTGTACAAGAGTTAAGAGGTGTTGATGAGGCTCTATGGGGCACTGGTGCGACCTCATTTGGAGAACTTTGTGCAGTCTTGGGGCCCCTCTCTTAGAAAGGATGTGATGTTGTTGGAGAGGGTGCAGAGGAGATTTACCAGGATGATTCCTGGAATGTAAGGGCTAACGTACGAGGAGCGTTTGGCATTCTTGGGTTGTATTCATTGGAGTAGAGGAGAATGAGAGGAGATCTCATAGAGGCATTTCGTATTTTGAAAGGTTTAGATTAGGGTGGATGTGGGCAAGATGTTTCCCTTGGTGGGTGAATCGAGGACAAGGGGTCATAGTCTGAAAATTAGAAGTTATCCATATAAAACAGATTAGGAAGAACTTTAGCCAGAGGGTCGTGGATCTGCTGTATACAGCAGTGGAAGCCAGATCATTGGGACTATTTAAACAAGGAAAAGAGAAGTATCTCATTATGAGGGCATCAAGGGATTAAGGGGAAAAGGCCAGAAATTGGAACTAGTGCAGAGCAGCTTCTGTAGATTTACAGAACAGACTCAATGGGCCTAATGGCCTGCTTCTGATCCTTTGTCTTGCAATCTTGTGTCACCGTTTCCTGGAGCTGCAACATGACCTCCTTACTTTTATTCTCAATGTTCCACTCAATGAAGCTAAATCTACCAAATGCCTTCTTAACCACCCTACCTACTTGCTTCACAAGTTTCAAGGAGCCCTGCTGGCTACTGTGTTGTCCTGGGGCAGCAGTTAGCGCGACGCTGTTACAGCACCAGTGTCCTGGATTCGAATCCCGCGGTGTCTGTGAGGAGTTTGTACGTTCTCCCCTGTCAGCATGGATTTTCCCGGGGGCTCCAGTTTCCTCCCACCCTCCAAAGTGCACCGGGAGGTGTAATTGGATGACACGGGCTTGTGGGCTGGAAGGGCCTGTTACCGTGCTGTATGTCTAAATTTAAATTTTGAAATAATAAATTTATAAACTGCTGCAGGCACGCTGTGCAAAGCAAGATCAAAGCAATTGGGGTTAAATGCACAAAAGGGCTGGAGAAACTCAGCAGGTCTTGCAACGTCCATAAGGAGGCAACAGTATCTAACCAACATCTTGGGCCTGAGCTCTTCGTCAAGCTGCCCAACCTGCTGAGTTTCTCCAGCACTATTGTGTTTTGTGTCTTAAGTTTTGGTCACAGGAAAGATATCAGTAAGGTAGAAAGAGGGCAGAGAAGATTTACTAGGATGTTGCCCAGACTTCAGGAACTGAGTTACAGGGAAAGGTTAAACAGGTTAGGACTTTATTCCCTGGAGTGTAGAAGAATGAGGGGAGATTTGAGAGAGGGATTAAAATTGAGGGAGATGGACAGAGTAAATCTAGTTCGGCTTTTTCCACTGAGGGTGGGTGAGATACAAACCAGGGAACATGGGTTAAGGGTGAAAGGGGAAAGGTTTTAGGGGAACATGAGGGGGATCTTCTTCATACGGAGAGTGGTGGGGGTGGGGAATGAGCTGCTAGCTGAGGTGGTGAATGTGGGCTCATTTTTAACATTTAAGAAGAATTTGGGCGGGTACATGGATGGGAGGGGTATGGAGGGATGCGGACTGGGTGCAGGTCAGTGGGACTAGGTTCAGCACAGACTAATGGGGCCGAAGGGCCTACTTTCTGTGCTGTGATGTCCTATGCTTCTAACTTTAGTGTATTCATTGCAATCACAGCATCTGCAGACTTTCGTGTTTCATCCCACAGTTGGGGTCTGAAGTTGACCAAGGGATGGGCTTTTAACCTTGGGACGCGAGGGGGTCACCTTCCTGTCTCCCACCCTCCCATGACATGGAGCCCTTGGGATCTTTCACAGCAGTTTGGGGCAGGGTGTTGGCCCCCTTTTAAATGGCACCCTCGTTGGTGCCAGGCATTGGTCACAGCACTGTGGCATGGATATGTGTCCCAACACAAAGGCAGGAGCGTGTTCTGCAGGGCTGCTGTTGAACAGCGCTGCCCTCCACACCTCTCTGATGTATTTGAGGAGAATCAACCTGTTTGGACCAGCAAAAGAAGTGGCTTGACTGCAGCGCAGAAGCTTCCCTCCCATTTGTACAGTCTCTCATTGCTGACCCTGTTCAAGGGTATTGTCACGTGCCCTGAGATACAGTGATAAACTTCGCTTTGCCAGCAATCCAGCTGGTAAACCCATACATAGTACAGCAGTTTTTAAGAAGAACAGCACAGGAGTGCAGAGTTACGGAGAGAGATCAGTTGCAACGGAGCAAAGGCAGAGCAGTTTTATGGGTGTGGGGTTCATTCAGGAGCCTGAGAACAGCAGGGAAGAAACTGTCCTTGAATCTGTGGGAGGGGGCTGGGCGGGGATGTGATCTCATGCTCATGAATCTTCTTCTTGAGGGGAAGGAGGATGGAGAGAGTGGTGGGGGGGGTGGATGGGTCTTTTATGTCTTGTCTGCTTTTCTAAAGTAACAGGAGGTATAGATGGAGTTGACGGAGGGGAGGGAGTGTGTGTGATGGAGACGATGAAGGGGAGGGTTGTGTGATGGAGACGATGAAGGGGAGGGTTGTGTGATGGAGTCGAAGGAGGGGAGCATGTGATGGAGTCTGTGGAGTGGGTATGTATGATGGAGGTGATGGAGAGGAGGGGGGTGTGTGATGGAGTCGGTGGAGGGGAGGGGGGTGTGTGATGGAGTCGGTGGAGGGGAGGGGGGTGTGTAATGGAGTCGGTGGAGGGGAGGGGGGTGTGTGATGGAGTCGGTGGAGGGGAGGGAGTGTGTGTGATGGAGACGATGAAGGGGAGGGTTGTGTGATGGAGTCGAAGGAGGGGAGCATGTGATGGAGTCCGTGGAGGGGGTATGTATGATGGAGGTGATGGAGAGGAGGGGGGTGTGTGATGGAGTCGGTGGAGGGGAGGGGGGTGTGTGATGGAGTCGGTGGAGGGGAGGGGGGTGTGTGATGGAGTCGGTGGAGGGGAGGGGGGTGTGTGATGGAGTCGGTGGAGGGGAGGGGGGTGTGTGATGGAGTCGGTGGAGGGGAGGGGGGTGTGTGATGGAGTCGGTGGAGGGGAGGGGGGTGTGTGATGGAGTCGGTGGAGGGGAGGGGGGTGTGTGATGGAGTCGGTGGAGGGGAGGGGGGTGTGTGATGGAGTCGGTGGAGGGGAGGGGGGTGTGTGATGGTGGAGGGGAGGGGGGTGTGTGATGGAGTCGGTGGAGGGGAGGGGGGTGTGTGATGGAGTTGGTGGAGGGGAGGGGGGTGTGTGATGGAGTCGGTGGAGGGGAGGGGGGTGTGTGATGGAGTCGATGGAGGGGGGTCCTGCAATGGTCTCGCCACGTTCACAACCCTCTGCAGCTTCTTACTGACCACGTCCCATGCAGTGACGCACCCTGTCAGGATGTTGCCAGTCGTGCACCTGTAGAAGTTGTTAAGGAACGCTGGTGGAAGGCCAAACCTCCTCAGGCTTCTGAGGACGTAAGTGCTGGTGCGCATTCTTGAAGTCGTTAACCCTTACAATCCTCAAGCTGTTGGTTACCCCCGCCTCAGTCCCGGTGATGTGGAGCGTGACCAACCAGCTTCTTGATCTCCCTGGCACTGAGGGAGAGGTTGCTGTCCTGCCACCAAACCACTCGCCCTTCTGTCCCTCTCCATCAATTTTTGATCTATTAAATGCGACAGTGCATCCACAAAGTGGTCACCATTCTGTAACCACTGTGGCCTTCCAAACCCCTGTGAGAATTGTGTCCCTCTATTCTACAACAATCTCCATTTACCCTCCAAGCCTCATCCTGCCATGACTTACCAAATGCCACGTCGCTCACTTGTTGGGGTTGAGCTTTGTTTTGCAAGAAATGTCTTTTGTAAATGGAGACAGACTGAGGAGTTTTGGCTCTCCTGACGCTAACCTTTTTGTTTTGCCTCTTTCTTCCCTAGTTGAAGAAAATGCGACAGAAGATCTACAGCCGCCCGTGGGACAGACGGCTCCTCAAAGTGGTAATGTCCTCCGCTCTAATTTACCGGCATTTATCATTGAAATGGATTTGGCAAGGTTGCGGTGACTATTTGGGAAAAATTGTCTTTGTTTCCCGAGACAGTGAATTTTGAGATTGGTGGATCTGGGTAATCCTTCCCCTAACTTGAATTCTGAGAAATTGTCGAATGAGCCGCTGCTTCTTGCCAGGAGCGCATTGTTTTTAAATTTCGGACTGCGGATTGAATCCTTTCGATTGGAATATAAGCAGCAAGAAATTGCAGAGTTGGTTGGGAAGCTGTGGCAGTGTTTTTTACCCGTGGTCTTTCTGAAGAGTGGGTAATGATGCTTCTCTCTCTCTCCCCATCTGCTAGTGTTTGAATGCATGTGTGTGTACCTGAAATGGAGTCATATCTCACCTTTGCAGGAGAAATCTGTTACCGTGTTAAACTGCCTCTAAAATTAACTTGTTACTGGGGTTGCAAGATTATGAGCTGTGGAATTGTTTTTAGCAGTCTCTGGGCGAGGGAATTTGGGACTGGGTAATGCGTCTCCAGACAGAAAGCTCAGTATTATACCCTTGCGTACCCTCTGGAGCACCTGAGCTAAACTTTATTTCACACTGTCAATTGAACGTGTGTTGAACTAGGCAATGTACCTGGAATTTAGCGGTCCACCTGCCAGTGTGAATGCTCCGAACGTGGTGTTGGGGAGGGGGTATAAATCAACCCAGGACTGATACAACCCAGGAGGCCTGCCTGGTTTTTCAACGTGGGTTGTTCAAACGTCTATTTTAGCAGGTTGGTTGTGTGAAAATTCAGTGATCACGAAGGCTGTCTCACTACCACCAGGAAGGGCAGGTCAGAGTGGACATTTCTAACCTCAAGGCAGGAAGAACCAACCGCAGCATAATTGAGCAAGGAGCAGGTTTGAAGGGCTGAATGGACTCCTGGTATTCCCATGGTCCCAGTGAGCCATTCCAGATCTTGACACTCCCCCCCCCCCCCCCCCACCACCACCACCCCCCTGCAGGGAATGGGAATGCTAGAACCGGCCTTGATTGTTGAGGACGAGAGAGGGAGGAAGTTGGCAAAGAGGGCCCCGACCTCGCAATGTGGCCACTTGGGAGACAATGTGCCAAATCCAGAAAGAGGAAAAACAGGAAAAATAAATAAAATTCCAGCACAGGAAAGGGAGAATGACTGTGTGCAGATTTCCTGTGGAAGTGTGTGTTGTCTTGCTCGGTTAATGCTGACAAGACAGCTTTTGGTAGATCCCAACCTCTCTGGGACTGATTATACAGCCAAGTTGGCCGCTGGATCATCGAGGCCATGAACATTGATTGTCATATCCATAAGTACAGATGCGCTGAAATTCTTGCTTACAGCATTCACTCAGGTACAGAAGGAACACCAGTTGCAAAACTAAATGACTGCAATAAGACATAGGAGCAGAAATAGGCCATTCAGCCCATCGAGTCTGCCCTGCATTTAATCGTGAGCTGATCCATTTTCCCACTCAGCCCCACTGGCTGGCCGTCTCCCCATAACCCTGGCTAATCAAGAACCGATCAATCTCTGCCATAACGACCCAGCCTCCACAACCGCCTGTGGAGGCTGAAGAGATTTCTCCGCATCTCTGTTCTAAGCGGGCTCCCCTCAATCCTGAAGCTGTGCCCTCTTGTCCCGGAACTCCCACCATGGGAAACAACCTTTCTACATCTACTCTGCCCACGCCTTCAAAACGTTTCAATCCGATCCCCCCTCATTCTCCTAAATTCCAACGAGTACGGGCCAATAGCAGCCAAACACTCCTCACGTGATAATCCTTTCATTCCCAGAATCATCCTTGTGACCCTCACGACATCTGGAGCGAGAAAGAGCGAATAAATATTGAAGGACAGACAAATTAAGATTTGCAGTTGCAGTTAATGCAAGAGGAAAGGTGTCGCTTGAAAAGTCTTCAAATAAGGAGATAAAAGCCTAGATAGATGCAGACAAAATACAAAGGCAGGTTGCAAAGAGACCTGGACAGATGAGGAGAATGGGCAAGAAGTGGCAAATTAAATACAATGTTGGAAAGTGGACGGACGTGCACTTTGGTAGAAGGAAGAAAAGGTCAGATTATTATTTGGATGGGAAGAAGATTCAAAATTCGGAGTTGCAAAGGGACTTGGGAGTTTTGGTACAGGATAACATCCAGGTTGAGTCAATGGTGAAGTAGGCAAATGCAATGTTGGCATTCAGAGTTCAGATTTATGGTCAGAGTACAGACATGACATCACATACAACCCTGAGATTCCTTTTCCTGGTGGGCACGGTGGAGTTACCACTAACTGGTGGTGCAAAATAAAACTGTACACAGTGTAAACATGCAAACAAAGATCTGTAAATGGATAACAAATGTAAACAAACTGACTCTGCAAAGCAGGGAAAACAAAGAAAATCAATACAGTGCACAAGTATGGGACCATAAGTGAGTCCCTGATTGAGTTTGTCATTGAGGAGTCTGATGGTGGAGGGGAGCAGCTGTTCCTGAACCTAGTGGTGTAAGTCTTGTGGCACCGACACCTCTTTCCTGAAGGCAGCAGCGAGAACAGAGCGTGTGCTGGGTAGTAGGGATCCTTGATGATCGTGACTGACTCTTGATCCCAGCATTCCCTGTAGGGTGGCATGGTTGGTGTAGCAGTCAGTGCAACGCTGTTACAGCGCCAACGATCAGGGCTGGGGTTTAAATCCTGCATTGTCTGTAAGGAGTTTGTACATTCCCCCCGTGTCTGTGTGGGTTTTCCCTGGGGGCTCCGGTTTCCTCCCACCGCTCGAAACGTACTGGGAGGGGGTGTAGGTTAATTGGATGTAAATTTGGCAGCATGGGCTCATGGGCCAAAATGGCCTGTTAATGTGATGTATGTCTAAATATTTTTTTAAAAGATGCTCTCGATTTTGGGTAGGGTTTTAACTGTAATTTGCTGGGATGTATCCACTACCTTGGGGATATTAGTGTCCCCATAGAGCCAGTCAGCGCTCTCTACTACACCTCTTTAGAAATTTACCAGGGTTTCTGGTGTCGTATCAAATCCTCGTAAACTCCTGAGGAAGTAGAGGTGCTGACGTGCTTTCTTCATGATGCCATTGGTGTGTTGGGTCCAGGAAAGATCCTCCGAGATAGTGACTCCCAAGCACTTAAATTTGCTCACCCTCTCCACCTCTAACCCCCCCCCCCTCCATGATCACTGGATCGTACCCCCCCTGGATTTCTCTTCTTGAAGTCAACAATCAGCTCCTTAGTTTTGGTGACGTTGAGTGCGAGGTTGTGGTTGGTGGACCGTTCAGCCACATTTTTAGCAGGTCTTGCAGTGTCCATAGGAGCTAGAGATCTATACCTAACGTTTCAGGCCTGAACCATTCTTCAAGATAGAATAAAATGGGGTGAGTGCAGAGGGTGTGAAAGGCTGGTTGGTGGGGACTTCGGACAGAGGGACCTGTTTCTCTTGCGTATGACTCTATGAAGAAAAAACTGTGTCCCTGGTTCACCAGCTGGAAATTGTTAATGATTCCTTTCAATAAACAACATGACTTCAGTGACTCAATCAAGTACTTGTTTTTATAGATTAAGAAAATATTGTTGTGGGGTTATAAGTGGGAGGGGGGAAATGTGTGTGGTCATTTCTCAATGCCTTTGGAAAAAGGGTATAGTATAAGTGGATTTATTTTAAACTCTGAAAAGATATTGGAACCATTAGCCTGGAGAGCGGTGGCCAGAATTCTCTCTGAAAGAGGAGGGCAGTAAGATTCAACAGGAATCTCCAATGGCATCAACCCAGGAGCATAGGAGAGATGGGAGGGTCCTGGCTACGAGTTGGCACAGGCAAGATGGCTCGAATGGCCTCCTGATTAGAGAACGTGGGTTCAGGCCAGTAGCTGTTCTCACCGGGGTGGGGGGGGGGGGGGGGTGAGTGCCTGCGACCTCCACGGAGGCCACAGCACATTCTGGTAAAAAGCCTTGCTTTCTTTTCACTTCATTGTAGTCGATGGGAGAGAAGTACGGAAGAAACCAAAACTTGACCGCTTCACGGGGAAGGGGGCCCATGAACTGTGAGCAGCGTCCTTGGGGTGGGGGAAGAGAGATAGGGAGTCATACTCGGTTGAGAATGGCTGGTTTAAGGTTCGAGCAGGGCAAGTTTTTTTTACACGGAGTGGTGGGTGCCTGGGACATGCATGGTAAAAAGCTCTTCAGCCTCAGTACCCCGTGGGTGAGACCGCATCTGGGGTACATTCTGAGGGTCCTTCCGGAAGGTACAGGGGAACGGTGTCGTAAGGCCTTAAGACATTCTTGCAGGTACAAACTGCAACAGTATAAATTAAATGACCACAATAAGACCATGAGACATAGGGGCAAAAAGAGGCCATTCAGCCCATCGAGTCTGCCCAGCCATTTAATCATGAGCTGATCCATTTTCCCACTCAATCCCACTGCCCGACCTTCTCCCCGTAACCTTTGATGCCCTGGCCCGTCAATCTCTGTCTTAAATGCACCCAATGACACGTCATCCACAACCGCCCGTGGCAACAAATTCCACACCTTCACCTCCGTCTGGCTGAAGAAATCCCTCTGCGTCTCTGCTCTAAGCAGATGCCCCTGAATCCTGAAGTTGTGACCCCTTGCCTCCCACCGTGGGAAACAACCTTTCTACACCTACTCTGTCCATGGCCTTCCAACATCCAAAATGCTTCAATGAGATCCACCCCCATCCCACCAAATTCCAACGGGTATAGGCCAAGAGCCGTCAAATGCTCCTCATTTGATTCTGCTGGTTCCATTCATCCGTAGAACTCCAATCCTCAAGCTGTAGCACCCTGTGCTTTGCACATCCTATCTACACTCAGTTGTAATCCCGCCCAAGGAAGCAGTGTCAGAATGAGAATTTATTGTAGTGAACAAGTCACGAAATTTGTTGTTTTGTGGCAGCGTCTCAGCGAAAACGTTCATGTAAACTACCTTAAAAATTAAATGAAAAATATAATGCAAGAAAAAGTCAAAGTGCGTATGTATCAAATACAAAGTTACATATTTAAGACACAAATAAATAAATCTTTGCATAGTGGGGGAATTACTGGGGAGAGCCGGGTAGGTGATGCAGAGTCCAGGAATGGATCAGCCGGGAATGGTGGAGCCGGTTTGATGGGCCAGTTGGCCGCCTCCTGCTCCTGCGCGCGCGGACCATGCGCTTTGTTACCTGCCTTGGCACAAACTTGTGTGTCATTTGCCGTCACATGAGGGGGAAGGATCAAGGATGGAGGGAATCGTCGGGCATTCCAGGTGTTGGATTCATCCGCTGATCTCACCGAACACAAGATTAATCAATTCCAGCTGACGGGTAAACAATGCTCAGTAAAATGTGTCTCTTGGCAACCTTAAATCCTGATTCTTTTTTTTCTCTCTCTCTTCAAACCTATTCTTTCAACATGATTTCTGGGGGGTGGGGTGGGGGGAAGAACTCGTTGCTTAAACTGCACTGCAATGGTGCAGAATTTCAAACAGTAGGTCACTCTGGTGAACGAAAGGGATGCATTTAAATTTAGACATGCAGTACGGTAACAGGCCCTTCTGGCCCACAAGCCCGAGCCACCCAATTAACCTACACCCCCGGGCACGCTAATGGCGGGAGGAAACCAGAGCCCCCGAAGGAAGCCTATGCAGACCGCGCGGGAATGTAACAGGGTTGGGCTAAGCTCTCTGCTTTTTAAAGTATTGTTATTGAGTTTAGCAAAAGCCCTTTACACAAGGTAAACTAACGATAACGTAAATCAAATTGTATCATATACATATCACACATCAAATGTAAATTAGAAGCAGGACCATGATTACATAACTCCTTTCATTCAGGACGTCAACTTCTATAATTATAATAATTAAACAATTAAATCCTGACTCGTGCTATGTCCAAAAATAACATTGAACATAAACATTATACAGACAATACACGCAAGATTCTCTTCTACAAGATATCTTTAGTTCTCTGATGTGATCATATTGTTCTGTGATGTGATCCGTGATCTTTAGTTAAACCCCCCCCCCCTTTTACTTGTGTCTTAATCAAAAAAAGGAAAACACAAGGATTTTTTTATCCCCACTAATCTTCCCCCCCCTAAACAAGGTTTATCTGCATATATTGTAAATATGAATCGAATAACACCCCCAGACACCAGACGGGGAATCTTCGGATCATCCACCCGACTTCAATCCACAGGCGATGATAATAATCCCTGAACGGGCCCCACATCTTATCAAATACACACTTTGCATCTTTAATATTAGATCTAAAATTTTAGAAACTTAAATAAGATGTGGCATCATGTGACCAGTGAAGGAAGGGTAAGTGGGTGAAACCTTATCTTTCCACTTCATCAAATTTGCTATCAACGAAGCAAAAGGTCAGATTCACTTCTAGGTTAAGGATAGAGATATCTCCTCTTCTAGAGTAAAACCAGATAAAGCCAGCAAAGGGCATGGTTCGAACTTTAGTCTTAAGAATCATTGATAAAGTTTGGAAAATCTCTTTCCAAAAATGTTCCAAGTTCGGACACTCCCAAAACATACGAAGCTTCATATATTTTACACTTATCACATAATGGATCCAAATAATGGATATAAACAAGATCATTTCACTTTCGACACATCTTCTGTGCATCACCTTAAATTGCAACAAACAAGGTCGTGCACAAAATAAAGACTCATTGATCAAATTAAGAGATGTGTCCCAATCCTCTATTCAAATCACGCTCCCAATCATTCTTAATCCTGGCCATTCTTAAATCCATTAAATTATTATAAATATTTGATATGAATCCTCCGTGAGAACATTACAAATCAAAAAATACATCAAGAATATTCGCTTCAGAAATTCGAGGGAAATCAGAAAGTTTGGACTGAACAAGATGCCCAATTTGTAATATCTAAAAAAAAAGTGTCTATTGGAAAGATTAAATTTTGCTGTTAGTTTCTTCAAAAGAAGCAAAATTATCTTGAATTAAAAGATCTTTAAAACTTCCAATCTACACTGTTTCTTAAAACCAGTTTCTAACAAAGAGGGTTGGAAAAGATGATTAGTTACAATAGGAAAACTAAAAACCAAAAAACAAAATCCTGAACTGTGTCCATATCCTCCGTCTCTGCCTCGGTATTGGGTTCTTAGTCAATTTAGAGAAACAGAAACGTAAAATTGAACCAAAAGTAGTCAATATCGATATGTTTTGAGAAAAATTCAATTCCATTTCTACCCATGAAGAGCATAAGGATATTGGCCATAAGGATATTGGCCGCCCAATAACAGAATGGAAAGTTTGGTCATGATAATCCCCCATTTGTTTTAGTCTTTTGGAGATCACAATGTGGATAAATGTGAGGCTATCCACTTTGGTAATACAAACCGGAGGGCAGATTACTATTTGAATGGCAATAGATTAAGAGATGGGGAAGTGCAGAGAGACCTAGGGGTACTTGTACACCAGTCTCTGAAGGCGAGCATGCAGGTACAGCAGGCGGTTAAAAAGGCAAATGGTATGTTGGCCTTCATAGCAAGAGGGTTTGAGTCTAGGAACAAGGATACCTTACTGCAGCTGTACAGGGCCTTAGTGAGACCCCACCTGGAGTATTGTGTGCAGTTTTGGTCACCTTATCTAAGGAAGGATGTTCTTGCAATGGAGGGAGTGCAGAGGCGATTCACCAGGCTGAAACCTGGAATGGCAGGAATGACTTAGGAGGAAAGATTGCGCTAATTGGGATTGTACTCGCTGGAGTTGAGAAGATTGAGAGGGGATCTCATAGAGACCTATAAAATTCTGGCAGGACTGGACAGAATGGATGCAAATGGGATGTTTCCAATGGTGGGAAAATCCAGAACCCGGGGCCATGGTTTGAGGATAATGGGCAAACCATTTAGGACCGAGATGAGGAGGAATTTCTTGACCCAGAGGGTGGTGAATCTGTGGAATTCATTGCCACAGAGGGCAGTAGAGGCAGGTTCATTAAATCTATTTAAGAGGGAATTAGATCTATTTCTTCAGTATAAGGGTATTAAAGGTTACGGAGAGAAGGCGGGGACGGGGTACTGAACTTTAAGATCAGCCATGATCTCGTTGAATGGCGGAGAAGGCTCGAAGGGTCGAATGACCTGCTCCTGCTCCTATCTTCTATCAGCTCTATTTATACCGCATCAGGAGTAATGCAAGTTCCTCGCTAGATATTTCTTCCGGGAGCGTCTGTCAGATCCACACTAGGTCCCGCAGTACCTTCCAGCAGCAGGATGCATCGGCTGCGGCGATCGCGTCTTCACAGAAGGGGCCCTCGACGGCAGCAGTAGTCTGCGTCGGCCAAGCTGAAGGGGGCGGCAGGGGGGCATGGAAGGTTTTGCGTGGTGGGCCGCGGCCTCCAGGGAACGGACCACATTGATGACCCTCGTGAGGGAAGCATTGCTTTCTTCCGGCAGTCTCTGTCAGGTTGCCCTCGATCTCAGGCCTCGCACACACGCACACCCAGATGAGTCCTTCCACTTCCCCAGCGGTCACCCTGAGGTTCGGCCATGCACGGGCGCGCCAGTTCACGCAGTGCCCCAAGGTAAGCTGCTGTAGCCTGGTCCTAAGCAGGTACCTGGACTGGTGTACATTCACTGGGGGACAATAGATGTTTTCCAGGATGGCCATTGCCAGTTTTTACTCGGTACAGTCACGGTTTGCCTGGAACACGAACGGGCCCAGTTTCGTGCGCAGTACCATGAGTTATTTCTGGTCTGAATTGATGACCTCAGCCTGAGTGTGGCTGATCGTGTGCTTCCAGATCTCGAAGTGAGCTGAAGCTTCTGGGTGTTGGGGATCAATATCCAGCTTCTCCATGCTGAAAAACTTCTCGGTGGCTCTTTAAAATTAAACAAATTAAATTGTGGTGTGCTGCAGTGCGATCAAAGAATGAAATTTAATTAGATTAAAACCTGCACTCGAGGTTCTGGATCCTTTCTGGCTCCGTGCACCTTACTCCTGCCCAAGAGCCGGCGTGAGCCTTTATAGGGGGCCGGGGATTGGCAGGGAGTAGGTGGAGCCTGGTTACCTCCCTGCACGTACCAAGAGCCGGCGTGAGCCTTTATATGGGGCCAGGGAATGGCAGGGAGTAGGTGGAGCTTGGTTACCTCCCTGCAGGTTCAGTGGGTCGCCCCCCCTGCAGTAGGCAGTGCAGGAGTGCGGACAGACGCAGGTAGTCACTGACAGTCCAGTGGTTGTATCAGCACAGCACGAGATTCTCTTCTTTGCCGTCATATACGACGAGATCATGGAATCTGGTAGATCAAAGAAGGAATAAAGATCCAAAAATTTAGGTAAAATGTTCATTTTAACTGTTTTGATGTGCCCAATTCTTGACATAGATAAAGGTGACCATCCCTATATCATTAACTAATACCAAAAAAATTCTTCCAATAAATGTATGTAACTCCTAATGATGGTAATCCCCAAATATCTAAACTGGCCTTTCACTACCTCGAAAGGAAAATTAAAGTATCTTGGAAAAGATTCCTTTAAGGGGTAATAGTTCACTCTTATGCAAATATAATTTGTAGCCCGAGAACTGACTAAATTGAGCAAATAAAGTTAATATATTTGTTATTGAAACCTCAGGATTTGAAATAAAGAGGTAAAAGGTCGTCTGCATATGGAAACTCCAATCCTGTAAAATCTCTGTACTCTCAAAGAGCAAATGCCAAGGGCAGCAAAACTAGGTCAAAGAGCAAAGGAATTGAGGGGCATCGTCTCGGCTAACCGCGCCACCAAAACACGTGGCTACAGTTCTGCTGTTAGGAGGTTTTCGTAGCTAAGAAAAATATGTTGCAAGTTTTAACATCAGTTGTATCATTAGGGGGATCAGAAGGGGAGATAGGAAGCAACTTTAAATTTCTGGGAGTCGCTGTCTCAGGAGACCTTTCTTGGTCCCACCGCACTAATGTCATCGTGAAGAAAGCACGTCAGCATGTCGACTTCCTCAAGTGTTTGCGGAGGTTCGGTATGATATTGGAAACCTTCTACAGAGGTGTGGTGGAAAATGTGCTGACCGGCTGCGTCATGGTCTGGTATGGGGGCACCAATACCCTTGATTGTAAAGCCCTTCATAAGGTAGTGGACACTGACAGTACATCACAGGCAAAACCCTCCCCACCATTGAGATCCCATCTACAGGGAACGCTGCCGTCGGAGAGCAGCAGTGATCGTCAAGGATCCACACCACCCAGCACATGCTCTGTTCTCGCTGCTGCCATCAGGAAAGAGGTGTCAGTGCCATAAGACTCGCACCCACCAGGTTCAGGAACAGGTGCTCCCCCCTCCACCATCAGACTCCTCAACCACAAACTCAATCGGGGACTCATTTAAAGACTTAGAAAATTCTGCAGAAAAAATATCTTGAGTGCATGTGATGTCAAACTCACCCCAGACGGCGGACTTCCGGAGACTGGTTCAGACAAGCTGAAGGGGAATCAGGTATCTGAACCGGGATGTGAGAGGGTTCTGAGGACGGGAGTGGGTCGTGAGGGGCCTTGGGCGCTGAAGGCTTCCTGATCGTGTCGGAGGTTCGGATCTGCAGCTCAGGTTGTCAGTGGATCAAACAGGAGTCAGTGTGGCTGCAGGAGAACTGGAGGAAAAACCATGGACACTCAATGCCCCTGAAGGGACTGTCTCTCATTGTTAGGGGCACAGGGCAATTTCTGATGGTGGTGAACCTTTGTTGACGTTACAGCAGACTAGAGTCAATTTTGTGTAATATTAAGTTGATTTTATTACCCGACAATAAAAGAATCTTGGTTGGCTGAAGGGGGGGGGGGGGGGGGGGAGGTTCTCTTTATTTTTCTTTTTTTTTCTTTTATATATATATAAAATATATCGTTCATGTTCCACTGGCCACCAAGACAGAGGTGCAAGGACTGCTTAAAGAAATCTCTTGGTGCCTGCTACATTGACCCCCGCCAGTGGGCTGATCTCGCCTCCAACCATGCATCTTGACGCCTCACAGTTCGGCGGGCAGCAACCTCCTTTGAAGAAGACCGCAGAGCCCACCTCACTGACAAAAGACAAAGGAGGAAAAACCCAACACCCAACCCCAACCAACAAATTTTCTCCTGCAACCGTGTCTGCCTGTCCCGCATCGGACTTGTCAGCCACAAACGAGCCTGCAGCAGACATGGACATATCCCTCCATAAATCTTCGTCCGCGAAGCCAAGCCAAAGAAAAGAATGTTACTTATTATCTGTATTTTGAATGAATAAATAAAGTTTAAAAGAATCTTGAATATTTTGTGTTCTGACAAATTTGAACTCGAATTTTGAACGTGAATTACAACTCGCATTGTCAGGTGATCAACTGTGCGGGTAAGAGTTTATGCCGAGTGGTTCTTGGCGGAAGTTCCAATGCCCTTTCTTATGGTCATAGGAACAGTAGGGTAATGGTGAGAGAGCTGACGAGTGGTGTCAGGTGAGCAGTAGGGGAGTAAGATGGGGAATGGGACTGCTGGGAGCGGCATGAACGTTGATTGGCCAATTGGTGAGACGCATTGATCTGCGCAAGATGGGCTGAGTTGCCTCCATTGTTTGAGAACAAATAATAGCCTGCAGGTGCCAGAAACCTGAAATAAAATCTGAACATGGTGGAAACGCTCATCATCAGGAAACGTCTAGAGAGGGAGGATATTCAGATTGTCTTCATTTTCTGCCATCTATTGCTGTTCTGTAATTCAGTGCTACCAAATTATATTTCCTGTGGACCATTCAGCCCATCTAGTCTTTGGTGGCTCGCAGAGCAAGCTCCTCCGTCTCGTGGCCTCTTGTCCTTTCTTGCATTCTCATCAACTCTTCCCAGTTTCAAAGGATCCATAGCTCTCTAAAAGTGTCCACGCAGATAGGGTGGTGAAGAAGACACGTGGCAGGCTTCCTATTTTTGGGCCGGGTGTATGAGGTGCTGCACCTTTGGTGATCAAAGTCAACGGTGGGATCTTTTCAAACCATTGATGTATGGGGGGATCTGGGGATCCAGGTGCACAGCTCCCTGAAAGAGGTCTCTCAAGGAGATATGATTGTCAAGAAAGGTTTTGGTTCTGGGGAGAAGGCGGGGAGTGGGACTGAGTGGAAAAATGGTTCAGCTCATGATTAACCAGCAGGGTAGAGTCAACGGGCTAACAGCCTATGTCTTGTGGTGTGACATGTTTCCTTTCATTGGTCAGGACACTGAGTATAAAAGTGAGAAGGTCGTTTGTAGCGATACCGAACTCTGGTGAGGTCGCACTTGGAGTATTGTGTGCGATTCTGGCCATTCCATTTATGGGAAGGTGGTTGAGGCTTTGGAAAGGGATACAGAAGAGGTTTAATGGATTTTGTCTGGAGTTGTAGGGAGGAAGTCTGGGGAACATGTTCCGGTCCTCAACGAGGGCTCAGTAGTGGAGAGGGTCAAGAACTTCAAATTCCTGCGTGTCAACATCTCCGAGGATCTGTCCTGGAGCCTCCACATTGATGCAATCACAAAGAAGGCTCGCTAGCGGCCAGACTTTGTGAGGTATTTGAGGAGATTCGGTACACCGCAGGAGACTCTTGCAAATTTCTACAGATGTACCATGGAGAGCATTCTGTCTGGTTGCATCACTGCCTGGTACGGAGGTGCCAATGCTCAGGTCAGGAAAAGCTCCCAAGGTTGTTAATTTGGCCTGCGACATCACAGGCACCAGATGTCACTCCATTGAGGACGTCTACAAGATGTGGTGCCTTAAGAAAGCAGCCTCTATCCTCAAAGACCCCCACCACCCAGGCCATGCCTTCTTCACTCTGCTACCATCGGGAAAAAGGTAAAGGAGCCTGAAGACGAGCACCCAGCGGTATAAAAACAGCTTCTTCCCCTCCACCATCAGATTCCTGAACAGACAGTGAGCCATAGACACTGCCTAAGTGTATTTATGGAATGTAATTTGGAGCAATACGTGCACCTGTAAATCTACCGCAGAGACACATGTTTGAGACGTACCAAGGGTTGTAGGTTAATTGGGGGTAATTGGGTGTCTTGGGCTCGTGAGCTGGAATGGCCCTGTTACAGTGCTGTAGGCCTACATTTCAATTAAATTTAAATGTTCACGGCAATAAATTCTGATTCTGAAAGGTGGAACAAACTTGGGTTGTTTTTGTTTCTGGAGTGTTGGAGGCTGAGGGGGGACCTGATGGAGGTTTATAAAATCCTGAGAGGCCTTGGCTGATGGTCATAATCTTTTCCCCAGGGTACAAATATCACACGTTAGAAGTAGGGTGTTTAAGGAGAAAAGGGGGGGGGGGGGGTTGGAATTTGCAGCAGATGTGTGGAATGAGGTTTTTTTTTGCACCTGGAATGGGCTGCCAGGAGTAGTGGTGGAAGCAGATCTGATGGTGATGCTTGAGACACAGGAATATGGAGGGAATGGAGTAATACAAGTCCACAAGACATAGGTGCAGAAATAGGCCATTCAGCCCATCGAGTCTGTCCTGTCATTTAATCATGAACTGATCCATTTTCCCCACTCAGCCCAGCCTCCTCCCCATAACCATTGATACCCTGGCTAATCAAGAACCTATCAACCTCTGACTTAAATACACCCAATGCCCCGGCCTCCACAACCGCCTGTGGCAACAAATTCCACAGATTCACCCCCCCCCCCGCCCCCGGCTGAAGAAGTTCCTCCGCATCTCTGCTCTAAGTGGATGCCCTTCAATCCTGAAGTTGTGCCCTCTTGTCCTGAACTCTTCCACCGTGGGAAACAACCTTTCTCCATCTACTCTGTCCACGCCTTTCAACATTCAAAATGTTTCAATGTGATCCCCCCTCCTCATTCTCCTAAATCCCAATGAGTGCAGACCAAGAGCTTTCAAGCGTTCCTTTCATTCCTCGAATCATTCTTGTGAACCTCCTCTAAACCCTTTGTAATGTCATCACATCCTTTTTTCAATGAGAAGCACAAGTCCTGTCAACATCCTTATCATTTTTTTCTGCATGCTTTCAATCTTCTTGATATCTTTTCTATAGAGGTGACAAATCTGCACACAATACTCCAAATTTCACCTTACCATTGACATACAATTTCTCAATAGCATCCCAACTGCAGTACCCAATACTTTGATTTATGAAGGCCGATGTGTCTAAAGCTCTCTTCTGACCCCATCTACCCGTGACGCCTCTGTCAGGGAATTATGCATCTATTTCCATATCCCTCTGTTCTGCCACTCTCTGTAGTTGCATACTGCTTATTGTCTAAGCCCTGTCCTCCCAAAAATGCAACGCCTCACACTTTTCCCCACTCCCTTCCATCTGCCATTTTGCAGCCTATTTTACCAGCTGGTCCAGATCCCTCTGCAAACTTTGAAAGTCTTCCTCGCTGTCCACAACGCCTCCGATCTTTGTGTCAAAATTTGCTGATCCAATTTACCACATTACCATCCATATGGATGACAAACATCAAGGGCCAAAATGCCAATCCTTGAGGCACACCTCTAGTCTGAGAGGCAATCATCTGCTACCATTCTTTGGCTTCTTCTGAAAAGCCAATGTCTCATCCAATTCACTACCTCTGAGTGATAGAACCTCTTGGCCAACCTCCCATGTGGGAGTTTGTCAAAGGCCTCACTAAAGTCCACGTAGACAATATTCGCTGCCTTTCCTTCATCAGCTTTCCTGATAATCTCCTTGGAAAAACTCTAGAAGATTGGTTGGTCATGATCTACATGCCCAAAGACATGTTGACCATCCCTGATAATTCCTGTCAACCCAAATGCTTAGATATCTTCCAATAGCTTACACACTTCTGATGTCAGGCTCACCGGCCTATCATTTCCCAAATTGTTCATAGAGCTTTTTTTAAACAGCAGAACAACATGAGCTACCCTCCAATCCTCTAGCATCTCCCTCGTGGCTAAAAGGATGTTTTAAATATATCAGCCAGGGCCCCTGCACTTTCTACACTAGTCTCCCTCTGAGTCCAAGGGAATATCTTGTCAGGCCCTGGGGGGGTTTATCCCACCCTTATTTGCCTCAAGACCGCAAGCACCTCCTCCTCTGTAATCTTACAGGGTCCATGAGCTCACAGCTTGTTTGCCTCACTTCCAGAGACTCTGTGCCAGTTTCCTGAGTAAATACAGATGTAAAAAAAAATGTTTAAGATCTCCCTGATCTCTTTTGGCTCCATATATAGCCAGCCACTCTACTCTTCAAGAGGACCAATTTTGTCCCTTGCTATCCTTTTACTCTTAATATATCTGGGCAACCCCTTGGGATGTCCTTTACCTTGACTGCCAAAGCAACCTCATGTCTGCTTTTATCCCTCATGATTTCCTCCTTAAGTATTTTCTTGCATTTCTTGCACTGAAGTTCCTTGTTTGTCCACTGTTGCCCAAAGCTACTTTTCACCTCCTTCTTCTTCTGACCCAAGGCCTCAATATTTCTTAAATCCAGGTCCCCTGTACCTATGAGTCTTGCTTTTAATCCTGACAGCAATACACAAACTCTGTCCTCTCAAAATTTTACATTTGAAGTCCTTCTACTTCTCAAGCGCATCCTTACCTGAAGACAACCTTTCCCGATCCACACTTGCCAGATCCTTTCTGATCCGATCAAACTTGGCCTTTCTCTGAGTTAGAGTCTCAACCCGAGGACCAGACCTATCCTTCTCCTTGACGACAGTGTAAGCGGTGAGACTCTGGGTGTGCTCGCCGAGCTCTTTGCCTCAGACGATGAAGCTAGTAGTTTTCAATGCCTATGATGTGGTTTCTTTTTGATTTTACAAACCTCTTATTGGTTTAACACCACATTGGTCATGGATCTTATTGCAAAATAAAAATTATGCTCACTACAGCAGCTTAAAAATTTGTGATAGGGTGGCGTCCAGGGGTGCAGTGCTCACCGGAGCGCCCCTCCGACACCTCAGGGGGCATCTTCAGACAATTCAAGGGGGCCACTCCGACACCTCAGGGGGCAGCTTCAGGCACCTCATGGGGTGGCTCTGGCATCTCCTTGGTTAGCACCAAAAAAAAATTAGCACTGCATCCTGGATGGGGTCTAGGTTATGAAACCAATCAAGTGGTATTTTGAGTAGAATTTTCAGGTCAATTTTTGTATCCTGGCCTATAGGACGACCCCTTTTTTGGAGGTGTTTTTTGGGGTCCTTCAAGTGTCGTCTTAGCTGCCAAAATATAGTGTCTGGAAACTTATGGCATTATGATCACTGGACCCAGTGTTTCGTTGTACCCAATCCCGTCGCCTGCCCGGTCTTGTTCCCTAAGTGGGTCTTCTATTTGATGAACTCTAATTCATCCAGCCCTTTCACAGGATGGGAGTCCCAGTCAATATGTGGAAAGTTAAAATCCCCGACTATCTCAACTTTATTTCCTGCAGCTGTCTGCTATCACTCTACAGATTTGCTCCTCCAATCCTTGCTGACTATTGGGCTGTCTAACACAGCCCCATGAGTGTGGTTATGCCCTTCCCGTTCCTCAGCTCCACCCATATTAGCCTCAGTGGTCGAGCCCTCTGGTCTGTTATGCCTGAGCACAGCTGTGATATTTTCCCTGATGAGCAATGCCACTTTTCCCCTTTCATTCCCCCTCCCCCGCCCCCCATCCCTGTTCTATCGTGTCTGAAATAACAGAAGCATGGAACATTGAGCTGCCGGTCCTGCCCCTCCTGTAACCAAGTCTCATGAATGGCCACAATTTATTTTAAATGTAGACATACAGGCCATTTTGGCCCTCAGTTCCGTGCCGCCCAATTACACCCAATCATCTTCACACTTGGAAACGTTTTGAATGGTGGGAGGAAACTGGAGCCCCCGGGGAGAACCCACGCAGGCACGGGAGGTGGGAGAATGTACAAACTCCTGACAGACAGTGCTGGATTCGAACCCTGGTCCCGATCGCTGGTGACATAACGGCGTGGCGCTAACTGTCACGCCATCCGTGCCAAAACCCCATGTGTTGCTCCATGCACTAAGCCCTGTCTGGCTTTATACAGACAGCTGTATGAATGTTAGAGATAAACTGTGGGCCCGTTCGGAGTCGAACCCTTGTCACTACGAGGCATTTTGTGACAAATATATTTAAGCTTTAAGGAATGGGAAACCCTCAACCCTATTCTTGATGGATGAGATCTTGGAGCATGAATCCTTCAATCCTATCCCCTGTCTTTATCTCCCCGTGTCTGTGTGGGTTTCCTCCCACGTTCCAAAAGGTGCGGGGTTTGGAGATTAACTCGGTGTGATTGGTTAGCACGGGTTTAAGTGACTGGAATCGGCTTTGACCGTGTTGTGAAGGTTTAAAAAAACTGCTGATCTCATTCACCTTCAGGGAGGACATACTCTCAGTGGCAGGAGGACAATGGCTTAAGGAAATTGGCAAGAAAGCCAGATGTTGCACAGAGAGTGGTTGTGATTTGGGACCTCATGCCTGATAGGTCCCAATTCAATTAAAGCTCTCAAAGATCAAAGAATTGTAGAAACCATAAAGTTCAAGTTTATTGTCACTTAGAACCAGACGAAACAGCCTATCTATGGACCATAGTGCCAACTACACACGAACAGCATCTATATACAGCAGACCTACAAGGAGGCGTGCGAAAGCCGACAGTCTGCAGACGATGTGCTTGGAGTAAAAACGCAGAAATATAGGAGAGGAACTCAGCAGCGCCCATGGGAGGTAAAGATATATCACCGACATTTCAGACCTGAACCCCTCCTCAAGCAGGTGGGTGCCTACTGAGAGAAAGGGAAGGGAGACAATTGCATCAGCGAGCAAACGCTGACACGGTGGGCAGAACGGCCTCTCCGTCAGATGATAGCGGTGTAGGATAGCAGGAATTTTTTTTCTTATCTTGGAGGTCCCAAAGTGTAGCAGAGTCCAGGCCAATGTCTGAACAACCATGCCCACACAGGCTTTTAAATGTTATCTACAACACTATAGAAGCCAATTCTGGCCATCTAAACCCATGCCGCCCAGTTACACCCAATGAACCTACAACCCCAAGTGAAACACGCAAGTGTGCGACACTGTGATGGTAGTAACCCTACAACTCCCGTACGTTTTTGGAGGGTGGGAGGAAACCGGAGCACCTGGAGGAAACCCACGCAGACACAGAGAGAACGTACAAACTCCTAACAGACAGTGAGGGATTCGAACCCGAGTCACTGGCGCTGTCACAGCGCCGTGCTAACCGCTACAATAACTGTACTGCAACCGTGGCTTGCTTGAGGGTAAAATGTTCGCCTTAATGGCGTACATCCAGTCAGGTTTTCTCCTCACAGATCATTCACCAATTGTAGCGTCCTATCTGTACGTCTGTTCCTTAACCTTGGAGTTTCTGTCGGACGTCAATCCACAAGATCATAAGAGAGGCAGAGAGGGTCACTGGATCCTCCCTCCCTCCCATCGACGTGTCTAAAGAAGGCGCACAAAATCAGTGAAGACCCCTTCCACACCGCACGCAGCATCTTTCAGCTGAGGAGATCCAGGAAGATCAGAGCCAGCCCCACCAGGCTGAGGAACAGTTTCTTCCCACGGGCAGTGAGAACGCTGAACGACCAAAGGAACTGCTCCCACTGACCCTTCGAGCCTCTCGTATTCACGAAACCATATTTATTTGTATGTGTGAATACTTGTCCTGCCTATGTATTGTTTGTCTATATGTGTGTTATGTCTGGTTGTGTGTCTGCGCCGAGGACCGGAGAACGCTGTTCCGTCGAGTTGTACTTGTGCAATCAGGTGACGATAAACTTGACCGTTCACTGGAAGGGCTTTTTGCATGTGTGTGACACTTTGAGTTGGCTCTTGTGTTCAGTCACACACAGCCAAAGCAAGCTGCAAAATCAATTATAGTTCCAATTCCCAATATATTTGATGCAGATTTGAAATCTATTAACTTTATAAAAAAACAGGGACGTGTGAAGTGATACAGTTTGGCAGAAAGAACAATATAGGCCAAATGTCACAATTCCAGTGTGTGCGGGAACACAGGGACCTGGATGGAAGTGTCCATAAATCTTGATAAGAGGTAAAACAGGTTAAGAAAGTGTTTAATAAGGAATATAATGTTCTGGGCTTCAGGAATGGAAACACGGGACCTGAAAGCTTGAACCTAGAGAAAACACTGGATTGAAAAGTGGTGTGTTTTGTCCAATTCTGGAGCGCGAGCTTGTGGAAGGTTCAAGAGGAGAATAAGGCAAATGGTCAGGACCCAAAGGTGCTGGAGAATCTCAGCAGGTCACGCAGACTGCACAGGAAGGTGGGCAGCATGGTTAGCGTAGCCGTTAGTGCAACGCTATCACAGCGCCAGCATCCCTGGTTCGAATCTGGCGCTGAGTGCAAGGAGTACGTGACCCCATGGACTTTATTTTTTAGAGATACAGCACGGTTACAGGCCATTTCACCCTACGAGTCCAATTTACACCCAATTAACCTATACCCCAGTACGTTTTGAATGGTGAGAGGAAATCAGAGCCCCCGGGGAAAACCCACACAGAGACGCAGGGAGAACGTATAAACTCCTTACAGACAGCGTGGGTTTCGAACCCCGGTCCCGATCCCTGGCGCTGTAAAGCCGACGCGCTGACCATGCCACCCTACGGGTGCTCCAGTTTCCTCCCACCCTCAAAACATTACAGGGTTTGTAGGTTAATTGGGTGCGATTGGGTGGAATCAGTTTCTAACATGTGGAAAATACATTTTAAACCCCGTAGGAGCAAAAGGAGGTTAACTTTTCAGGCCCCAGTCCTTCACTAGTAATGTGGAAAAATGGGTGGGTGACTGAATTAAAAAGTGAGGAGGGGGGTGAGGAGGAATGAGAAGAGGAGGGAGAGGCTAGAAGGATAAGGAGTGGAGGGAGGAGGGGATGAGGAGTGGAGGGAGGAGGAGGTGAGGAAGAATGAGGAGAGGAGGGGGAGGGAGGAGGGGTGGATGAGGAGTGGAGGGAGGAGGAGAAGAGGGAGGAGGAGGGATAAGGAGTGGAGGGAGGAGGGGATGAGGAGAGGAGGGATGAAGTGAGGAGGGATGAGGAGAGAAGGGAGGAGGGGTGGGGGGGTAGTGTTGGGTGACGCAGGGGTGGTTGGCAGATGAACAGAGATGGTGGGGGAATGGAGCTGGGTGGGGAGACACGCGGGTGAACATGGAGGCAGCTGCTGCTCTGGACCATAAGACATAGGAGTGGAATGAGCCCATTGAGTCTACCCCACCATTCCATTGTACAATACTTTCCAACCCCATTCTCCTGCTGTCACCCTGCAACCCTTGATTCCCTTCCAATGACGTGGCCTCCACAGCCGTCTGCAGCAACGACTTGCACAGGTTCACCACCACCCCCCTCCCCCGGTAAAGAAATTCCTCTGCATCTCTGTTCTAACGGGACTCTTGTTACCTGAGGCTGTGACCTCTGGTCCTGGTCTCCCCACCGTGGGAAACATTCTCTCCACGTCCTCTCCATCCACGCCTTTCAGTGTTCGGCAGGTTTTAATGATGTCCCCCCCTTATTCTTCGAAACTCCAGTGCGTACAGCCCCAGAAACCCCAAACACTCCTCATAATAAAAACCTTTTCATTCCGGGGATTGTTCTCGTGAACTTCCTCTGGACCCTCCCCAATGCCAACACATCTTTCTTTGGAGAAAATAGATCACAAGTGCTCACAATCCTCCAAGTGCAGTCTGACCAATATAAGGCCTCAAATCGCACCCCTGCTTTGATTTCCTCTCCCTCTGGAACTGAACGCCAGCTTTCCATTTGCCTTCCTTCCTTATGACCCACACCATGGAAGGCCCTGTTTGCGTCTGTGCTCCATAACTCACTGGATTAAAGAGCAGAAAAGTGCTTGCTGTCCAAAAAATATGCTAGTATTGACACAATGGACTGAAGGGCCCACCGAGCTTTCTGCAGTGGAAGATGGGCAGTTAAAGACTTGGATACCAGGTAGGCTTAGTTGAAGGTAAATGTCTCCCTCATCTCCCCAGGCTTTATCAATGCCCCAATAACTCCAGATGCAACACGGAGTCAAATTTGGCCTGGCCGTGATCATTAAAAAGCAGCTTTGTTTTATTGAAGATGCTTTGAAATCCTTCATTTCAAATAAGTTCATTTATTTGTCATCCTATTGTATCGGTACAACCTGACGAAATGGCGTTTCCGGTCCACGATGCAGAACTCTATAAAACACACGTTCAAACAATACATATGGACACTACATATATTAAAATAAATATTCTTTAAAAAATAGTAGCGTCAAGGAGAGTTGTTGTAGCAGTCGTTCAGCGTTCTCACTGCCCGTGGGAAGAAGCTGTTCCTCAGCCCGATGGGGCTGGCTCTGATCCTCCTGGATCCCTTCCCTGATGGGAGCAGCTGAAATATGCTGTGTGCGGGGCAGAAGGGGTCTTCGATGATTTTGTGCGCCCTCTTCAGACAAATATCCTGGCAGATCATGTCAATGGGGGGGGGGGGGAGGGGATCCTTTCTGCCATTTTTATGGCACTGTGGATTGAGCTCAGATCTGATGGTGGACAGCAACCACTGTGATACAGCCAGCCGGGGCACTCTGTACAAGGTTGACTCGATGGTGGCCGGTAGCGTTGCCCGCCTCAACCTTCTGAAGAAGGGCTCTCGGTGTTCTTGCCTTCTGTGACCATTCCTGGATGGAGCAAACCTCCTCTTTGGGTTTGCCCTGGAAACCTCTCAATTCTTACCCTTCTTGTCCGCCAGCCTGTACCACGTTCACTTACATTTAAAGCATGCTTTCAAAGTAATGAATCTGAATTGCAAATTGGATTACTCAAGCTTTTATTTGTCGGCTGCTTATTGAATTCAATATCCATGTGCATGTTAATTTACAGTTGGTTAATGTGCAGTGGTTTAAAAGAATCTCAGAAATGTCAGAACCAGAACAGAGCACAAAAAGTCAGGCCGTGTCTGGGGGTCATTATCCATTCAGGAATCTGATGGCGGAGGGGAAGAAGCCGTCCTTGTGCCGCTGGGTGCTCGTCTTCAGGCTCCTGTACCTCTTTCCTGATGGTAGCAGAGAAAAGAGGGCAGGGCCTGGGTGGTGGGGGGTCCTTGAGGATAGAGGCTGCTTTCTTAAGACTGCCCCTCATATAGACGTCCTCGATGGAGTGAATTCTGGTGCCTGTGATGTTGCAGGCCAAGTTTACAACCCTCTGGAGTTTATTCTGGTCCTGAGTCTTGACGCCTCTGTACCAGGCAGTGATGCAATCAGCCAGAATGCTCTCCACCGTCCATCTTTTGAAATTTTCGAGAGTCTTCAGGAGTGACATCTTTTACGACGTGAGGTATCCCAAAATAGTTTATAGTGACTAAAATGCAGCCAAATGCAATCTGCTGAAGGAACTCAAGGGGTCAAGCAGCATCATAGAACGGAAATCGACAGTGCAGTACAGGCCCTTCAGCCTGTAGTGTTGTGCTGACCCAATACCTGCTCTAACGACTGCCCATTTTTCTCATTGGTGGGAGAAATAGAACGGCCGATGTTTTGGGCTGTAAAGCTTCATCAAAGCCAGATGAATTTCTCCAATGCTTCGTTCCAGAGTCCTGCATCGGGCGCCTCCTGCGCGGCTCCACTTCTGTAACGTAGCCCGTTGTCATGTGAGAAAAGTGCCAATCAGTTCGCCCCCATTAAGTTCCCACAAGCAGCAATATTTACTCAAAGGTGGTAGAGGAACTCAGCAGGTCAGGTAGCATCCGTGGGGAGCACCAGATAGTCGAGTCTGAGCCCTTCTTCAGGAGTGTCGACAATCAGACAGGCTCCTGGATAAGAAGGAGGGATGGGGGGGGAAGTGGAAGGAGCGCAAGGGAGTAGGTGATAGGTAAATACAGATAGGAGGGGGAAGAGGAGAATGGAGTTGAGGGGTGATGGATGGATGAGGGTGGAAGTCTTGTCCACTGTCATCTGATTGTACAAATACAACCCAACGAAACAGCTTTCTCCGGTCCTCAGTGCAAAACTCACAGACACACAACCAGACACAACACACATACCGACACACAACCAGACCCAAGATACATACAAACATGCAACCAGATATGACAAATACAGGCTCACAACCAGGCATAGCACACATACCGACACACAATCAAATATAAGACACATACCGACACACAATACATACGCAGGACAAGTATTTCATCTGTACAAATAAATATGGTTTTGTACATATGAGAGTCTCGGATGGTTAGTGTGAGCAGGGAGGGGGAAGAGAAAGGAAATGGGGGTGATCGGTGGATACAGGAGGGAGGAAGGGAGGGGGAAGTTGATGATGGGTGATGTGCGGATATAGGTGAGAGGGAGAAGGAGCTGAGGTGTTGGGGAAGGGGGCAGAGGGCTAAGAACGTTAGGGGGTGGGAAGGGAGTTGGAAAAGTGAAACTGGGGGAGCCAATGTGCTTGCCGTCCGAGAGTGCCCAGACTGAAAATCAGATGTTTGATTTCTCCATTTTATGGGTGGCCTCAACCTGGCAGTGCATGAGACCATGGATGGACCTGTCAAGGAAGCAATGGGGTGTTGAACTGGTGACTGGAGACGGCAGCAACAAGGACCTCCCAGATAACTTGTTTACTCGCCCTCTCAGTTTCCTGGGGCTAATGAACAAGGGGCAAATATTGCCCCGGGATTTTTTATTTTGAGTCTTATCATGTGTTGACCTGCGCCATGAATTGTTATCTTGTAGAGCTGCGTGCAGTTCAGGACATCCAGTCTAGAAGAACATCAAGGGTGCTGAATAGATTCATCAGTACCTTGTCTGAACTGGAGGGCTTGAATTATAGGGAGAGGGTTAGCCAGGCTGGTTAGTTTATTTATTTGTTTATCTAAATACTGGTACTGCATGTGAAGGCAAAAGTTTAGAATGTAACGTACATGGGAATCTTTAACTTTGTCTACCATAAGGAAGACAGATAGTCGCCACTGTGTCCAGTGATGGAGGCCCCAGCAATGAACAAACTCGCAATCCCTGGTTTACAAGACCAGTGCTCTAACCACCGAGCTATTGGAACACGGAATTGCTTGCCTGAGCGCCTGGTTGTGTGTTCTGCCCTGAAGACCGGAGAACGCTGTGCAATCAGATGACAACAAACTTGACCTGAAACCATTTTAGCAAGCAAACTTTCCAAATTCCTCGGAGGAAATTTATTGGACCTGTGCGATAAGAGCGGCTCACCACTTGTCACGATTTTGTTTCAGATCAGCGTTAATGTAAACAGTTCCAGCACTTGAAACAGGCTGGCGAGTGGGGGAAGTGACCAATATTTATTTGAAATCTGCAGGAAATGTATTCCTCGCCTTGTGAACCCCTTTGAATCGTGCGTGTATCTTTTAATGCAAAGGAAATGATTGCTGTTCTCATGAGACTTTGCTACGTTCCACCCCACTCCCCTTGACCCAAACTTAAATCCCAGGAGATGGCAAGAAAAAAGATCACCAAGTATTGTCTCAAATGTTCGCTATGAGTTCGTCGTCAACTCAAGTCAAGTTTATCGTCATCCGATTGAACAAGTGCAATCTGATGAAACAGCGTTCCTTTGGTCGTTCAGCATTCTCACTGCCCGCGAGACGAAGCTGTTCCTCAACCTGGTGGTGCTGGATCGGATCCTCCTGTATCTCTTCCCCGACGGGAACAGCTGAAAGATGCCACGTACGGGGGTGGAAGGGGTCCTCAATGATTTTGTGCACCCTCTTCAGACAACGATCCCGGTAAATTATGTCGATGGATGGGGAGGAAGGGAGACTCCAGTGATCCTCTCTGCTGCTCTTATAATCCTGTGGATTGACCTCCGATCCATTATTCAGTATCACACTGTGACACAGCCAGCCAGGGCACGCTCGATAGAGCTCCAGTGAAAGGATATTCTATCGATATCGCGATAGAGCTCTTATACTGTCATATACACAAGTACAATGTTCCAGTGCTCTGAAATTCTTGGTGCAGCCATAGAGGTTCATAAGGATCATCAAGTACAACAGTACAAATTAAATTACTATGAAAGAGAGATGGAAAAAGAGATAATAAATGTCAAAGGATATATAAATAAAGATATTTTAGCCGTGCAGACAGGTGTTGATTCAAGATTCTTTTATTGTCATGTAATAAAACAGAAACCATATTGCACGAAATATCCTTTAGTCGACCGTAAGGCAAAGATTCACTATCAACAAAAATTGTCCAGCGCCTCTTCCAGCCAGAGAAAGATAGCAAATGAGAATCCCCCCCCAGAGTCACCAAATGTCCATGGCTTTGCCTCTAGTGCTCCTGCAGCCCACCGCAGCTGCCCAACCTTCAGTTCGAACCATCAACAACCCGAGCTCCTCTGACCTGATCAGGAAGCTGTCTCACATCCCCGTTCCGATACACGGTACCCCTCCAGCAGCCCACAGCCCGGTGCGAGTCCTTCGACCGCAGTCACCAGCATCCTGCAGTCTTCCATGGGTTTCTTGCCTCGAGACATCGACTCCTGTGCGTTCTTCAGCCTCGGAACTCCTCACTGGTCACCGTCCAGTGGGTCGTCTTGACTCCTCGCTGCCTCGCTTCCCTGGAGTCTGTAACCCCTCGTGGCTGCTGTCAAATACAGGCACCGCCATTTTAGTCACAGGAATTTTAAGATTGAAAGAGTGTAGGGGAAGATGTTGGGTCTTCATGAACTGAGTTTCAGGGAAAGGTTAAGTAGGTTAGGAGTTTATTCCCTGGAGCTTAGAAAAATGACAAGAGATTTGATAGAAGTGTACAACATTATGAGGGGGACAGACAGAGTAAATGTAGACAGGCTTTTTCCACTGATGTTCAGTGAGATACAAACCTGAGAACACGGGTTAAGGATGAAAGCAGCAAAGTTTAGGGAGAACTTCACAAAAAGACCGGTGGGAGTGAGGAACGAGCTACCAGCTGAATTTGTGAATGCGGGGTTGACTTTTAAGAAAGATTTGGACTGGTACATGGAGGGGAGGGGTACAGAGGGATATGGTTCAGTTGCAGGTCAATGGGACTGGGTAGAATAATAGTTCAGCACAGACTAGATGGGCTGAGGGGTCCATTTCAGTATGTTCTGTGATTCTTTGGTCATAGAATTTTGTTGTGGGTCTGGGACTAGCAATGCCAGAGGTGTTGTTAGTTCACCCGATATCATCTTCTGGTCGCATCATGGCTTGATAGGATCGATGCTCTTTTACAATGACTCCCCACAGCTACAGACTGAGTGTGCAGGAAGGGTATTCCGATGGGAAGGAATTTAATTTTGGAATTCTCCCCTCCCTTTTCCACCCCGTAAAGCAATAATTGCTTGGTCAATAAGCAAGTTTGATGGTGCGATGCATGGTCCTTTAGACCAGCTATTCTCAATGGGGGCCACAGACTGAAATCATAAAATATTTTTAATGTCTCTTATGTAGTCAGTAGGAGGGAAGAAGCCCAATGAAACTTGAATACTTCACGGGGAAGGGGGCCCGTAAACTTTGAACAGAGCCCTAAGGGGTCCACCCTGCCAACTTGGATTATCTCTCTTACCATTCTGCACAAGGAGATCACACTTTCCATTCTCCAATCCTCCGGTACCTCTTCTGTGGCCAGGGAAGACTGAAAGATCATCGCCAATGCCCCAGCAATCTTTTCCCTCACTCTTTCCTCGCTTCTTGCAGTAACCTGGGGTAGATCTCACCAGGTCCTGGGGACTTGGCCATCCAAATAGTTCCAAGAAGATCCAGCACTTCCTGTTTCTTAACCTCAACATGTTCCAGCACATAAGCTTGTTCTGAACTGACCCCACATTGAGCAAGGCCCCCCCTCTCTGGTGAAATCTGAAGCAAAGGATTCATTTAGGGCCTCCCCTACCACCTCTGCCTCCAGGCACATGTTCCCCTTTCTTCTAATTGGTCCTATCCTCATTCAGGCTACCCTTCTGTTCCTCATGTCTTTGTAGAGCACCTTAGGATTTTCCTTGATCCGACTTCTCATGTCCCTTTCGAGCTCTCCCAGGTCCTTTCTTAAGCTCCTTGCTACTATATAATTCTCACGAGCCCTTCCTGACCTTTGCTTCCCAGATCTTGTGTCTGATTCTTTCTTTCTCTTGTCTAGTTGTCCCACTTCTCTTCTCAACCATAGCTCCTTTACCCTTTCCCTGTCTTGGGGGACAAACCTACCAGTGCCCCATGCATGTGGCCCCTCAACATTTTCCACATTCTTGTTCTGCAATTCCCTGAGAGCACCCGTTCCCAATTCACACCCCCCCCCCCCCACCCCCACCACCCACCCACGTGAGTTCCTCTCATTGGAATTCACCCTATCCTTTTCCAGAGCTATGCTAAAAGTTATGGAGTTCAGGTCACTGCTTGCCCACAGAGAGATCTGTCAACTGACCCGATTTGTTACCCAAGTTTGTGCAACCTCTCCCCACAGCTCATGCCCTCCAATCCAGGCAACGTTCTGGTGAACCTCTCCATGGCATCCGTAGCAGTGAGAAACACAACGTGTGGATACCCCACATGTGGCCCGAATCGAGTTTTATATGGCTGCAGCAGGACTTCCTGGTGTTTATACTCAACACCCCAACTGAAGAAGGCCTCCTGTCCCCCTTTCTTTACTACCCTCTCAACCACTTTCAGGGAACCATGCACTCTTCCATCCCAAGTTTCCTCTGCATGTCAATTGGAATCAGAATTGATTGGTGTGAACGTCACGAAATTCATTGTTCACGGCAATGTTACAGGAGCAAATATTCATTACAGGGACAAATATTAAAGCTATGAATTCTATTTAAAAAATAAAAAAATAAGTGCAAAAGAAGAGAAAGCGAGGCCGTGTCTGGGGGTCATTGCCTGTTCCGGAATTTGATGGGAGCGTGGAAAATGCCATCCTTCTGCTGCCGTCTGGGATGATGAAGGTCCTTGAGGATAGAGGCTGCTTTCTTAAGACACCATCTCTTGTCGGCATCCTTAAGACACCATCTCTTGTCGGCATCCTTGATGGAGCCCTTGATGGGGCTGGCTGAGTTCACAACCCTCTAGTCTTCCCCTGTCCTGTGCATTGGCACCTCCGTACCAGACAGGGATGTAACCAGTCAGAATGTTCTCCACAGTTCCCCTGTAGAAATTTGCAAGAGTCTTTGGTGACTAAATCTCTTCAAACTCCTCTAGAAATATAGCCACTGGCGAGCCTTCTTCATGATTGCAGCAACATGAAGTCCCAGGACAGATCCTCAGAGATCCCCTTTCTACTGCTGGCCCCTCAGTGAGGACCCCTTGAGAATGCTCCTTGGCTTTAACTGTGAGCTGTCTTCTTGAATTGGACTTCCCCATGCATCACCTCACGTTTGTCCAAATTAAATTCCATTGCCATAATCTGCCCAGAGAGCCAACTGATCAAGATCGTGCTGCTTCCTTTGGTAACGTGGCTTCATAACCCTCAGGGCTGGCACACTGTGGCTTTGGGATCACTTCTCTAAACCACTACAGTAAAACCCCTGTTATCCGGAATTCAAGCAACCGGCAACAAATTTTTTTTAGGAAAATAAGTAAATAAATATAATGAATAAAAATGTAAGTAAAAGTTTTAAATTGTAAAAGCAAATAACACCTCAACCTTTGGTGAAGGTGGGAACAAATATTTGTCCAGCGCAGAGCCCTGGTCGCGCTTTGCTCATGGCAGCTGTTTGAATAAAATGGCGTAGCCCAGGTTGACGCCGCTCACCACTGGGGTAACTCTCTTAAAGTGACTCCTTATCCCTGCTTAGTGAGAGTCTTTATCTTTAATAGTATATTATTAACTATATTAGTAAGGTTTTATCTGTAAACTTGGGGGGAGCGGGAATTATCTATTGAAGCCATGCAGCTACCGAGAAACCACGCAGAGTGGAAGGTGAGTGGAGCCAACTGTTTTTAATAGAACTCTCAAGTCTACTTAAATCCCTGTGACTCCTGGGACCTTTGTGACGTCAGTTTCGAGGGCTGGAACCATGCCCGGCACATTAGGGCCTCTCAGCTCCCTGCCAGTCCTCAGTTCCGTAACCCAGTTCGCTTGCAGCTTGGGCGAGACACCACACTCTAATGCTGTCGTTCATCTTTCGGGCAGCTCCGTGGAGGGGGGAGGAACCTGCAAATGTTTTTGAAAAATGTGTCTGAAAATAAAATAAAATGCTTTAAGATTTATATATTCATGCAGGTGTAGTTTGTTCAGTGCAGGTATTTCTCTTTTAAACTGTTTATTCTTAATGCAAATGTATTATTTTAGGCCTCAAGCGAACGGAATACTTGCTCATCCGGCATCAACCAATTGCTGTAGGTGCCAGATACCAAGGGTTTTACTGTATTCCTTTGCACCTACCCCCCGTCCAAGCTTTTGGTTGCCTGGCCCAATCTCCTTGTGTGGGTCACTGAGAAATGCGGCTTGTCAGTGCTCCCATGAAGTTCCCCGGAGATGTTTTACTCAACACTCGCTGAATGTTCTTGATTGAGGCAGGAGATGAACTAAGTGTCTGGCAGCTCGGGAAAGGAGGTAGTGAGTCATTGTGTCTCTGATGGAGCCCTGATCCTTCCAGCGCGTGTCCGATCCAATGTTACACCCTCTTTCCAATTGTTCCTTTATTCAGACCAGGTTCAGAATCTGAAAGATTCAAGATTCATTTCTTTGGCTTGGCTTCGCGGACGAAGATTTATGGAGGGGGTAAAAAGTCCACGTCAGCTGCAGGCTCGTTTGTGGCTGACAAGTCCGATGCGGGACAGGCAGACACGATTGCAGCGGTTGCAGGGGAAAATTGGTGGGTTGGGGTTGGGTGAGGTGGGCTCTGCGGTCTTCTTCAAAGGAGGTTGCTGCCCGCCAAACTGTGAGGCGCCAAGATGCACGGTTTGAGGCGATATCAGCCCACTGGCGGTGGTCAATGTGGCAGGCACCAAGAGATTTCTTTAGGCAGTCCTTGTACCTTTTCTTTGGTGCACCTCTGTCACGGTGGCCAGTGGAGAGCTCGCCATATAACACGATCTTGGGAAGGCGATGGTCCTCCATTCTGGAGACGTGACCCATCCAGCGCAGCTGGATCTTCAGCAGCGTGGACTCGATGCTGTCGACCTCTGCCATCTCGAGTACTTCGACGTTAGGGATGAAAGCGCTCCAATGGATGTTGAGGATGGAGCGGAGACAACGCTGGTGGAAGCGTTCTAGGAGCCGTAGGTGGTGCCGGTAGAGGACCCATGATTCGGAGCCGAACAGGAGTGTGGGTATGACAACGGCTCTGTATACGCTTATCTTTGTGAGGTTTTTCAGTTGGTTGTTTTTCCAGACTCTTTTGTGTAGTCTTCCAAAGGCGCTATTTGCCTTGGCGAGTCTGTTCATTTATTGTCCTGTAAAATACAGAAAGTGTAAATATTACACAAAATTCCCTTCTGCCTGCCGTTGAGGTAAAAAGTCTGCGTGGGGAGGCACGGTTAGCACGACGCTGTTACAGCGCCAGCGATCGGGACTGGGGTTCGAATCTCGCGCTGTTTTTAAGGAGTTTGGACGTTCTCCCCGTGTCTGCGTGGGTTTTCCCCGGGGGCTCCAGTTTCCTCCCACCATTTAACCTGCTGTGGAGGTGGGGGGGGTGGGTGTAGGTTAATTGGGTGTAATTGGGCGGCACGGGCTAATGGGTTGAAAGGGCCTGTTACCGTACTGTATCTCTAGATTTTTAAAAGAATTAGTATTCCCTGGTGCTCCTTACTGAAAGAGAAAAAGAGAAGCAAAAGTGAGTCCCTTGAGAGACTGAGGGTCCGTGGATTTGCCTCCAGCGCTGAATGAACACTCGGGATGTTGCAGGCTTCAGTTTGAAGCCCTTTATATTTGATGGTGTTTTGGCAGATGAGTTTGACCAACACGTTCCTCAATCACCTTATACGTGGCTCTGAAATTGCCTCTTTCAATCTCTCTGCCACCGTCAATATTGTGAAAGGCACAGATAGGATGGACAGTCGTCGGACATCTGTGTATCAGAACTGAATGCATTTGGGGACAAGTGAGGAGTACAAATACGCTTTTAATAGCTTACAATCGAAGGCCAGTAGACACAATAGACCTCGGGTGAATCTGAGGGAAGGCGGGGGAACCAGGGTTCATATCAGGGAAGGTGAGGGAGGAGCCGGTCATCAGTTCCAGTTCAACTTTAAGGTGAGGGGAGGAAAGTTTAAGGGGGACGGAAAAAGCAGGAGTTTTACTCAAGAGAGTGGTGGGGGCCTGGAATGCATTGCCGGGGGTGGTGGTGAAGGCTGGTACAGCAGGGACATTCTAAAGACTCCTCGATAGCCTCATGGATGTACAAAAAATAAAGGGTTATGGGCTCAAAGTTCAAAGTTAAGATTTTTTTTTTGTCAGAGTACCTCACATACAACCCAAAGATTCTTTTATCCTGTGGGCCAGGCAGAATATTTTACCTATCAGTAGCTCAAAAAAACAAAAGAGAAAAATTAAACAATGAAAGAAACGTAAATGAATTGACTTTGCTATTTAGAATATAAATATTCTAAAGTTCGCCTTCCCAAGATCGTGTCCTATGGCGAGCTCTCCATCGTGTCAGAGGTGCACCAAAGAAGAGGTGCAAGGACTGCTTAAAGAAATCTCTTGGTGTCTGCCACATTGACCACCTCCAGTGGGCTGATCTCGCCTCCAACCGTGCATCTTGGCGCCTCACAGTTTGGAGGGCAGCAACCTCCTTTGAAGAAGACCGCAGAGCCCACCTCACTGACAAAAGACAAAGGAGGAAAAACCCGACATCCAACCCCAACCAACCAATTTTCCGCTGCAACCGTGTCTGCCTGTCCTGCATCGGACTTGTCAGCCACAAACGAGCCTGCAGCTGACGTGGACATACCCCTCCATAAATCTTCGTCCGCGAAGCCAAGCCAAAGAAGATTCTAAAGTTCAACATGGTTAGTGTAGAGGCAGCACATTTAGCATGGTGGTTAGCGCCATGCACCAGCAACTGGGATTGCAGAGAAATGGATCAGAGGTCAATCGACAGGACCATAAGAGCGGTAGAGAGGATCACTGGGGTCTCCTTCCCCACCATCAACATGATCTACTAGGATCATTGTCTGAAAAGGGCGAGCAAAATCACTGAGCACCCCTTCCACCCCGCGCACAGCATCTTCCAGCTGCTCCGGTCAGGGAAGAGATCCAGGAGGATCAGAGCCAGCCCCACCAGGCTGAGGAACAGCTTCTTCCCACAGGCAGTGAGAACGCTGAACGACCAAAGGAACTGCTCACACTTCTTCTTTGGCTTGGCTTCGCGGACGAAGATTTATGGAGGGGGTAAAAAGTCCACGTCAGCTGCAGGCTTGTTTGTGGCTGACAAGTCCGATGCGGGACAGGCAGACACGATTGCAGCGGTTGCAAGGGAAAATTGGTTGGTTGGGGTTGGGTGTTGGGTTTTTCCTCCTTTGCCTTTTGTCAGTGAGGTGGGCTCTGCAGTCTTCTTCAAAGGAGGTTGCTGCCCGCCAAACTGTGAGGCGCCAAGATGCACGGTTTGAGGCGTTATCAGCCCACTGGCGGTGGTCAATGTGGCAGGCACCAAGAGATTTCTTTAGGCAGTCCTTGTACCTTTTCTTTGGTGCACCTCTGTCACGGTGGCCAGTGGAGAGCTCGCCATATAATACAATCTTGGGAAGGCGATGGTCCTCCATTCTGGAGACGTGACCCATCCACACTGACCCTCCAAAAAATCTCATTTGTCAAAAATGATATTTATTTTTGTAGATATAATACTTGTCCTACATTATTTGTCTGTAAGTGTGTTATGGCTGGTTGTGTTTTTGCACTGAGGGCCGGAGAATGCGGTTTCATACTTGTGCAGTCAGATGACAATAAACTTGACTTGACCGGGGTTCCAATCCGATGCTGTCTGTAAGGAGTTGGTATATTCTCCCCGGGTCTATGTGGGTTTCCTCCGGACGCTCCCACCATTCAAAACGTACTGGGTGTTGTAGAATAATAGGGTGTAATGTGTGGACCAGAAGGGCCTGTTACTGTGCTGTATGTCTAAAAATTTGTGAATTGTAAATGTAAAACCTGTCTCTTTCATCATATTCAATGTGAGATGTTGGACTAGTCAACTCTCAGAGCCTTCTGTGCCTTTCCCATGGTCGATCTTTCACCTCCACGCCACTCTCGTTCCATATACCCACCATCCTCTGCATGGAACATGGCTCCTCTCACCTCAAACACAAACCCTCACCTTAACCTGTGGGGAAAAAGTCCATCACCACCCACCTTGTCCATGCCCCTCATGATCCAAAGACGTACACGGGTTTGTAGGTTAATTGGCCACATGGGTGTATTTGGGCAGTGCAGGCTCGTGGGCCGGAAGGACCTGTTATCATGCCATACCTCTAAATTAAAAAAAAAAGCCTCTATAAGGTCACCCCATCAGCCACCCTCGCTCCGAGGAGAAATGTCCCCACCTATCAAATCTCTCCTTACAAATCAAGTCCTCAGGATTCCTTTCCGTACCCTTCCAGCTCAGCGCCGTCCCTCCAAAGGCTGGTTGACCTCGCTATTCCAAGCATGCATGGAGGGCCAGTGATATATTTCTAAGTCGTTTAGATGTGATAACACTTGACAACTAATTTTTTTCAAAAGCTTTGCTTCTTGAAAAACACTGGGGGGGGGATTACGATAGACAACTTCAAGCTGAATGCAATGATCATTTCAGATTTGCTATAATACATTGGAATTTGGAGAAACATTAAATTCTTTGGCTTGGCTTCGCGGACAAAGATTTATGGAGGGGTATGTCCACGTCTGCTGCAGGCTCGATAGTGACTGACAAGTCCGATGCGGGACAGGCAGGTACGGTTGCAGCGGTTGCAAGGGAAAATTGGTTGGTTAGGGTTGGATGTCGGGTTTTTCCTCCTTTGTCTTTTGTCAGTGAGGTGGGCTCTGCGGTCTTCTTTAAAGGAGGTTGCTGCCCGCCGAACTGTGAGGCGCCAAGATGCACGGTTGGAGGCGATATCAGCCCACTGACGGTGGTCAATGTGGCAGGCACCAAGAAATTTCTTTAAGCAGTCCTTGTACCTCTTCTTTGGTGCACCTCTGTCTCAGTGGCCAGTGGAGAGCTCGCCATAGAACACGATCTTGGGAAGGCGATGGTCCTCCATTCTGGACGCGTGACCCACCCAGCGCAGTTGGGTCTTCAGCAGCATGGATTTGATGTTTGTGGACTCTGCCAGGTCGAGTACTTCGATGTTGGTGATGAAGTAATTCCAATGAATGTTGAAGATGGAGCGGAGACAGCGGTGATGGAAGCGTTCTAGGAGCCATAGGTGATGCCGGTAGAGGACCCATGATTCGGAGCCGAACAGGAATGTGGATATGACAACGGCTCTGTACACACTGATCTTTGTGTGTTTCTTCAGGTGGTTGTTTTTCCAGACTCTTGTGTAGTCTTCCAAAGGCGCTATTTGCCTTGGCGAGTCTGTTGTCATTCATTGAATTCAGCATGTTTAATCACATAATGTACCCCTGAGCCAAGCTCTTGGGTTGACTGCACATGTTGCACAAGCAATGTGAGGAGCCCAGGGTTTGTCTTGGTCACCAATTTTACAACTGATGAAGAGCTCATAGGCTTTCTTAATAAGTGCAGTCGCGGTGCATCTTTGAGCCTTAACCGTATACTTGCCACAAATGTAACAGAACGTATCGCAGATGTTGCTCCATTAACAGGACATTTCTGCTTCATTAAGTCTTCCTGAAGACTATAAATTCTATTGTTAAGTAGATGCTATTGCCTGAAGAACATGTGCGTCAACATGCATTCAGTTTGTATCAATGTAGTGCACAGCGTCTGTATATGTGAGCTGCTTTTATAGCCCATCTGCATCTATCCTGACTAAGCATGCCCAGGCCTAAGAAAACATTTGCATAGTTCCTGCACTGAGGGCATGCCCGGGCATTGGTAATCCAAGTAAAACAGCTTGCTTTGTGGGCAATATACTAGTCGACTTAAAATATGACAGCAAATCACAAATAATTAGGTTAGATCTAAAAAAAACGGTGCATGATAGGAAAATTTTAAGGTGATTTTTGTGATCAGCGGCCCAGAGCCATAAAATACACCTGATCGTGTCCAGGAAGAAAAATTCTTATTGTCCGGTGTAATCAGAAGAAGCTGCTTCCAGGTTAGTGTCCAAGTATATTCCCATCGTATCTCCATCCATGCAGAGATCTGAAATCCTGTTGCACTAAAAATACCCACCCAAAACATCCAGTTCTGCTTTATTTAAGAAAGTGCTGTCGAAATTTGACCTTATTCCCATTAGATTCCTGGACTGAAGATCACACCGTTAAGTAAAAACACAACGCTGGGAAAACTCAGCAGGTCAAACAGTGTATTTTATACAGCAATGGTAATAATACAGAACTGACATTTCAGGCTTGAGCACTTCATCAAAGTGTGGGAAAATGTCAGCAGGCATCCGAAGAAAAGAGTAGAGGGGAGGTGTGTGGTCACAAAGGCAGGAGGTGATAGGTGGAGAAGGGAGGGAGGGAGGGGAGACAGCGGAGGAGGAATGGCTGGGTGAATAGAGGGGAAGGGAGTGGAGAGCTGGAAGGGAGGGAGGGGGAAGAGGAGAGCAGGTTAGCAGAAACCAGAAAAGTTGATGTTAATGCCATCCGACTGGAGAGGTGCCCAGGTGGAAAATCAGGCATTGTTCCCCCAATTTTCGGGTGGACGTGGTGGGAGAGTGCATAAGGCCATGGGACAGACATGTGAGCATGGGAGTGCGACACAGAACTGAAATGGTTGGCTGCTGGGATGCCTCTGACTGGTGCGGACGGAGCGGAGGTGCTCAGCGAAGCCATCTCCCAGTCTGCGGCCAGTCTCTCCGATGTAGAGAAGGCCACAGAGGGAGCACTGGATGCAGTAAATCAGTCCTAAATGGTCGGCTACTGGGAGGAGATCACGGCATTGCTTCTGGTCAGGCTATGCACATGTTTTAAGGGACGTCTTTATTCCTCATTGATTCTCAGCAGTACCTACACTGAGAAGCTGGATGCAACGCTTCAAAATGAGCAATTATGGAAATGTTTACTTCACTTACTGAATCTGAAAGTGTGCCTAGATAGTGCTGGAATGTTCTGTGGTGTATTGAGGACTCTCTTGGGACCCTGCTGTCATTGTGGGCTTTTTTAATCTTATGTACATTTTTAACAAGTATTTGATGTCAAATTTATTTTCTTTAAATGTATATCAAGGTTTATCAATGAAGAGGAGCATATTTACATCTCTGCAAAAGGAAAATAAGTTTGAATCGACAGGAAATGTGTTTTTTATTAAGTGGTGTATGTTGGTACCATGACTGCAGATTAGATTGTGAAGATTTACATGCAAAATAAGAGCTCCTCCAGCCGGCTCCACAATTCAATAAGATCGAGGCTGATCTGTCCATGGACTCAGCTCCACCCACCTCCCATAACCCTTAACCCCTCTGCTGCTCAAGTCTTTCTGTGTCTGAAACACATTCAACGAGCCAGCTTCTGCTGCTGCCCTGGCTGGGGGTTTCCACACCTTCACTCGTCTCTGGGAGAAGCAGCTCCTCTTCATCCCCATCCTCGATCGTGTAATGGCAGCACTCCCGCTGGGGTGGACCCCGGGTGGAGAACAGGGAGCGGAGACACAGCGCTGCTTCGAAGGGTTCAACCGCCCTGACTTAATGCTGGTGGCGCCGTGCAGGCTTTGTAAGTAGAATCCTGCGACCGCGGGGTCTGTGCCCAAGATGAGGCACCTATGCTTGGCAGCGACCACAAGGGGTTTCAGGTTTCAGGGGGAGCAGCGGACCGCAGCAGGGCCACCCACCCCCACCCCACCCCCCATCAACCCTCCACCATTGAGAGGGAGAAGCAGAGGAGACCCTTCAGGATAGTGACCACAATGGTGGGCCAGCAAGGGGCTCAGGGGCTGAGGGACCCACACAGGCGGCGGGCGACTTGCGGTCAGGGGACCCACATGGGCTGCTGGAGACTGGGGACCAGGTATCGGAGCTGGGATTCTAAAGGGTGCTGAGGGCAAGAATGGCTCCGAAGGGCCATGGGCACTGACCGTGTCAGAGGTTCGGATCTGGAGCTCGGGGTGGCCGATGGATCGAACAGGACCCTGTACGGCTGCAGAGGCTGTGGGAGACACTGGAGGTGAATCCACAGACTCTCAATGACTCTGAAGGGACTCTCTTTTGCTTCTCTTTCTCTCGTACCGTAAGGGGCGCCGGGCAACACTGATAGCGGCTCGTTATCTGCCTTACAGCAGGCAGAAGGCAATTTCGTGTAATGGTACATGTTCTGAACTATTACATGACAAGAAATGCACTCTCCAAATCTTGAGGTGATGTCCCCTGGTTCTAGTTTTGAGATTTGAGATTTTCAAGAGTGCGCGATCCCTGCTGAATTAAAAGTTATGATACATTTCTCTGTACTCAAGACAGTTGGTTGTAAAATTGTGGTGACTTAAGTTGGGCGAGGTTGTCTTTTCGACTTAAAACAAAAACAAATTAAATTGGTGTGGATTTGTGTGGAAGAATGGCTGATTCTCTTAAACAAAGCAGCCATGCCATGCCCTCTTCTCACTGCTACCATCGGGAAGGAGGGACAGGAGCCTGAAGACGACCATCCATCGTTACAGAAGCAGCTTTTTCCCCTCCGCCATCAGGTTCCTGAACAGACAATGACCCACAGACACGGCCTCACTTTCTCTTGCACATTTATTAATTTTTTTCAATGTAACTTTATAGCAAACTTGGCGATATTCATGACAATAAATTCTGATTCTAATGGAGCAGGAGTTGGCCGTTCGGCCCGTCAAGATCTTGGCTGATCTGACCTTGGCCTCATCTCCCCATGGCTGTGGATTCCTCAGTGGACCAAAATCCTGGCAGGACGATGTTGCCCCTGCTGTTCCACCCCTGGCCCAACATTAAGCCTTTGTTGCACTGGGGTGAATCATAGAACATTCCAACACAGTACAGGCCCTTCAGGCCACGAATGTTGTGCCAACCCATATAAACCTACTCTACAACAGTCTAACCCTTCCCTCCCTCACACCCATAACTTTCTAGTCTTCTCACATCCATGTACCTGTCTAAAAGAGGTCACTTGATTGAACCAGTCTCCAACACCACCCCTGGCAATGCCTTCCAGGCACTCACCACTCTCTGTGTAAAAATACTTAACCTCTAAAGTTTAGGGGAGACATCTCCCCTAAACTTTCCTCCCCTCACTTTAACCAGATATCCTCTGGTGAGGGCCTGGGAAAAAGGTGCTGGCTGTCCACCTTGTCTACGCCTCTCATAATCTTTGGGACCCCTATCACCCTTCGTCGCTCCGAAGAGAAAAGCCCTAACTCACTCAACCTTTCCCCTTTAGACAAATTCTTGCATCCAGGCACCATCCTGGGAAATATCCTCTGCACCCTCTCAGAAGCTTCCACATCCATAGCGTGACCCCTGAAAGAGATGCTGAATTCCAAGCTTGGATTTCGGAGGAATGGACTGGGTGGACTGAGAGAGGTTCACGGATGTGCCCAAGGCTTTTGCTATTTGAGTTCTTTGGAGTTCCACCCCATGAGATGAGATGAGTTTATTGTCATACACATAAGTACAATGTACAGCAGGGTCGGCATAGCGGTTTGTGCAATGCTGTTACAGCCAGTGATCGGGACCGGGGTTCGAATCCCACCCTGTCTGTAAGGAGTTTGTACGTTCTCCCCGTGTCTGCATGGGTTTCCCTGGGGGCTCAGGTTTCCTCCCACTGTTCAAAACGTATCGGGGGTGTAGGTTAATGGGGCATAAATTGGGCGGCATGGGCTTGTGGGCCGAAATGGCCTGTTACTTTGCTATCTTTCAAAATTTAATTTTAAATTTGCATTGAAATTTTAAACTGAAATTCCAGCACAATGCTGGTGGAAATCCACAGGTTTTGCATCATCCATAGCAGGTCAAGATACATAACGGATGTTTTGGGCCTGAGCCCTTCTTCAAGGTATAAGCTCAGGCCTGAAACGTCCGTTATATTATCTTTACCACCTATGATCGCTGCAAGTCCTGCTAAGTTCCTCCAACCCTACAGCACAGTACAGTACAGGCCCTTCAGCCCTCGATGTTGTGCCAATGTTAAAAAGCCTTCTCCTGATGTCTCCCCAAAACTTTCCTCCACTCACCAGATGACTTCTGGTATTTCGTTATATTATCTTTACCACCTATGATCGCTGCAAGTCCTGCTAAGTTCCTCCAACCCTACAGCACAGCACAGTACAGGCCCTTCAGCCCTCGATGTTGTGCCAATGTTAAAAAGCCTTCTCCTGATGTCTCCCCAAAACTTTCCTCCACTCACCAGATGACTTCTGGTATTTCGTTATATTATCTTTACCACCTATGATCGCTGCAAGTCCTGCTAAGTTCCTCCAACCCTACAGTACAGTACAGTACAGGCCCTTCAGCCCTCGATGTTGTGCCAATGTTAAAAAGCCTTCTCCTGATGTCTCCCCAAAACTTTCTTCCACTCACCAGATGACTTCTGGTATTTCGTTATATTATCTTTACCACCTATGATCGCTGCAAGTCCCGCTAAGGTCCTCCAACCCTACAGCACAGTACAGTACGGGCCCTTCAGCCCTCGATGTTGTGCCAATGTTAAAAAGCCTTCTCCTGATGTCTCCCCAAAACTTTCCTCCACTCACCAGATGACTTCTGGTATTTCGTTATATTATCTTTACCACCTATGATCGCTGCAAGTCCTGCTAAGTTCCTCCAACCCTACAGCACAGTACAGTACAGGCCCTTCAGCCCTCGATGCTGTTACCAATGTTAAAAAGCCTTCTCCTGATGTCTCCCCAAAACTTTCCTCCACTCACCAGATGACTTCTGGTATTTGCTACTCATGCCCTGGGAAAAAGTTGTTGGCTGTCCATCCTATCCATGTCCCTCATAATTTTGTAGATCTCACCTCTCGTCCTCCTTCACTCCAAAGAGAAAAGTCCCAGCTCGGTTAACTTTACCTCATAAGACACCTTCTCCAGTCCAAGCAGCATCCTGGTAAATTTCCTCTGGACCCTCTCCACAACTTCCGCATCCTTCCCGTAATAAGGTGACCAGAACTGAACGCGATACTCCAAGTGCGGTCTCACCAGAGTTTTCTGGAGTTGCAGCTCAGTTATTGAGCTGGTATCACCAGCTTCTGACTGGAGAGAGACCAAGTGGCCACTAACTTTGCTGACCTAGGTGGGGTAGGAACTACTGAGGAGAAATTCCCCTCGCAGGACAGGGGGTGTCAGGGATTCACTGCATGTACGTGTGGGGGGAGATGAGGACCCTCCTCACATTAACCATTGAAAAGCCATAATCTTTAGGGCTACTGACCCGGAGCTGGGAGTTGGGTTTCAGCTAGATCGGCCTTTGGTTTGGATCGACTAAAAGGGCTCCTGTGCCGTAAAACATCTATGATTTTATCAATCATCTCTGTCATTGTTTAATGAAAAGAGAAAGTATCAGAAAGTCAGTCAAATCAATGGAGTGGAAACAGTGCCTCGAACCACAGTCAGACTGAGAGGACTAATTCACAGGATGAGGGCCTCATTATCAAGGTCAGTTCCTTATCTTGGGTAATCCATTGAAAGCCGCTACCTTATCCCACTTTGTCCCTTGAAGGTCGTTACCTATCGGGGTTGTATTAAGGCCACACTGTGTGCAGTTCTGGTGGCCCCATTTCGGGAAGGAGGTGGAGCCTTTGGCGAGGGTACAGAAGAGGTTTAGCAGAATGTTGCCTGGATTAGAAGATATAAGTTATGGGGAGAGGCCACACAAACATGGGTTGTGTTCCCTGGAGCGTTGGAGGCTGAGGATAATGGTGATTGGGTATTTGTCATTGTACAGTGGTTTGGATCTTGATGAAGGGTTCTGGCCCGAAACGGTAACCATTATTTTTCTCCCATGGATGCAGTTTGACCCACTCAGTTCCACCAGCAGAGTGTTTACTCGCTCCAGATTCCAGCGTCTCCATTGTTTTACTGGTGTGGGGTTCATTCAGGAGTTAGATAACAGCGGGAAAGAAACCGCCCTTGAATCTGGTGGTCCTTGGTCTCTCACCCATGAACCTCCTTCCTGCATAGGGTTGGGGAGGGGTCAGGAATGGGTTAAAAGAGTGTACCCAGGTGTGATGAGAAGGTGGAGATGATCAGTACCTGCAAGTTCCCGGTAGTCCATATCTCGGAAGACTTCTCCTGGAGGTAACCATGGAAAAGGCGCAGCAAGACCTCCACTTTCTAAGGAGCCTGAGGAGACTTGGTGTGTCATTGGATACTCCATCAAACTTCCACAGGTGCACTATGGAAAGTACCCTGACTGGTTTGGAAATTCTAATCCAGAAGGGTGCAGAAGGCAGCAAACACATTGCCATGTCCATCACAGACTCCGACTTCCCACCCTCTACAGACATCTCTGTGAGATGATGCCTTGAGAAGGCAGCCCACATCATAAAGGACCCCCTTCCCCCTGGACACAACCTCTTCTCCCACTTGAAGACCAGCTCCTCCAGGTTCAAGAACAGATTCTTTCCAACAGGGATCAGGTTCTTGTCACTCTAATTAGGGACCTCCCGCACGGTTGCAAAGTCACTTGTTTGCACTCTAGGATCATCGTGAATATTTATTACCAAACTTATGAATTTATTGTCTCTTTATTTCAGTGTTTCTCAACCTTTTTCTTCCCACCCTCATTCTACTTTAAGTAATCACTACGCCATCGGTGCTCTGTGATTAGAAAGGGATTGCTTAAGGTGGGATGTGAGTGGGAAGGGAAGGTTGAGAATCACTGCTCTAGACCCGATTGTTCCTGAAATATTTTGCTTGAGAAAAATTGCCATTCACCCCATTTCCTTCGGAGTTCTGAAACCGTGCACATAACGAGTCAATTGGGTACGATTAAAGCTGTGGTTTTCAACCTTCCCTTCCTACTCACATCCCACCTTAAGCAATCTCTTACTAATCCGAGAGCACCAATGGCATAGGGATTACTTAAAGTGGGATGCGAGTCGAAAGAAAAAGGTTGAGAACCGCTGCTTTACTTTATTTAATTACCGAATATATATGGTGTGTAATAGTCAACACTGTGTAAAAGTTGACCCCACCCCCCCTCTATATTTAGCCCCAGTCTCCTGCTCACCTGAGCTCCTGACGCCCCGGCCACAAACCTTCTCCTCCGCCCATCCAAGATCTTGACACCCTGACTGCGGACTCTCATCTAGGCTTTGTCTGCCCATCCATCCAAACTCCCGACGCCCTGATCATGGACTCTTGCCTCAACTGCCCACCCATCCAAGTCCCCAACGCCCCAAACGAGGACTTATCACCCAGCTCCTGACACCTCAAATGACACAGGTACTTACCGTGGTCCAAAGTAGTATGCGTGTACTAATCAATCCCCTAAATTTTATCCTAAAAATTGGTCCTCAAAATTCAACTATTACACAGTATTACAGGTTACGTTACCTCATTGGCTGCAGCAAGTAAGAATTTCGGTGCATGTGTACACTATACAAGACACAAGCTCCTTTCAGACAGATCCGGATTTGTACCCTGGTTAGGGCTGCACTAACTGCTACATCGGCCGTGGGAATCTGAAGAGTTGAGGGTATCTGAAGAATTCTTTTCCCTGAGAGGGGTGGAGGAATCTGGAGGATGTTGAGGCTTTATAAGGCACTGGTGAGGCCCCACGTGGGGCACAGGGTAGAGTTTTGGGCTCCTTATTTAAGGAAGGATGTGCTGGTGTTGGAGACGGTTCAGAGAAGATTCACAAGAACGATTCCTGGAATGAAGGGATTAGCATATGAGGAACGTTTGACGGCTCTTGAACTGGACTCCTTGGAGTTCAGAAGAACGAGGGAGACCTCATAGAAGCATTTTGAATGTTGAAAGGCCTGGACAGAGTAGATGTGCCACAATTGTTTCCCATGATTCTAGGACAAGAGGGTGGACTTGAGAGGCTGAGTGGTCTACTTCTGCTCTTATATCTTATGAGCATTTGAATCACCAAGGCTGCGAAGGCAAGCGCGCAAACGCTGGGAAATGGGACCAGCACGGATGTCCGTTCCATCAACAGCATGGGCTCGATGGGCCGAGAAGCCTGCTTCACTGTCTGCATGAGACGTGAGCGTGTCCCTCCCGAGTGCCGGCAGAGAGTGGGACGAATTGCTTGCTTTGTGATTTTCCTAATGCAGCATCTCAGGTTTCACAGCGTTATTGGAGAAGGAGAATTCCCCGTAATGAAAAGCTACGTCTCGACTATGGGATTTGGCTGCTCTGGCCACGGCTCCGGCCATTAAGGGGAGATCTGCACATTCAATGCTGGGTATGATTCACCATCCAATCAACCTTGGCTAGGTTAGTCTGCATTCCCCACCACGCAATGACTGAGATAACATTTTCAAGGCTGGGTGAAACAAACACTTTGCCAATCCACACTTTCCTGGAATCTCCAGGAATTTTAGGTTAATCTCTCGGGCAGCTGGAGACTTGGAACCTAGGAACAAAATCAGGGAGAAAAAAAAATTACTTCACAAGATCACAAGATAAAGGAGCAGAAGCAGGCCACTAGGCCCATCGAGTCTGTTCCATGACTCTACACTAAGTTGAACTATGCTCACACCTAGTTCCAATTACCAGCCTTTTCCCCATATCCCTTGATACCCTGACTAATGAGGTACTCATCCATTTCCTGTTTAAACTCTCCCAGTGATCTGGCCTCCACCGCTGTATGTGGCAGTGAGTTCCACAGATCCATGACCCTCTGGCTTTGCACCACATAGAAATGTCTGCCATTCGTGACAAGAGAGAGACGATTCACTAGGTTGATAACCACACCCTGTAAGGTGGTATGGTTAGCGTAACCTCTATTACAGAGCCAGCGACACAGGTTCGAATCCTGCGCTGTCTGTAAGGAGTTTGTACGTTTTCCCTTTGTTGCGTGAATCTTCCCTGGGCGCTTCAGTTTCCTCCCACCCTCTAAAGTACGGGGTTGTTGGTTAACTTGGGTGGAAGCGTGCGGCACGGCTTTAAATGGCCGGAATCGGCGTGTTGTAAATAAAATTTTAAAACCTCACCGGGTCAATGGGAGAGGTGTCGGTGCCACAAGACACCAGGTTCAGGAACAGCTGTTACCCCACCGCCATCAGATTTCTCAACCACAAACTCACTCCGAAGCCTCTTTTCCACTGGCACTCTGTCCCAGGAATTAAGTGGAATGTACAGGAACGCTTCCACCAGCGTTGTCTCCGCTCCATCCTCAACATTCATTGGAGCGCTTTCATCCCTAACGTCGAAGTACTCGAGATGGCAGAGGTCGACAGCATCGAGTCCACGCTGCTGAAGATCCAGCTGCACTGGGTGGGTCACGTCTCCAGAATGGAGGACCATCGCCTTCCCAAGATCGTGTTCTATGGCGAGCTCTCCACTGGCCACCGAGACAGAGGTGTACCAAAGAAGAGGTACAAGGACTGCTTAAAGAAATCTCTTGGTGCCTGCCCCATTGACCCCCGCCAGTGGGCTGATCTCGCCTCAAACCGCGCATCTTGGCACCTCACAGTTCGGCGGGCAGCAACCTCCTTTGAAGAAGACCGCAGAGCCCACCTCACTGACAAAAGACAAAGGAGGAAAAACCCAACACCCAACCCCAACCCACCAATTTTACCCTGCAACCGCTGCAACCGTGTCTGCCTGTCCCGCATCGGACTTGTCAGCCACAAACGGGCCTGCAGCTGACGTGGACTTTTACCCCCTCCATAAATCTTCGTCCGCGAAGCCAAGCCAAAGACAAAGACAGGGACGGGGTCCAGTGGAAAAGGAACACTCTCTGAACGCCAGCATCAAATGACGTCACTCATCCCTGGAGTTTGCTGATTAAAACCAGTGGAAAAGGGACAGCAGAAAGTCACCCGTTTCCAGTTGAAGGCCAAACACTCTAATCCCCAGGGATGAATGTGTCCAGTGGAAAACCAATTAGTGTCCCAGTTAAGGGCGGCCCAGTGGAAATGGCACAAAGGGCTTCCTATCCCGGGACACAGCACGGCCAATTAACTGGGATACCAGTGGAAAAAGAGACTCTTACTGTACACATTATTGAATATTTATTTTCTCTGTTTGTACAGTCGGTTTGTTTACAATTCTCTCTTTTGTACACCTAACAAGTACAGCTTTCTGCACCGCAGAAAATAAGAATCTCAGGGTTGTATGTGATGTCTTGCATGTCCTCCGAGAATGAATCTGAACTTTCTCAGGCTCCCACCCCTCTTGAGTGAAAATCCTACCTCTGACATCTCCCCTAAACTCTCCTCCACTTGGCCTTGCACAGATGTCCTCTGGTATTGGCCATTGCAGCCCTGGGGGGGGGAAATGTGCTGGCTGCCCACCCTGGCTGTTGTCTCACGGTTTTGCCTGCCATCAGAATATTGCACTGTTAACCCTGTTGCTGAGACTGCAGGGCTTGGGTTGTCCAGAGAGGTTGGAGAGCAAAGGAGGCTGAGGGGTGATCTTATAGACCAGAGGGTCTCAACCTTTTTCTTTCCACTCACATCCCACTGTAAGTATTCCCTATGCCATCAATGCTCTGTGATTAGTAAGGGATTGTTTAAGGTGGGACGTGAGTGGGAAGGGAAGGTTGAGAACCTCTGCTCTAGGCCCAATTGTTAATGAAATATTTTGCTCAAGAAGAATTGTCACTGGCCCATTTCCTTTGGAGTTCTGAAACCGTCCACATAACAAGTCAATTAGGAACGATTAAAACAGTGGTTTTCAACCTTTTTCTTTCCACCCTCATCCCACCTTAAGCAATCCCTTACTAATCACAGAACACCGATGACATAGGGATTACTTAAAGTGGGATGTGAGTGGAAAGAAAAAGGTTGAGAACCACTGCAGAGTTTATAAAACAATGGGACGCACAGACAAAGGGAATTCCCAGTCTTTTTCCCAGGATAGATGATCGTAGAATTGTAGGTCATAGGATTAAAGTTCAAGGTTCCTTTGATTGTCAGGTAATAAAATATTAGAAATGTAACGTACATGATATAATTTAATTGTTGTCTGCTGTAAAGCAAAGAGTCGACAGAACATCGCCCGACCCCTCTAACAGTAGGAGAAAGAGAAGCAAAAGGATATTTTCTCAGAGACGTCAGTACTCCCGCGGCCTCTGCAGCCGCACAGACTCCTGTTCGATTCATCGGCCACCCCGAGCTCTAGGTCCAGACCTCCGACACGATCAGGAAGCCCAAGGTCCTTTGGGAGCCCTTCTTGCCCTCAGCCCCCTCCCGAATCCCGGCTCTGGTTCTCATGAGACCAGCAACGTGAAGGTCCCCTGGCTAAGCCCCCCCGCAGCCTGTGTGGGTCTCTCAGCCAGCTCAGTCTCTCGGCGGCCGGGATGAGATTTAAGAGGGACTTAATTGTAACGTAGAGATACAGCATGGTAATAGGCCTTTCCAGCTCATGACTCCCGGTGCTGCCCCAAATACACCCCCGTGACCAACTAATCCATTAACCCGCTACGTTTCAGAAGGGGGTGAAAAAATTGGAGCCCACCGGAGAAAACTCACAGAGTCACGGGGAGAATGTGCAACCTTGTTGCAAGAGCACGAATTTCGAACCCAGGTCGCTTCCACTGTGATAGCGTTGCGCTAACCACTACTCTAACCGTACTGGGGCAATAAAGCAAAACTTTTTCACTGAGAGCATGCTCCATATCTTGAATGAGCTGACAGGGGAATCAGCAGAAATAGGTACAATTACAGCGTTGAGAAGGCGTTCGGACAGATTTATGGACAACACAGGAGAATTTGGGCCACAAGTTGCCCAAAAAGCCATCTTGGTCTGTATGGGTGGGTTGAGCTGAATGGCCTGGTTTCTACGGATCTGTGAATCTTTCTATTTCAGATTTATTGTCAGAGTACATACATGGCATCACATATAACCCTGAGATTCCTTTTTCCTATAGGCCAGGCAGAATGACCACTTATTGGTAATGATAAAAAATTGTACCCAGCATAAACATGTAAACAAACAAAGAACTGTTAACAGATAACAAATGTAAACAAACTGACTGGAATACAGAGAACATTTTAAAAATCAATACAGTGCACAAATAAGAGTCCTTAAACGAGTCCCTGATTGAGTTTGCCATTGAGGAGTCTGATGGTGGGGGTGGAGCAGCTATTCCTGAACCTGCTGGTGCGAGTCTTGTGGCACCGATATCTCTTCCCTGACGGCAGCAGCGAGAACAGAGCGTGTGCTGGGTGGTGTGGGTCTTTGATGATCACTGCTGCTCTCTGACGGCAGTGTTCATGGTAGATGTCCTCAATGGTGGGGAGGGTTTTTCCTGAGATATCCTGGGCTGTGTCCACTACTTTTTGGACGGCTTTATGCTTAGGTTTATTGGTGACCCTGTACCAGGCCATGATGCAGCCACTTTCCACCACACATCAGTAGAAATTTGCCAGGGTTTCCAATGTCATACCAAACCTCAGCAAACTCCTGAGGAAGTAGAGGCGCTGATGTGTTTTCTTCACAAAGCCGTTGGCCTGTTGGTTCCAGGAAAGATCCTCCAAAATATTGATGACAAGAACTTAAATTTGTTCAGATCCCCCAGTGATCACTGGATTGTAAACCTCTGGTTTTCCTTTCCTGATCAACAATCAGCTCCTTAGTTTTGGTGACATTGAGTGCGAGGTTGTTGTTGGTTCACCATTCAGCCACGTTTTCAATCTCCATCCTGTTCGCTGACTCATCCCCTTCCTTTATACAATCCACTCCCGTGGAATCATCGGCAAATTTGTAGATGATGTTATTGTTGTACTGAGATACAGAGTTGTAGGTGTGAAGTGAGTAGAGCAGGGGGCTAAGAACACAGCCCTCTGGTGCTCCGGTACTGATGGAGATTGTGGAGGAGAAGTTTTTACCCATCCTCACTGACTGTGGTCTGGGGGTGAGGAAATCCATGATCCAATTACACAGTGGGGTGTTAACTCCCAGGTCTTGGAGTTTGCTGATCAGTTTTGAGGGGTTGATGGTGTGAAAATGCCGAACTGTAGTCAATCAAGAGCACCCTGATGTATGCATCTTTACTGTCCAGGTGTTCCAGGGCTTTATGTAGAGCTAGTGAGATGGATCTGCCGTGGACCTTTTTCTACGACAGGCGAACTGGAACAGATCCATCTCACTGCTCAGACGGGCGTTGGATATACTTCATCACAGGATATGTCAACATTTTTTGTTACGCTTCCCTGACAGTCACTGAGATCTGAGGACAGTCAAGGGACAGGCTGGAGTCCACTGCTCCTGTTGTGGTCTCCTCTACATCGGAGAGACTGGACGCAGACTGGGAGATCACTTCATTGAGCACCTCGACTCTGCCCACTGCAATAGCGTGGATCTCCCAGTGGCCATCAGTTAGAATTCTCCACCCTCCCCCATTCCCTTGCCAAAAAGTGTGTCCGTGGCCTCGTGCTCTGCCAGACTGAGACCACCCGCAAGTTGGAGGAACAACACATGGTCCGGTCTCCGTGAGCTCCTCTATGTATCCCTATGTCTCGTTTCCTCTGGCTCTGTCTCTCTGTCTCTCTGTCTCTCTCTCTCTCTGTCTCTCTCTCTCTCTCTCTCTCTCTCTCTCTCTCTCTCCCCCCCACCCTTTTCCCTCTTCTCCTTTACCCCAGCCCTGCATTCAGAGCCAAACACCCCCTCCCCCGATCAACTCTTACCTTTCCTCTCTCCAGCCCTCTTCTCTATATCCAATTATCACCCTTTGTCCATTGGTCCATACTCCGGCCCGCCCTGTCTTTTCATTTAGCCCCCTGCCTGCTTTTCACCTTGAAGAGGGGCTCTGGCCTGAGAAGTCTTTAATCCTATGCGCTGCGAGACCGGCTGGGCTCCTCCAGCTTTGCTGTGTTTTTACTGGAGTCAGGTGCAGACCAGATTCTGTATAGATAGCAGATATCTTCTCCTGAGGGCCATAGGCAACTCAGTTAGGCCTTACAACCAGCCATTTGGTTCGCGCTCACCTTTTCTGAGCAGGGCTCAATTCCAGATGTAATTATTAAAATTTCCTCATGGCTGAGGGGGATTGGAACTCGTGTTGAGGTGGATTGGAACCCGTGTTGAAGGGGATTGGAACCCGTGTTTAGGGGGATTGGAACCCGTGTTGAGGGGGATTGGAACCCGTGTTGAGGGGGATTGGAACCCGTGTTGAGGGGGATTGGAACCCGTGTTGAGGGGGATTGGAACCCGTGTTGAGAGGGATTGGAACCCGTGTTGAGAGGGATTGGAACCCATGCCACGGAGACAGTGATTCAGATCTCCTGGTCCCTGGTCCAGTCACCTAATTGTTATCCGACTCATCCATGTGTTTCGACAGTGTAGCTTGGAGGCAGGAGAAGGGGGTTGGAACCAGTAATGGGCAGAAGGGTAGACTTTCTATAGCACCTTTCATGAGCTCGGTGCTTTTCCAGCCAATGACACCCCTTGCAAGGTGCAGTCACTCAGTGTTGGTAGCAAGATCACAATATAGTAGAGTCAAGCCTCATCGACAGTGAGGACCAGAGAGCATTCCCGCACAGTACAGCCTCCACTACTCTCTATATAAAAGATTTACCCCTGATGTCTCCCCTAAACTTTCCTCCCCTCACTTTGTCCTCTGGTGTTGGCTACTCCTGCCCCTGGCTGTCCACCTTATCCACGCCTCTCAGAATCTTGTAGACCTTAGAACCATAGACCATTACAGCCCAGAAACGGGCCCCTCCGGCCCTTCTAGTCTGTGCCGAGCCATTCTTTTTTTTGCCTAGCCCCACTGACCTGCACCCAGTCCATACCTCTTCTAGGTCATTTCCCCAGCATTTGTTCCCCTTGTGCCATTGCAGCCCCCTCCCCTAACCTGGATTTCGCCTGGGGACAGGCGGCTGAGCAGGTCCAGTCTCCTCGCTGCGAGATTTGCACACCTTCACAAGAGAGTTAGCCTGCAGCCGTTGGAATGAGGGTGATCTTTTGTCGTGTTTACACTTCATGCCTCAGACTGATATTGCAAGTGTCCCTGCTGCCCACAGCTCTAGCCGAGAGCGTCTCACAGGAAACAGAGGCTGCAATATTCAAAAGTGGAAAAAACACAATAAATTCTGATTGGCAGAGCAAGTCTCATGAGGTGCCAAAGGAAAATTATTAAATCCTCTTCTTTCTCTTCTTATTATTTGCGTTGCAAGACAATGAAAATTGCTTTTTTGGCTCCCTGGATTGTACTCTGACAACCTACGCAGTATTAGAAGGAGATGGACTTCAAGCTGGAGGGGTTTTGCTCCCTCCCTCCCTCCCGCTCTTTGGCCTGGGAGCAGGAGCTTTCAAACCCAGAGCCGAGTGTGCTCTTGGAGGAACATGACATTCTGTCTGAGGCAGGCAATTAAAGCAGGAGCGCTTGTCCGAGACTCTTCTTGTGGACTGGAGTCTGGGGCGTTGGTACACCGGCTTAGCTGGAGGGAGCCTGCTGATGTAGCCTGGTCACGGGAGAGCCAGGAGGCTTTCTCAGTGAGCAAAGTAATCCGTGGCAAAACAAAAAGAACATTCACGGGAGGCAAACAATCCACTGACGTTGACTACAAACCCACAGCTACCTCCTCCTGCCCTGTCTTTTGTAAGGACACCATCCTTCTTCTACATCTCTCCGCCTCTCCTGTATCTGTCCTCGGGAGGAGGCTCCGGCATGTCCGAAGTCTGGAAACGCGGCTCCCACGAATCTCGTGGTCGACGGAGCCCTCACCCGCGTCCTCCTCTTCCTGCACTTCTGCTCTCCCTCAAACTGAACTTCCTTCTTTTCTCTTTGGGCTGAGGAATGGCGACCTGATAGAGGGCTCCAAGATTATGAGAAGCGTAGCTAGGGTGGACAGCCAGTGCCTGTTTTTCCCGGGGTGAGAGTAGCAAACGTCAGAGGACATCTGTAAAGGTGAAGGGAGGAAATTTTAGGGAGACGTCAGGGTTAAGTTTTTTTTACAGAGAGAGTGGTGGGTGCCTGGAATGCGCTGCCCAGGGTGGTGGTGGAGGCCGGTACAATAGGGACATTTAAAGACTCTCAGACAGGCACATGGATGTAAGAAAAATAGAGGGTTATGGGTGTGGAGGAGGGGAGGGTTAGATTGTTGTGGAGTGGGTTTACATGGGTCTGGACAGCATTGTGGGCAGAAGGGTTTGTACTGGGCTGAAATGTTCTATGTTCCATGCAGAATAGGGAAAGAGTTGCCCAGGTCCTTTGACCCAGCACGTTATCCTTCATTGATTTCTGCCAGGTTCTGCCAGCCGCATCTACCCTTCCCCACACTTTTGCCCCGTCCACTCCCTCCGTGACTCCCTTGTCCGTTCATCCCTCTCCCCGCTCTCTGATCCTGGGCAATCTCCCTCCTCAACCCGCAGGAGGTCAACACTCGCTCTTGCATCACTTCTCTTGCTACTTCTCAGGGACCTAAACATCCCCGGACAGAGATTCATCTGCACCACCTCCACCCTCATCCACTGCATTCGGTGCTCCCGGCCTGGCCTCCTCTACATTGGTGAGACGGCATGGCTGCTATATGCCCAACTTGGCCTCCTTCTCTCCGGGGCAAACAGTCTCAGCCTCTCTAGCCTCTCTCCTTATAACTCAGGCCCTCCTGAATGCAACTGGTTTGTCTCGGTTAAATGGATGGGCTGAGGGCCTGTTTCTTCATTCTACGACCAGGACAGTGGGAAGAGGTCAGCGGATCAGGCAGCCTCCGTGAAAGGCAGTAGATGGTCAACGTTTCATAGAACATAGAACATTACAGCACAGTACAGGCCCTTCAGCCCACGATGTTGTGCTGACTCCATGTAAACCTACTCCACCACAATCTAACCCAATAGTTCTCAACCTTTTTCTTTCCACTCACATCCCATTTTAAGTATTCCCTGTGTCATCAGTTCTCTGTGATTAGTGAGGGATTGCTTAAGGTGGGATGTGGGTAGAAAGAAAAAGTTTGAAAACCACTGTTTTAATCGTCCTTCATTGACTCGTTATGTGCACGGTTTCAGAACTCCAAAGGAAATGGGCCGATGACAATTTTTCTCAAGCAAAATATTTCAGTAGCAATTGGGTCTAGAGCAGTGATTCTCAACCTTCCCTTCCCACCCACATCCCAACTTAAGCAATCCCTTACTAACCACAGAGTAGCAATGGTGTAGGGATTACTTAAAGTGGGACGTGAGTGAGAAGTAAAAGGTTGAGAACCACTGGTCCAACCCTTCCCTCCCTCCCACCCATGACCCTCTATTTTTCTGACATCGATGTGCCTGTCCTTTGAATGCCCCTATTGCACCAGCTTCCACCACCAAGGCATTCTGGACATCCACCACTCTCGGTGTGTAAAAACCCCCCCGAGGTCTCCCTTAAACCTTCCTCCACTCACCTTCATCGGACGCCCTCTGGTGTGTGCTGCTGTGGCCCCCGGGGAGAAAGGGCCTGAGCCCTCCATCAGGAATGGCTGGTGATTTTAACAATCATCCTCCGAGCAGCAGCGCGGCACGATGTCAGTGCTGCCGTGCAGCCACAGTGACCCAGGGTTTGATCCCGACCTCCAGCGCCATCTGCGTGGAGTTTGCACGTCCTCCCCGGGAGCTCCGGCTTCCTCCTTCATCCCTTTAGGCAGAAGGTACAGAAGCCAGCACTTCTAGCTTTAAGAACGCATCCTTCCCCAAAGCCCTGGTTACACTGCTCAGGGACGGCGCTGATACCACAAAAGGACTGCTGCAGTTACTTTTTTTGCTCTAAAGATACTCTGAATGTTTATTTTCTCTTCTTAATTTAATTTAATGTATATTATTGCAGTTTATTTTTACAAAGTTACCTGTTCAGCTGCAGCAACTAAAGTAATTAAGTATTTTGGGTGTCTATGTATATTGTACAACGTGTATGAAAATAAACTTGCTATCTCTTATTTCAAAAAGGTGCCTGTAGGTTAATTGGCTGCGATAAATTACAACCCGCGCCCCCCCACCCCTGGTCTAGTGTAGGCAAGAGGCAAAAGGCCAAGAACTTTGTGAAAGACAATAAGGTAAAGGTGCTCAGGGAAATGCTGGGATTGTCCATTCTTCTTCTTCTTCTTCTTTGGCTTGGCTTCGCGGACGAAGATTTATAGAGGGGTATGTCCACGTCAGCTGCAGGCTCGTTTGTGGCTGACAAGTCCGATGCGGGACAGGCAGACACGGTTGCAGCGGCTGCAGGGGAAAATTGGTGGGTTGTGGTTGGGTGTTGGGTTTTTCCTCCTTTGCCTTTTGTCAGTGAGGTGGGCTCTGCGGTCTTCTTCAAAGGAGGTTGCTGCCCGCCAAACTGTGAGGCGCCAAGATGCACGGTTTGAGGCGTTATCAGCCCACTGGCGGTGGTCAATGTGGCAGGCACCAAGAGATTTCTTTAGGCAGTCCTTGTACCTTTTCTTTGGTGCACCTCTGTCACGGTGGCCAGTGGAGAGCTCGCCATATAACACGATCTTGGGAAGGCGATGGTCCTCCATTCTGGAGACGTGACCCATCCAGCGCAGCTGGATCTTCAGCAGCGTGGACTCGATGCTGTCGACCTCTGCCATCTCGAGTACTTCGACGTTAGGGATGTAAGCGCTCCAATGGATGTTGAGGATGGAGCGGAGACTACGCTGGTGGAAGCGTTCTAGGAGCCGTAGGTGGTGCCGGTAGAGGACCCATGATTCGGAGCCGAACAGGAGTGTGGGTATGACAACGGCTCTGTATACGCTTATCTTTGTGAGGTTTTTCTCTTCTGTGTCATGAAGGTTAAAAAAAAATAGATGGCCTGACTATTTTCTAAACATTCAAAGTCACCAGATGGGAGTCCTCGTGCAGGATCGCCTGAAAGTGAACCTGTAGGTTGAGTTGGCAGTGAAGAAGGCAAATGAGGAATAGAATAGAAGAGCAGGGATGTGATGTTGGGGTTTATAAGGCCCTGGGGAGATCTCACGTGGAGGATTGTGGGCAGTTTCGGGCTCCTCATTTAAGAAAAGATGTGCTGTAATTGGAGAAGGTTCAAAGAAGGTTCACTAGGATGATTCCAGGAACGAAAGGGTTACCATGCCAGGAGTGTTTGACAGCTCTTGGCCTGTACTTGTTAGAATTTAGGAGAATGGGAGGGGGGGGGGGGTGAATCTCATTGAAACGTTCTGAATGTTGAAAGGCATGGACAGAGTAGATGCAGAAAGGTTGTTTCCCACAGTGGGAGAGTCGAGGACAAGAGGCAACAACTTCAGGATTGAAGGGCGTTCACTTAGAAAAGAGATGCGGAGGAATTTCTTCAGCCAGAGGGTGGTGAATCTGTGGAATTTGTTGCCACAGGTGGTTGTGGAGGCCGGGTCATTGGGGGTATTTAAGGCAGAGATTAATTAGCCAAGGCTTCGAACGTAATGGGGAGAAGGTCGGGCAGTGGGGCTGAGTAGGTAAAGTGGTTCAGCTCATGATTGCATGGTGAGGCAGATTCGATGGGCTGAATGGCCTTTTTCTGCTCTTATGGCTTTTGGTGATAAGTCAGTATGTATGGACTAAATGGGTGTAATATCTCAAAAGGATGAAGGGTCTGTTCCATGTCTCATCAAATGTCTGAATGGGGGAGTGGGGTCTCAGAAAATAGTCCTTTCAAGATTCACCAGGGTATGGCCTGGAATAGAAGTTACGAGGAATGGGAAGAGGTCGGACGAACTTGGGTTGTTTGCCCTGGAGTGTCAGAGGCTGAGACCAGAGGCATTGATGGGATAAATAGTTCCCAGGGTGAAAAATGTCAAATACCACTTGGCATAGATTTAAGGTGAAAGGGTGAAAGTTTAAAGGAGATGTGTGGGGTGAGTGGTTTCACTCAGATGGAGGTGGGAGCCTGGAATGGGCTGCTGGGGGAGGTGGTGATACAACAGCAATATTAGCAATCCATTTAGAAAGACACATGAGCAGGCCAGGAAGGGAGGGAAATGGAATGGGCTTTCTTTGACATTATGGTCAGCACAGCCATGGTGGGCTGAAAGGCCTGAACCTGTGTTCTAGCTTGCATTCATATAGCACCTTTATCACAAACTGCTTTACAAAAGGGCGACCAAATAAAACATTTTGCTATCAAAAGAGTACCTTGGGAAAGTATTTGATTTTGGGAAGTGTTTCATGCAGTTGGGGGAGTGGGTGGGAGAGAGAGAAAGAGAGGGAGGGGGGGAGAGGGAGAGAGAGAGATGGAGGGAGGGAGGGAAAGAGAGAGAGAGGAGGGAGTGGGAGAGAGGGAGAGAGATGGAGAGAGGATGGAGGGAAGGAGAGAGGTGGAGAGAAGGAGAGAGGAGAGGGGGATAGAGGAAATGGAGGGAGGGGAGAAGGGAGTGTAGGAGAGGGAGAAAGAGGGAGAGAGATGGAGAATGGATGGAAGGAAGGAGAGAGAATTGAGTGAGGGAGAAAGAGAGGGAGAGAATAGAGAAAGATGGAGGGAGGGAGGCAGTAAGAAGAGGGAGGGAGAGGGATAGAGAGGAAGATGGAGAGAGAGAGTTGGGAGGGAGAGGGGAAAGGAGAAAGGGGAGAGAGAAAAAGTGAGGGAGAGAATAGAGATGGAGGGAGGGAGATGGTAAGAAGAGACAGGGAGAGGTAGAAAGAGAGTGAGGGAGATGGAGGGAAGGAGAGAGGAGAGGGATAGAGTGGGGGGTGGAGGGAGGGAGAGAGAGAGAGATTGGGAGTTTACAGAAGACAATTGAAGGCACAGCCATCAAAGACAGGAATCAGGAATGGGATTGGAGGATTGCTGAGATTTTCCTGGTGTGGAATGTTGTGGAGAAGCTGGGGCTGGAGATTGGGGAGGTGCGGGGGAGGCGGTGGGGGTGGGGTTGCAACAAGGCTGGTGGTGGTGGTGCGCTCCAGATATACAGCTTTTTATATATAGATATATAAAAAAAGGGTCAAGTTCTGGAAAAGCTGGATGTGCGTGAAAATAAGCATCAGGTCAGAGTTGAAGACAATCCAGGACCGCTGTGCGAAGAGGGATGTGGTCCGGATTTGGAAGTGTACGAGGGGGAGGGCATTGAATGAAGAGGGTCCGCAGGCAAAAAAGGAAGGAGCACATTGAAGGTTTTGTTTGAAAAGGAGAGGGCAGAGGGAGATTGTCACACAAAGGCCCTCCACTCACATTTCCTTGAAACAAATAAGAGAGTGGGGCTGTTTACCAGCCGAGGCTGAGCCGGAGAGGTCTGAGGAAGAACCTACACTGTTTACCAGCCGGGGCTGAGCCGGAGAGGTCTGAGGAAGAACCTACAAACCACTTCATCCCATCGCTCACAGATTCTTTTATTTCACTGATGCATTAAGCAATCTCCCTGCAGAGTTATTCTCCTCTTCCTAGTGTGGATAAAGCCTGCCCCTGGGGAACTCTGTAATTTCGAGCTTCTCGAGATTCAGGTATTAGTAAAGACCGCTGGGGGAGACAGCAACAATATAACTCTACATTTTCAGGCATTCTGAAAGAACCCCCTAAGGGTCCTGGGTTCAAATTTCTGAAATGTAGGCATTGTAAAAGCTGTCTCTGGGGATTCTCGCAATAGAAATCCGCTGAATTCAAAGCATTTCCTAACCCTGGCAGGAGCGTTTCAACTCCCATTGGAAGCTTTTTAGAAAAACATGTGTTGCTGACATGTTGACAGATTTGCTCAGTGAAGCGTTAGGTGCCTGCACAAGCCTGACCATTTAGAGGAGGTGGAAGGGACACACGCACACACACACACACACCCCCCACACCCCACACACACACACACACACGCACACACCCCACACACACACACACACCCCACACACACACACATACACACACACACACATGCACACACACCCCACACACACACACACACCCCACACACACACACATACACACACACATGCACACACATACACACGCACGCACCCCACACACACACAGACATACACTCAACACACACCTCAGACACACACCCCACACACACAGACACACACCCCACACACACACAGACACACACTCCACACACACACACCACACACCCCCCCACACACACACTCCACACACACACCCCACACCCCCACAGACACAGACATACAGATACATAACCCACACACACACAGACACACCCCCCACACACCCCACACACACAGACACATACCCCACACACCCCACGCACACACACATACACATACACACCACACACACACACAGACATACAGGCTCCACACACGCACACAGACACACACCCCACACACACATATAGAGCCCACCCACCCACACATACACACACATAGACCCCCACCCACCCACACATACACACACACATAAACCCCCACCCACTCACACATACACAGACACACACACATTGAGAAACACAAGCCACACACATATAAACACAGACACATACACACACACACACACACACACAGATCCCCCACCCACCCATCCGCACAAACATGCAGACACTCACACACAGAAACACACACGTAGCCACCCACAGACACACACCCACACATGTACTCACCCACACACTCTCTCACACACACCCACACATACACATGGGCACAACTCTCAGATACACACACACACACACACACACACACACACACACACACACACACATAACCTCACTCACCCACACCCGCACACACACTCTCACACATACACCCACACACACACACCTCACTCACACATACACGCACATTCACACTACGCCATACATACACACACATAATTACTCAACATGCATGCAGTCACACACATACACACCCATTCACACACACACTCACACTCTCTCTCTCACACACACACCTTCTCTCTCTCTCACACTCTCTCACACACACACACACACACACACACACACTCTCTCTCTCACATACACACACACACACACACACACACATGTACACACAGTAACACATACACACACACAGAGGTGTCTACACACAGGCACACCAGCAGGCAACCACACACCAATAAACACACAGCTTCAGGCACACACGTGCACCGGTGGATTCAGAGAGAGGGAGGGAGAGAGACAAAGAAGGAGCGAGACATACTCAAGTAAAAAGAAAAAGACACATATGTAGAGAGAGAGAGGGAGCGAGAGAGAGAGGGAGAGAGGGAGAGAAACACACAAAGAGGGGGAGAAAGATATTAGGGGAGGTACAAACACATGTGCGCGCGCATCAGTGCTGCGTAAACACAGGGACAGTGTGTGACCGTCTGGTGCTGTGTATACACAGAGGGACTGTGTGTGTTTTCCCAGTGCTGCGTACACACTGAGGGACTGTGTATGACCTCCCGGTGCTACATGCACACAGTGGGACTGCGTCTGATCTCCCAGTGCTGCGTAAACACACACCAACAAGTGCTTTCTCTTCCACGTCAGGCTTGACCTGCATGGGATTTTTTTGGCCTGCTGCTCGTTCCAGAGGAAATCTGATCAAAATCTGATATTAAATCCAAGTTTTGCTTTATCTGGGCATTAGTGATGTACGACTTAATAAACCCCAGTGGCTCCAAGTGCGCTGCCTTGGCAACTGGATGGAGATTGGGATGATAATACATCTGCAGTCAGAACGACCTGGGCCCTACAGGAGAGGTCCTCGGGGTAGGGTGGAGGGGGAGGTTGTGGTGGCCGGGGAGGGAGAGAGAGAGAGAGAGAGAGAGAGTGAAGACATTCTACCAGGCAATGCTGAGAGCCACTCTTTTGAAAAATTCATGCACCTCGAAAGGACTAAAAAAAACTGCAGGCAAAATGGACATAGTATGGGATTTTACAATGCTTTATTCCACACCACCCACCACACGGTCTGTTCTCACTGCTGCCATCAGGCAAGAGGTGTCGATGCCACAAGACACCAGGTTCAGGAACAGCTGCTACCCCTCCACCATCAGACTCCTCAACGACAAATTTAATCAGGGACTCATTTAAGGACTCTCACTTTAGGAATTTATTGATTTTTCATTTCATTCTCTGTATTGTGTTTGCATTCACTATCTGTTTACAGTTCGTTATTTGTTTACATGTGTGCGTTGTGTACAGATATTTTTTGCACTTCCAGTAAGTGGTAATTCTTCCTGGCCCGAAGGTTAAAGAATCTCAGGGTTGTATGGGATGTCTTGTACGTACTCTGACAATAAATCTGAAATCTGAAGTTTACCCAGCTTAACCCTTGCTCAGCTGTCAGTGTTTTTCAACCTTTATCTTCCCACTCACATCCCACTCTAAATAATCCCTCTGCCATCGGTGCTCTGAGATTAGTAAGGGATCACTGCTCTAGACCCAATTGTTACTGAAACATTTTGCTTGAGAAAAATGGTCTTTGGCCCATTTCCTTTGGAGCTCTGAAACCATGCACATAACGAGTCAGTGAGGGACGATTAAAACAGTGGCTTTCAAACTTATTCTTTCCACCCACATCCCACCTTAAGCCATCCCTTACTAATCACGGAGACCGATGGCAGAGGGATTACTTAAATTGGAATGTGAGTGGAAAGAAAAAAGTTGAGAACCACTGGTCTAAAGGATGCCAACACAAGAACATAAGACACAGGAGCAGGAGTCGGCCATTCGGCCCGTCAATCCTGCTCCACCATTCAATGAGATCGTGGCTGATTGGATGATCGGCTCATCTCCACCCACCTGCCTTTTCCCCGTATCCCTTAATTCCCCAGCTGTGTGGAAATCCATCCAGCGTGGTCTTAGGTATATTTACTGAGGTCACCTCCACTGCTTCAACGGGCAGTGAATTGCACAGATTCACCTCCCTCTGGGAAAAGCAGTTCCTCCTCATCTCTGTCCCAGATCTATCACCCTGGATCTTGAGGTCATGTCACTGAAATGCTGGAGGAGTCCAACCAGCTTGGTGGGTGCCTGAAAGGGGCTGCCAGAGATCGGGGTGGAAGCAGATGCAATCGTGTGGTTTAAGGTGGGATTTATGTGTACAGGCAGGGGACAGCGACAATGTTGAGGCAGGTGGAATTCGGTAGGTTGACCATGGTCAATACAGACTATGGGCTGAAGTGCCTGTTGCTTTGCTGTGCTGTTCTAGGTTAGAAGAGTCAGGAACTGAGCCTACATGCCTTTCAGCCCACCATGACTGTGCTAGCCCTCCATTTGCTCTTTTTCTGTGGGTCCAATTTAAACCTCTACCCATTCTGATGATGTTCCTATTTCAACTACACACTGGGGACAAAATTAACAGCAGCCAGCCAACCTTTTGGTGTGTGGGGGGAGGGAAACTGGTGCATCTGGCGGGGGTGGGAGGACCCAAACTGTCATAGGGAGAACGTGCAGACTCGACATGGACGAGAGAGATATGGATGGTTATGGGCCAGGTGCGACTAGGTGGGAGAAGGTGATTGGCATGGACGAGAAGGGCCAAACTGGCCTGTCTCTGTGCTATAATTGTTATATTGACTGTGGGGGTCGGGATTGAAGCTGTGTAGTTGTGCACGCCCCACGCTACAGCAAGGGCTCTGCCCGCACGATAACTGCCGGAGCCAGCTCTTGAATCGGCTCTACTTTCTCTCCCCACAGACCTGCTTCCACAACCAGTAGAACATTTCACTAATTTCTCCTGAGGTTAAATCCTGGGTTATTTAAATGGCAAGCGATTGCAGCAGGCTGCCGTGCAGAAGGACCCGAGAGGGCTGGTGCATGAATCGCTAAAGGTTAGCTTGCAGGTGCAGCGGGCTGTCAAGAAGGCTGATGGCACGTTGGGCTTCGTTGCTCAAGGGGCTGAATTTAGGAGCAGGGAGGGAGGTTCTTCTGTAACTGTGCAAGGTGCTGGTGAGGCCACATGCGTGCAGTTCTGGTCTCCTTACTTGAGGAAGGATGTACTGGGTTTGGAAGGGGTGCAGAGGAGGTTCATCAGGCTGATTCCAGAGATGAGGAGGTTGGCCCACAAGGAGAGATTGAGTCGTCTTGGACTGGACTCACTGGAATTTAGAAGGATGAGCGGGGATCTTATAGAAACAAGATTGAGTTTGGTAAAATTACAGTGCTGGAGAAACTCAGCAGGTCAGTGTACTTGATGTAACAAAGATACGTAACCAACGTTCTTCAAGGAAAACATCTTTTCCTTCACCTTCTTCAATCTTTTCCTTGATAGAAGGGCTCAGGCCCGAAACGTCAGCAGTATCTCTTTATCTCCCATCAATGATGAAAAGGCCGGTTGGATTCTGCATTTCAGTGACATGGCCTTAAGATCCAGGGTGGTAGATCTGGGACAGAGATGAGGAGGAACTGCTTTTCCCAGAGGGAGGTGAATCTGTGCAATTCACTGCCGTTGAAGCAATGACTTGCACAGTGACCTGTTTATAAGAGCATATAGGCAGGATGCAGAGTTGGACGGAAAAGTGGCAGATGGAGTTCAATCCAGATAAGTGTGAGGTGTGGCTTTTTGGAAGGACAAACCAGAAGGCTGTGTCCAGTGTGAAAAGGAGTGGCTTTGGGGTCCAAAACCATAGATCTCTCAAGATTTCCATGCAGGTTGAAGGGGTTGTTAAGAAGGGGTATGATATGCTGGGCTTCATTAATCAGGGGATTGAGTTCAAGAGTTATGAGGTAATATTGCAACTCTATTAAAAAACTCTCGCTGGACCATACTTGGAATATTGTGTTCTGTTCTGGTCGCCTCGTTTCAGGAAGGATGTGGAAGCTTTAAATAGGATTCAGAGGAGATTTGCCTGGATGTTGACTGGATTGGAGAAAGTGCCTCGTGAGGCAAGGTTAGCAGAGCTGGGATTTTTTGGAGCAAAGAAGGATGAGAGGAGAATAGAGGTCTACTAGATTCTGAGAGGTGGACAACCTGAGCACTTTTCCCTGATCAAGTCAAGTCTATTGTCATCTGATTATACAACCCAATGGAACAGCGTTCTCCGGTGCTCAGTGCAAAACACGCAGACGCACAACCAGACATAGCACACGTACAGACACACAATACACACGCAGGACAAGTAGTCATCTATACAAATAAATAGAGCTTTGGAAATATGAAAGTCTTGGATCGTCAATGTGCGCAGTTCCTTTGGTCGTCACTGCCTGTGCCAAGTTAAGGGGAGGAATGTTTGGGAGAGACATCGGGGTTAAGTTTTTTTGCACAGAGAGTGGTGGGTGGCTGGAATGCATCACTGGGGGAGGTGGAAGCTGGCGCAACAGGGACATTTCAAAGACTCTCGGATGCAGAAATCTCGAGGTCTCTCGGTTGAGGTAAAACATGAAAATCCGTAGACACTGTGGTTGAAGTAAAAATGCACAACGCTGGAGAATCTCAGCAGGTCGAGCAGCACCCTTATGCAGGAAAGGTGAAAATACAGAACCGATGTTTCGGGCTAGAGCCCTTCAAGGTGTGAGAGAATGTCGGCAGGTGTCCGGACAAAAGAGTACGGGGGGAGGAGGGGGGGTTCGCAAAGGCAGGAAGTGATAGGTGGAGAAGGGAGGGAGGGGACAGCAGCAATCGAGGGGAGAAGGAATGGCTAGGTGAAGGGAGGGGAAGGGGAGGGATGAGAACTGGGAAGGGGGGAGAGGAGAGCAGGGTAGCAGAAACCAGAGAAGTTGATGTTAATGCCACCTGACTGGAGAGTTGCCCAGACAGAAAATCAGGTGCCCTTCCTCCAATCTGCGGGGGGGTCTTGGTGGGTCAGTGTATGGATTGTTGAATAGATTTATATAGGTCGACGCAACATCATGGGCCGAAGGGCCTGTACTGTGCTGGAATGTTCTATGTTCTAAGCTTCTTCCCTCTCACCTTTAACCTCTGGCCTCCAAAACATTGTCCACCTTCTCTATGCATCTTGTGGTTTTATAAACTTCTCTTCAGGTCTCCCTCAGCCTCTACTCTCCAGAGAAAAAAAACAAGTTTGTCCGACCTCTTCCCACAGCTCTTATCCTCTAATCCAGACAACATCCTGGTGAATCTCTACTGATGCCCTCCACACTTTCATGCACCAGAACTGCTCACAGTCCTCTAAATGTGGCCGAACCAAAGTTTTATACAGCTGTAACGTGATGTCCCAGCCTTTCTCCTCAGTAGGAAGATGAACACATTCTTTCCCACCCTCTCCACTCATGTTGCCACCTTTAGGGAGTTTTAAGGTTCCTTTATAGTACAGAATGTAATATTACATGAAATTGCCCGCTGCCGGCCGTAAGGCAAAGAGAGAGTCACCATTAGCGTCGCCCGGCACCCCTTACAGTACGAGAGAAAGAGAAGCAAAACTGAGTCCCTTCAGAGACACCAAGGGTCTGTGGCTTCGCCCCCAGCACTCCCGCAACCTCTGCAGCTGCACAGGTTCCTGTTCGATGCATTGGCCGCCCCGAGCTCCAGATCCAAACCGACACGGTCAGGAAGCCTTCGGCACCCGAGGCCCTTCAGGAGCCTGTGGTATGTGCCGACTGGACGTGTCTCCCAAGACTGATCCTACCCATAGACCCTTGCATGTTCCCCTTTCTCTTTGCTTCGATCGGTCAATGATGTCTTCAGTTAATAAGAGCCTGATAGTTTCACAGCTTCAGCCTTTCGTGATTATTGACGGTGCATCCGAGCCCTTCTTTCCCTCAGCACCCTCTCGACTTCCAGCTCCGTCACCTGGTTTCCACGAACCAGTCTCCATAGCCTGTGCGAGTTCCTCAGCTGCTGAACCCCTCGTCGGACCGCCGCCACGGTCGCCGTCCTGGAGATTTGTCTCCTCTGTTCAGGAGATGGCTTCCCCCATTTCTGGTGGCCCTACGCTGGTCCACTGCTCCCCAGGGAGCCTGCAACCCCCTCCTGACTGCTGCTGAGCCCAGGCGCCGCCATCTTGGGCACAGACTACACGGTTGCAGGAGTTTACTTACAAACACTGGCTGGCTCCTTGAGCAGGCCATTTGATGGCTGGACAGAGCCACTGGCATTAGGACCGGAGCAGTTGTACCCTTTGGAGCAGCGCTGTGTCTCCACTCTCCTAGGTCCGCACCAGCGGCAGCGCTGCCATCACAGCACGGCCAATGTATTTTGGGGGACTTGCACTTCAAGACCCCTCTTGTCCATCAATGCTGACATTTGCTGTATACTCTCTTCAAACACCTGATCTCCTAATGTGCACCATCTCACCCTTGTCCGGATTAAACACCCTCTGCAAACATTTCCGGCTGATCAATATCCTGCTGTATCCTTTGACAATCTTCCCACACAACTAATTTCTCTGCCATCTACCAACTTACTAATCAGTCCATCCACATTTTTTTAAACAGTTAATTAAAAATTTTTGACCATACAATTACAAAGTGAAAAAAAAATACAAATGTAGTAGTAGGTTGAGTATCTTATCCAACCCCCAGCCGCCCAAGAAAAAGACAGATATGGAAAGAAAAGCAAGAAAAAGATAAAAGAAGGAAGGAAAAGAAATGCTGAATGAGAACACTCCACGGACCTTAAATTCGTATTTATTTGGTTTTCTTTGGAGGAGATCTCGAGGGTTAGGAAGAACACAGCTACAAACTTACACCTGAAAATTGTAAATAGGGACGTTCAAACTTGTCAAAATATGTTGTGCTTATCTCCTGCAGGATCTATTACCACATCGTACTCAGTCTGGAAGATTCTTGCACCCCTCCTCTTGCTTTTGAATTAAATGAGGAAGCAAAGACCTGCCCCATCCAATCTCTGTTTAATTTCTGATGTTCTTTCTCAGTGAAATGAGTTTCCTGTCAGAAGGCCAAGGCCACTCTCATTTTTAAAATATATGACTGTGCCCTCTTTCTCTTCACTGTTCCATTTAGCCCATTAACATTAAAACTAAGGTATTTCACTGCGTTATTAATCTCTACAGAGGTATTTCGCAACATCTTTGTGTTCCCCTTTTGCCTCTCCCGGCACGTCTCCGCCAATAGGTTTCTCAATCTTTATCTTCCGTGAGGAGGCACATGCCCTTCCAGCAGTCCAAGAAGAAAAGAAAGTAAAAGAATATAGTTGAAACATATATCATATAGCATACATAACGCATGTCAAAATTAACAATCCCCTCCCTGCATTGTTAATATAGAATCCAACACTACCCCCCTCCCCCCCCCCTTGTACAGGTCATGGCAATTGCCACATAAGTATGCATGGTACGAGAGAAATCAGTCCCTCATTCCCCCCCCACCCCTGGGATATTCACTATATAGTCATTAATCATTCTTTTTTTACAAGTGTTGTATCTGAAGATGAAAAGAATAGGAATCTTGAGGATTAATATTTGGCAATGTTTCCTCAAATGGTTCTGTATACTTATAGTCAGGAAAGAATGTTCTAACATTATTTGGCAAAATAATCTTTAAAGTTGCTGGATGATGCAACACGAATCCGCACCCTCTCTGCCGGGGGAGTTCTTAACCGGATTAGATTCTCATCTTCGTTTCAGTAAAGCCGCACATATATCTGGATAAAACAATACTCGTCTGCCTTCAAACTCAAGCGGGCCACCTCTATCTCTTGCTCCTTCCACGGCTGCCTTGAATATCTCTTCCCTATCCTTGATGTCTTAGGAACGTAAGCAGCATAGACCATGGCTTTTGATCTGATGCTGGTCGCGGTACCTGCCCTTTCAATTTCAATATTCTGCCCAACCTTATCCTCTCCCAGGAATTTAGGTATCCATTCTTGGAATAAAACAAATAGGATCTTGACCTTCTGTGCCTTCCTTGAGCCCAACAATTTTAATATTGTTTCTTCTGCTCGCATTTTCCAGAGCATCCATTTTTTCCCACATTTTGTCTTTCTTGAAGCCCACAAGTCTGTATCCATCTCTACTTTTCCCTCTCTTTCCTTTACATTTTCCACTTCTTCTATGGTCCTAACTCTTTCATCTATGTTACCCATAGAAACTTGCAAACTTTTCACAACAGTATAATATGTTTCCATTCATTTATCTGTGTTCTTCAATTCTTTCCTAAAGTCTTCCAGTGTCTTTGTTTTAATTCTGTTGACTTTCTACCTTCAGCAGGTATTTCATGTTCTTCCATGCTGTCACCATCACTGTCTATGCCTTGTTCCTCCTCCTCCGAGTCGTGTTGCAGCAGCTGACAGAGGCACTAGTTACTCATTGAGGGCTCTTCTGTATCGCGCCCGTTCTCTTCTTCTTTGACTCCAGCGCCTCTAACTGCGCCAACAGGCGAGCTACTCACAGGGGTTGGGGGGGAGAGGTGGCGGATCGAACTCCAGCCCCAGGCTTCCGTTATGCAAGAGGCCTCTGTCCCCGATCTTCCTCATTTGTTCGCTGGACTCCAGAGGTTCCTGCAATTATTTTTTATCTTTCTTTGATGACATGTATAAATTGTTTAAATATTATTTTTCTTCACAGTAGACTTTTAAAATTTAGTTTAAGTTACTCTTTTTAATCAAATCACTGGGAGGGTTGAGTTCCTCTTTCCTGTTTCTACCGCATCACTTGACACCCTATTTCATCTCAATTTCTTATGTGTGTGTATCGGAAAGAAAAGAGGTCCCAGCACTGATGCCTGTGGAGCCCCAGTGATCACTCAACTTGACCTCTAGACATGCTCACCACAGATCCAATATCAGTCCATCTTCGAAGCAAGTCTGTAACGAGGCACCTTGTCGAACACTTCACTAAAGTGCAGGAAGATAACGTCAAACATCATTGTCACTTCTGTCAGGTTGTGAAGAAGGCGAATGCAGTGTTGGCATTCATATCGAGGGAAATAGGATACAAGAGCAAGGATGTGATGTTGAGGCTTTATAAGGCACTGGTGAGGCCTCACTTGGAGCACGGTGTACAGTTTTGGGATCCTTTTTTTAAGAAAGAATGTGCTGGCATTGGAGACGGTTCAGAGAAGATTTACAAGAATGATTCCTGGAATGAAGGGATTAGGATGTAAGGAACATTTGACGGCTCTTGGACTGGACTCCTTGGAGTTCAGAAGAGATTCAGATTTCAGAATGAGGGAGGAACCTCATAGAAGCATTTCAAACGTTGAAAAGCATGGAGAGAGTAGATGTGGCAAAGTTGCTTCTCCTGGTAGGGGAGTCGAGGACAAGCGGAAACAATTTCAGGATTGAAGGGTGCCCGTTTAAATCAGAGATGCGGAGGAATTTCTTTAGCCAGAGAGGGGCGAACCTCTGGAATTTGCTACCACGGGCAGCTGTGGAGGCCAGGTCGTTGGGTTTATTTAAGGGAGAGATTGATAGGAATCTGAATAGTCAGGGTACCAAAGGTTATGGGGAGAAGGCCGGGGAGTGAGGCTGAGGGGAAGAATGGATCAGCTCATGATGGACTTGACAGGCCTAAATGGCCCACTTCTGCTCCTATCTGAGGCATTCAATCACATTTGTGAGACAGGGCACCCCTTGCACAAAGCCATGGTGATGTTCCGTCACAAGCCCATGCTTTCCCCAATGTGAGCAGATCCTGTCCGTGAGAATCTTCTCCAACACTGTCCCCACTACTGCTGTAAGGTTCACTCTCTTCTTCAATCTTTTGATTGATTTTAATATACAATAGACAATGGACGGAGAGAATAAGGATTCGAAACTACAATATACAACAGTCAGGACATAATTACAGTATCCATCTTCCCACACTCAATCATAGAGAAAAAAAGCAAAGACAAAATTTACATTCTTGTACTAATCTAATGAAGAAGAGAAAACAAACTTGGATCAGTGTTCATCAAGCCTGTCGACTTCAGGAGGGCCTGGGGGGTGGGACCACGCTCCCCTAACCATTGTCCACTCTACTGTCGAGATCGTCAAGAGGATCAAGTTTCTCGTGCACCTGGTGGAGAATCTCACCTGGTGCCTTAACACCAGCTCCGTAGACAAGAAAGCCCAGCAGCGTCTCTACTCCCTGCAAAGGCTGAGGAAAGTCCATCTCCCACCCTCCACCCTCACTACATCCTAGAGATGATGTATCGAGAGTATCTTGTGCAACTGCATCCCCGCCTGGTTTGGAAGCTGTACCACCTCGAACCGCAAGACCCTGAAGAGGAGAGTGAAGTCAACGGAAAAGACCATTGGGGAACCTCTTCCTAGCCCAGAGGACATCGACAACACTCGATGCCACACATCCACGTGTAACCTGTTCTCCTTTCTGCCATCTGGCAGGAGGCACCGTACCACTTGGGTCCTTATGTCCAGAGTGGAGAAACAACATTTCCCCCCGAGCAAGTTCCTGAACTCCCAGTGCAGATGTGGACTTTCAGTGCATATATCTTATGACCTTAATATTTAATGTGTTAACTGCTTTCCTGACTTATATCTAAGTAAATCTCCTCTATGGTCCTGGAGAAACACTGTCTCATCCTACCGTGTGAGCAGGGTATGAATGATAAATAAAGGTGACTTGACTTGGTCCTCATCCAAAAGAGAAACTTAACAGTATCAGGAAGGGGCAATAAATCAAAGAAAATGTAAAAAATTATATCATACGAAAATATTGAAGTTTCTTCAAATTTAACAGAGGGGTCAAAGGTAGCACTTCTAATTTTCAAACAGGAAATGGTTTGAGAAAACCATTGGGCTCTAGTTACGCGGAGTGGGGTCCTTCCACTTAAGAAGAATTGCTTTTCGAGCAACAGGGTGGTAAAAGCAATCATCCGCTGAGTAGAAGCCGGACAATGACCGACGTCGGCTCCTAAAGCTCCAAAAGGGGCAGTGAAGGGATTTGGTTAATCCAGTCTGTGCCAGGTGTAATTTGCAAGTGGCTTCATGGGCCCATATGTTTCGGTCCTGTCTGGTTCCGGAAAGATATCTTTGGTCCTCTGTCAGGTTTACTCTCTCTAATTTCCTGGTTTCTTTCAAAACAAATGGACAATGTTGGCTGTGCTCGTCTTCTGCGGTCTCACCTGTGGCTAAAGAAGATGCAAAGGATCTAAAATTAACTTAAATTTCATTTTCTTTTAAATTTTTTAAAAAATGTACATAATTTTTCAATTTAGTTTTTTTAAAATTTAGACGTAGAGCCGAGTAACGGGCCATTTCGGCCTATAGGTCTGTGCCGCCCAATTTACACCCAATTAATCTACACCCCTGTTATGTTTTGAACGGTGGGAGGAAACATGAGTCCCCGGAGAAAACCCACGCAGACGCGGGGAGAACATACAAACTCCTTACAGACAGCGCGGGAATCGAACCCCAGTCCCGATCACTGGTGCTGTAAAGGCCAGCGCTAAACGCTACACCAACCCTGTCAAAGCCCCATCCTTCTCCTCTCATCCTTCTCCTCTGAATATCCAGGGATAGATCCCGTTGGGCACTGGGGACTTAAGGCTTCTCAGGGCATCCTCCTTCTTCACTTGATCTGGACTACGTGCGTGCACCTCCCCGATCTCACCATCATCGAGGTCCTTTCTCAACCGATGAGCTCATTCAATAGAGTTTCTGCCTAGCCCTCGGGGAAAAGAACCTCTGGGTTATATGTGGTGTCATGTATGTAATCTGACAATGAATCTGAACCAGGGTCAGCGCCAAGGAGGGGGGCAATTGCGGGCATTGCCCCCCCAAAATGAGGTGCTGTGCACCCCACATACGATCGTAGCCATCACACACGCCCCCACCCCCTCCCGCTTCACTAGTGTCTAGTTTGACGCAGGCTACTCTCCACCCGCCCCCGTCACTAGCGTGTGCCAAGTGTCAGGATTGTCTAGTGATGCTTGACGCAATAAAAGCAGTGCCCTCATCTCCTACATCAGAGGGGCAGATGGTCAACAGGTAGGTCCCAGCGTCCAATAGCAACCCCACCCCCGGTATCTGGTATCCAATAGCCTCCCCCTCCCCCCCCCCGCTGAACGAGTGTACGAGTGTTCCACTGTTCCCCCCCCAACACGCTAATGCCCCCCCCCCCCCAACATTCGTTCTGGCGCTGTCCCTGATCTGAACTCAGGGACTCTTTTCCTTTGGTTCCAAGCATAGCACAACACTATTACAATGTCAGGGACCAGGGTTTGAATCCTGCGCTGTCTGTAAGGAGGTTGTATGTTCTGCATTGGTTTCCTATGAGTGCTCCAGTTTCCACCCACTGTTCAAAACGTACCGGGGATTGTAAGTTAATTGGGTGCCTTGGGCTCATGGGCCAAAGGGCCTGCTACCAGACAGAAAATCAAGTGTTCCTCCAATTTATGGCTGGTCTTGGTGGGATAGTTCATGAGGCCATGGACAGACGTGTCAGCATGGGAGTGGGGCGCAGATCTGAAGTGGGTTGGTATAAATACAAGCCCTGCACCTCCTTCCTGATGCCAGCTGCCAGAACAGAATATGTCCTGGTATACTTCAACTTTTGCCTAACGGCAAACAAGGTTGCCATGAGTATTGCCTGGCGCCCCTGTTATAAGGGAAAGAAAAGCAACGGAGAGTACCTTCAGAGACATTTGCCTCACAGCCGCACAGACTCTTGTTCAATCCATCGGCAACCCGAGTTCAATCAAGCGCCCAAAACCCCTCGGGAGCCCTTCCGTCCCTCGGCAGCCTGCCGCCCTGATCGGTGTGAGCCCTTCGACTGCGTTTGAGCCTGCGGTCTGTGTGCGCAGTTGAAGGGGAGAGGAGGGTGGGGATACAGACAGAAACCTGGAAGTGAGGAGATGCTCATCTTGCAGCACTGAACCACAATGTAATTTGCAAAGAATGATTCTGGGAATGAATTCATTTGGAAGCAGATCTTCCGAACTGCAGCTAGCCCCCGGAGTTAAATGCCTGCTCCAGGTGAATGTCAGCATTGCCAGCTTCATTGCATATAGGACCTGGGATGTCATCTTCTCAGCTCCAATCATTATGGGTTGTTTCCAGATACATTAGTGACCTGGCAGCTGCATTATTTCATTAATCCTGTCATTATCTGAGAACGCTTCCTTGGAATGACTTAATTATCCGATCGTTTGTGTGTTTACCTGTTATAATGGCTGTGATTTGGGAATGTCAGTGTAAACCTGTCAGTCATTTTTGGATCCAATTTCTTCGACGACCTGTTGTGAATTTTGTGCGTTTGGTGTTTAACAATGAGCCGCCTGCCCTTATGAGATGCCTTTACTGGGGATAATAGTTAACAATTTCAACAGTCCTGCAAAAATAAATCGGTAAAATGAAACTCCAGGGTTGGAAATCTGGACAATGTGGCAATACTCAGCAAGTTGGGCAGCATCTGTGAAGGGAGAAATGGTTCTGATTGAAGCCCCTTTATCTGAGCTCATGCTTTCCTAGGTTGTCACCGTGCCTGTTCGAACCCAGGGCCACAAGCTCCACCTGTGGAATGAACTGTCAGAGGAAGGGGCCGAGGCGGGGATACTCAGAAAGCCAGAGGGGTACGATCCAGTGATCACTGGGGGCTCAAAGGTGGAAAGGGTGAGCAAATTTAAATTCCTGGGAGTCACCATCTCAGATGTCCTTTCCTTGGACCCAACACACTGATGTCATCGTGAAGAAAGTACACCAGAGATTCTATTTCCTGTGGTGTTTCAGTATGGTATTGAAAACCTTGGCAAACTTCTACAGATGTGTAGTGGAAGGTGTGCTGGCCAGCTGCATCATGGCCTTGCATGGAGGCACCCATACCTCTGAGCGGAAAGCCTGACAGAAGGTCATAGACACGTACCTGTATATAACATGCAGAACTCTCCCGACCATTGAGAACATCTACAGGGAACGCTGCTGTCAGAGAGCAGCAGCGATCATCAAAGATCCACACCACCCAGCACACGCTCTGTTCTCGCTGCTGCCATCAGGAAAGAGGTGTCGGTGCCACAAGACTCGCACCCACCAGGTTCAGGAACAGCTGCTCCCCTCCACCATCAGACACCTCAACGACAAACTCAATCAGGGCCTCATTTAAGGACTCACACTTGTGTATTTTATTGATTATTGAATATTTATTGATTATTGAATATTTATTTTCAATATTGCACAATTTGTTTACTACATTTCCCTCTTCTGTATATGCATTTTTTCTTGTGTACAGTTTATTTTTCATACTGCCAATAAGTGGTAATTCTGCCTGGTTCACAGGAAAAAGAATCTCAGGATCGTACATGATGTCATTCATGAATAAATCTTAACTTTTAACAAATGATAACATTTGAAAGCTAGTTGGATGGAGATATTGATAGGGAGTTTTAGAGGGAAATGTCCCCTATGCAGTCAAATGGGACTAGCTGACGTAGATCACTTGGTCAGTAATGATAAGTTGGACCGAAGGGCCTATCTCTGTGCTGTGAAATTCAAAGACTCCAGAATTCCCAACCTTAAACCGTAATATAGCTGTTAAAGACATCTCATACGGACCCAGTCACAGCGTGTGACTTGGTACCCCTCGGAAGAGACTCAGGATGGCTACAAAAATTCAGCTTTGATCTCGAGCAGCCATTCTCAACGTCTTTTTGGCTACGGCCCCCTTAGGGCTCTGTTCAAAGTTTATGGGCTCCCTTCCCTGAGAAGCCTGTCACGTTCAGTCGGTTTCTTCTGTACTTCTCTCCCACCGATTACACAAAACATACGTAATGCTTTCAGCCCCCTTCATTGTGCTCCCCAGGTCAGATTGCTTGTAGATGGGGGAGCTCAGATCTTTTATTGTCCCATGGACTTTGAGCGTAATAGAATGGTCAGAACTTAGTGATTTGCGGTTCTTCTACTGCAACTGAAAAATCAAAAAAAATACTGCTGGAAAATACTCACCAGATCGGGCAGCATCTGTGGAGAGAAGAGCAGTGAAGTTTTCAGGTTGATGGGACTTTGTTTCTGTTTTCATAGATTATGTGGGTGTGACTGAATTACTTAGTCTGAGGTGGAGATGGTTTAAGTTCCTGCGGATAAACATATCCAGTGACCTGTCCTGGTAACACCTGCGTTGACACATTGGCCAAGGAAGGGCACCAGTGTTTCCTACCTCCTCAGAAGCCTGAGATAATTTGTCACGCTGCCTTCATCCCTTAACAACCTCTACAGGCGCACCATTGAAAGATCCTGTCAGGGTGCGTCACTGCGTGGGACAGGAACTGCTCCACCCAAGACCACTCGAAACTGCAGAGGGTTGTGAATGTGGTTCAGGTCTTCACACACCTCCCCTCCCCTCCATCAGCTCCATCAAACATCCCCCTCCCTCCACCACACACCCCCTTCCCCTCCATTGGCTGCCTCACACATGCTTCTTCCCCTCCACCACACACCCTCTCCCCTCCACCACACACCCCCCCCCTCCATCGGCTCCATCACACGTGACTCCTCCCCTCCACCACACACACCACTTTCCCCTCAACCACACACTCCCCCCATCGACTCTATCACACACACCTTCCTTCCCCTCCATTGACTTCATCTATAACTCCTGCTGCCTGGAAAAAGCAGCCAACACATAAAAAAGATTTTATTTCCCCACCCTATTCCCTTGCTGACGTGTCTGTCCACGGTCTCAAGCACGACCAGACTGAGATCACCCCTAAATTGGAGGAACAGCACCTCATCTTCCATCTGGGCATCGTCCAACCAGATGGCCTTAACATTGACTTAAAAAGTAAAATTAATGCTGGAGAAACTCAGCTGGACAAACAGTCCTTTATGTAGCAAAGATAAAGACACATAACCATTGTTTCAGGCTTGAGCCCTTCATTAAGGTTTGGTTAACTAATTGGCATTTTTACACAGAAAATTCGGAATGATTCCAAAAAAAATTAGCAGACTTATCTCTGGTGAGTCCCGGTGTGGTCATTTATACAGGGGCACTTTTACACAGCCTTCCTGTGATGCAGAGTTTGTCGGAAGGGTGAACGTCGTGCACTTTAGGACTGTTTCTTACGGAGTGTCTGCGGCCATTTTACACTGCAGCCCGCTCCATAAAAATGTGTAGGGGTCCCAGTGGAAAAATTATAATAAATAAATTCCGTCTCAACAATTTTACACTGCCATCGGAGCAGAAATGTTCCTGAATTTTTCTGTTGTTCAGTGTCTGCATAAAAGTACCTACTGTTTTGGGCTTGGCCTACAGAAAGGACACTCTTTGACCTGCTGAGTTTCTACAGACATTCATGTTTATTTCCATTAAAATTTCTCTCTCTCTCTCTCTCTCTCTCTCCCCCTCTCCCTCACAGCCAAAACTCAATCCTCATTTCTCTTCTCATCGTATCCAATCTGCACTCCTCCCCCGGCCATTCTTCAGAGTTTATACTGATGCTTTCCTGCTCTTTGCTTATACCTTGAAGAAGGGCTCAGGCCCAAAACGTCACTAACAGATCTTTTCTCCTTTGGCCGCTGTTAGACTGGCTGAGTTCTTCCAGCGCGTTTTTACATTAAAAGACTCATCCCAGCCCGGCCACACTCTCTTTCACTACTTGATCTCCATGCCCTCCACCCAATCATCAAACTTTCTGCTCTCTCCTCCCCCTCCCCCTTTCTCTGCAACTTTAAAATATTTCAGGAAGGGTTTACACTTTTTTATTCCCATCCTACCCTACTCGCCTTGTCCCTGGACATCCTCCACTGGATCCTGGTCACAGATCCCTGACTGGCCTGCACGGGGGTTGTCTCTGACCTCCAACTGACTCCGTACTGGGTCTGGGTGTCCGAGCTGGGCAAGGAATGATCCTTGCGCTTCAAAACCATTCCAGAGGAAACAGAGTGAACATTTGACAGAAATTCCTTTCTGTCTGGCTGCTGAATCTTTCTGCAGGGCCAACTCCAGTAGCTGAGCGCCCAGAGTGGAAATAAATCAGAGAAGAGCAGAAGGTGTGACATTCGGAGAGATCCTGCTGTGATGACAAACACAGGAATTAAGAACAAACTCCCCATTTTCCGACTGCAGGTATCCAACAATTCCAGGCAGTTATTCAGCACAGAAACAGCCCAGCTCATCAATGCCGACCATCGACCTGAGCTAGTGCCACTTGCCTGTGTTTGTAGATAACCCTTGGAACCTTCATAGAACATATAGAACATTCCAGCACAGTACAGGCCCTTTGCCCACATTGCTGTGGACCTACTCAGCAATCTAATCTTTCCCTACCTCACACCCATAAGCCTTGATTTTTCCTGTATCCCGTATGTGCTTGTCTGAGTGTCCCTATTGTACCAGCCTCCACCACCACCCTCAGCCATGCATTTCAGGCACCCACCACTCTCTGTGTAAAAAAGATATCCCTGATGTCTCCCCTAGACTTTCCTCGCCTCACCTTGTACAGGTATCCTTTGGTGTTTTCTACTCTCACCCCAAGAAAGACACACTGGCTCTCTCCCTTATCAATGCCTCTTGTAGACCTCTATTAAGTCACCTCCCTTCCTTCTTCGCTCCACCTACAGGTTTCACGAGGGCTGCTATCACAGGTGCTTTCTTATCATTACCACTTATTGGTCATGCAAAGAAAAACTGTACACAAGTAAAGATACTTTTACAAAAGAAAGAAATACAAACAAACTGACTGTGCAATACAGAAAATAAATATCCAGTAATAGATAATGTGCAAAGTGAGAATCCTTAAATGAGTCCCTGATTGAGTTTGTCGTTGAGGAGTCTGATGGTGGAGGGGGAGCAGCTGTTCCTGAACCTGCTGATACAAGACTTGTGGCACCGACACCTCTTTCCTGATGGCAGCAGCGAGAACAGAGCGTGTGCCACGGCGATCAGGTCTCTGGCACGGAGTCTGGTCCTGTGGCTAAGAAGGGAAGGGAGGAGAAAAGGCGAGTGATAGGGGATTCCACAGTTATGGGGACAGATGAGAGGTTCTGTGGAAGTGATTGTGTATCCCGGATGGTCTGTTGCCTCCCTGGGTCAGAAATATCTCAGATCGAGTTCACAGTGTTCTCAGGAGGGAGGGTGAGCAGCCAGATGTTGTGGTCCACGTAGGGACCATTGACGTGGGTAGGAAGGGTGAGGAGGTCCTGCAAGGAGAGTTCAGGGAATTGGGCACTAGGTTGAAGGACAGGATCTCCAGGGTAGTGATCTCAGGACTGTTACCTGTGCCACGTGGTAGTGAGGGTAGAAATAAGAGGATAATGCAGCTTTACACGTGACTAAAGACATCGTGCAGGAGGGAGGGCTTCAGGTTTCTGGATCATTGGTCTCCCTTCCTGGGAAGGTGGGGAACTGTTGCAATGGGATGGTTTGCACCTGAACTGGAGGGGAACTAATATCCTTGCGGGAAGGTTTGCAAGTGCTGCTCCGGTGCGATTAAACTAGATTTGCAGGGGGAGGGGAACCAGTGTTAGAGCAGATAGAGGAGTGGAGGAGGGAAAAGATGATGTGAAAATTACATGCACCGTTAGAAGTCAACGGGCTGTATGTGGTGGAAATGTTCTCAGGTGAATCTATTTCAATGCAAGGAACATTGTAGAGGTATGGAGGGATATGGACTGGGTGCAGGTCAATGTGACTCGGCAAGAAAAAATGGTTTGGCACAGGCGAGAAGGGCCGAATGAGCCTGTTTCTGTGCTGTAATGTTGTATGGTTCCATGGTTGGTGTGAATCCTTGACAATTGCTGCTGCTCTCCGATGGCAACTTTCCCCATAGATGTTCTTGATGTTGGGGAAGGTTTTGGCTGTGATGTATGGGTATGTGTCTGTTAGCTTTTGCAGGGCTTTACGCTCAGGGGTAGTGGTAGTAATGAGAATTTTGTATTTCCAATGTGATCACCTATTCCAGAAAGAACAGACACAGAAGCAAGCCATGTGCCCCATCATGTCTATTTTGGGGCAGTCCGGGAGCGTCTCTGCCCAAGGTTGGGAGAAGCTGCAGAAGGTGGTGGATACAGCTCAGAACATCACGCAAACTCCCCTCCCCCTCCACGGGCTCCATCTATATCTCCTGCTGCCCGGGAAAGGCAGCCAACACGCTGAAGGACCCGTCACACCCCAGACGCACTCTCTTCTTACTCCCCCCATCGGGGTGAAGGCTCAAGAGTGTGAAAGCACTCACCAACAGGCTTAAAGACAGTTTCTTCTCCACAAGCATCAGGCTCCTGAATGATTCCCACCACAGTGCTCTTGTGCTGCCCTTGCCTGGTGCTGATGGATCTTCCTTTTAATTTTAACCCCACTCTTTGTAAATTGTGCTGTATGAATGTTGGAGATAACCTGCTAGACTACTCGGAGGTGAACCCATCTCACTCTACTAGATATGATAAACTTAAACCTTAAATCAAGTCAAGCCGGGTTATTGTCACTTGATTGTACGTGTACAACCCGAGGAAACAGCGTTCTCCAGTCCTCGGTGCAAAACCTACAGACACACAACCAGACATAACACACATACAGACAAACTGTACACACACAGGACAAATTTTCATAGATACAAATAAACAAATATGGTTTCACGTATATGAGCGTCTCAGAGGGTCGGTGTGAGCAGTTCCTTTGGTCGTTCAGCGTTCTCACTGTCTGTGGGAAGAAGCTGTTCCTCAGCCTAGTGGGGCTGGCTCTGATAAATGAGAGCAAGTGCACTTCCCCATCTTGCTCCTTGGCCTAATGGGCCTCGACAGTTGTCACATTGTGCGTCTGCCCAACCTGTCTGATGCGGAACGAGTTTGCGTACATTTTCAGGTGGATGACATTTGACCTCCACGGAGCACGTTCCATGAACAATTCTCCAGAGCTGTTTTAGCATCCATGGGAATAAATGGCCGAGCTCTCGGGAGCCACAGTGCAAGTGGCCTTCAACTTTAATCTGGAAACTGCCCGCAGACAAAGAGTAAAGTCCAAATCCTGAGCTAGGATCCCATTTACACCTCCCGGCCATTGTGTGAGATCGATTATGTCTCCTGGAGGAGAGGTGAAAATTGGTTAGCAGTTATTCTGTCTCTCATTTCCTTCTCTGCAGTGATGATCTCAGGTTTTAATATTTCTGATCTTCGCTGGGATCGTGTTCCACCACTGGGCTCAGTCTGTCATTGGTGGTGGGTGGGGCTACGGTGTTACAGCATAGATCAGACTTTTCATCCATGCCGATCCTTTCTACCTGAGCTTGTACTGTGTACAGTGTTGGTCACCTAACTACAGGAAAGATAGATGTTGCCGGGACTTCAGGAACAGAGTTACAGGGAAAGGTTAAACAGGTTAGGATTGGAGTGTAGAAGGATGAAGGGATATTTAATAAGAAACACCCAGGATTATGAGGGGTATCGAGAGAGTCAATGCAAAGAGGCTTCTTTCCACTGAGGGTAGGTGAGATACAAACCAGAGGACAAGGGTTAAGGGTTAAAGGGGAGAAGTTTAGGGGGGACATGAGGGGGTTATTTAAACGAGACCTGTTGGACTGGTCCAAACACATGAACTCACAGGGTTCACTGTTGGCAAAGTAATGCATGGAATGCATATTTTATTTATTAGTTTAAAATCACACAATTAAACACATAATTAAATATCATTCAGATCAATACAAATACATGTGGTATGTAAACAAAAAATATGAACCCCCCCTCCCATGTACCACCCCCCTCCTCCCCATATAGCATCCATTCCCCCCCCAAGCCCCTACAAAAGAAAAAAAGAAAAGGAGTAGGAACAGGAAAAGAGACCCTCAACAGTGGTGGGATCCTATTACTTTAAAGCTTCTTATACTGAGACCTTAAAGAGAAGGGAGCTTCATTTTAATATTAAAAGCCATATATTGTAAATAAGGTCTCCATATCTTCCACAATATATAATATTTGTTTCTTAAATTATAAGTAATATACAACTCCGGACTTCAGCAGCCATCGTTCCAGACCCAGATCCATGTCAGATTTCCAAGTTATGACAATATATTTTCTCGCTATAGCTGAAGCAATTTGGACAAACTTCTTTTGACACATATTCAATTTCAGGGGTTCAATATTCTTAAAATCACCCAATAAAAATAACATTGGATCCTGTGGGAACTTTTGTTCCAATAATTACCCCATTTCTAACCAAGAAGGTTTAACTCTAGGACACTGCCAAGTAGAGTGCAAAAATGTACCAACTTCTTGTCCACATCTAAAACCTAAATCCAAACGAATCTGATTCAATCTTTTTAATTTATATGGTGTTAAATATAAGTGATGAATAAAATTTATTGCCACTGTTCTTATATCCCACATTTATTGTACTTTTCATACAGTGGAAGTTTATAAGATTGCGAGAGACACAGTTAGGACAGGTAGATGCCTATTTTATCATTAGGATGAGGAACTAAATGGAATCAGAATACATTGCAGCACTGAAGCAGGACCTTTGATCCTTCTACTCTGTGCCAAGATAGTATTCTGCCTTGTGGCACTGACCTTCATTCTTCTACGCTCCAGGGAATAAAGTTCTAGCCCGTTTAACCTTTCCCTGTAACTCAGTCCGGGCAACATCCTGGTAAATCTTCTCTGCATTCTTTCTATCTTATTGATATCTTCACTGTAGTTCAGTGACCAAAACTGCACACAATCCTCCAAATCTGGCCTCATCAGTGTCTTAAACAACTTTACCATAACATCCCAACTCCTGTACTCAATACTTTGATTTATGAAGGCTAATGTGCCAAAAGCAATGAATTATAGAGGACTCTTTCTATCCAGCAGACAGTCTCTTTGAACCACTCCCAACAAGAAGGAGGTACAGGCGTAACAAAATCAGGGCTGCCGGGCTGGGAAATAGCTTCTTCCTGCAGGCTGTAACCGTGGCAATCATCCCAAATATTTATACATATTTATTTTGATTGTGTGTATATGTGCACCCTGGTCTGGAGAGACGCTGTTTCATTGGGCTGTACATATACAGCCCAATGGGTGGGATGAGATTCCCACCCTGGATGAGACATATAAGGCAATCGAACAACTGAAAAGTGGCAAAGCAGCAGGTATGGATGGAATCCCCCCAGAAGTCTGGAAGGCTGGCGGCAAAACTCTGCATGCCAAACTGCATGAGTTTTTCAAGCTTTGTTGGGACCAAGGTAAACTGCCTCAGGATCTTCGTGATGCCACCATCATCACCCTGTACAAAAACAAAGGCGAGAAATCAGACTGCTCAAACTACAGGGGAATCACGTTGCTCTCCATTGCAGGCAAAATCTTCGCTAGGATTCTACTAAATAGAATAATACCTAGTGTCGCCGAGAATATTCTCCCAGAATCACAGTGCGGCTTTCGCGCAAACAGAGGAACTACTGACATGGTCTTTGCCCTCAGACAGCTCCAAGAAAAGTGCAGAGAACAAAACAAAGGACTCTACATCACCTTTGTTGACCTCACCAAAGCCTTCGACACCGTGAGCAGGAAAGGGCTTTGGCAAATACTAGAGCGCATCGGATGTCCCCCAAAGTTCCTCAACATGATTATCCAACTGCACGAAAACCAACAAGGTCGGGTCAGATACAGCAATGAGCTCTCTGAACCCTTCTCCATTAACAATGGCGTGAAGCAAGGCTGTGTTCTCGCACCAACCCTCTTTTCAATCTTCTTCAGCATGATGCTGAACCAAGCCATGAAAGACCCCAACAATGAAGACACTGTTTACATCCGGTACCGCACGGATGGCAGTCTCTTCAATCTGAGGCGCCTGCAAGCTCACACCAAGACACAAGAGAAACTTGTCCGTGAACTACTCTTTGCAGATGATGCCGCTTTAGTTGCCCATTCAGAGCCAGCTCTTCAGCGCTTGACGTCCTGCTTTGCGGAAACTGCCAAAATGTTTGGCCTGGAAGTCAGCCTGAAGAAAACTGAGGTCCTCCATCAGCCAGCTCCCCACCATGACTACCAGCCCCCCCACATCTCCATCGGGCACACAAAACTCAAAACGGTCAACCAGTTTACCTATCTCGGCTGCACCATTTCATCAGATGCAAGGATCGACAATGAGATAGACAACAGACTCGCCAAGGCAAATAGCGCCTTTGGAAGACTACACAAAAGAGTCTGGAAAAACAACCAACTGAAAAACCTCACAAAGATAAGCGTATACAGAGCCGTTGTCATACCCACACTCCTGTTCGGCTCCGAATCATGGGTCCTCTACCGGCACCACCTACGGCTCCTAGAACGCTTCCACCAGCGTTGTCTCCGCTCCATCCTCAACATCCATTGGAGCGCTCACACCCCTAACATCGAGGTACTCGAGATGGCAGAGGTCGACAGCATCGAGTCCACGCTGCTGAAGATCCAGCTGCGCTGGATGGGTCACGTCTCCAGAATGGAGGACCATCGCCTTCCCAAGATCGTATTATATGGCGAGCTCTCCACTGGCCACCGTGACAGAGGTGCACCAAAGAAAAGGTACAAGGACTGCCTAAAGAAATCTCTTGGTGCCTGCCACATTGACCACTGCCAGTGGGCTGATAACGCCTCAAACCGTGCATCTTGGCGCCTCACAGTTTGGCGGGCAGCAGCCTCCTTTGAAGAATACCGCAGAGCCCACCTCACTGACAAAAGGCAAAGGAGGAAAAACCCAACACCCAACCCCAACCAACCAATTTTCCCTTGCAACCGCTGCAATCGTGTCTGCCTGTCCCGCATCGGACTTGTCAGCCACAAACGAGCCTGCAGCTGACGTGGACTTTTTACCCCCTCCATAAATCTTCGTCCGCGAAGCCAAGCCAAAGAAGACATATACAGTCAGATGATAATAAATTTGAAGCCGAGAGATCATCAGTTTAAGGTGAGAGGTGTGAAAGAAGACGTGACGGGTAGGTTTCGTCACACGGGGAATGGTTGTTACCTGGTTCTCACTGCCAAAGGAGGTGGTGGTCAGAGGCAATCACTGCAATGTGGAGGTAGTTGGACAAGACAGGCAGGGAGGAGAGGGCTCAAGCCCTGTTGAAGGTACGGGGGATCAGTGTGGATAGGCAACGCAAGTCAGCTTGGGCTCATTTCCAGGCTGCACAACGTGGAGAGGATGTTTCCCGTGTTGGGGGAGCCCACGACCAGAGGGCACAGCCCCAGCATGCAAAAACAGAGATTAGGAGGAATTTCTTCACCCAAGAACATAAGTAATAGGAGCAGGAGTCGGCCATCCGGCCTGTCAAGCCTGCTCTGCAAATTAATGGCTGCTCTGTGATCGGCTCATCTCCACTTACCAGCCTTTCTCCCATATCCCTTAATTCCCCATCTATGTAGAAATCTATCCAACCTTGTCTTAAATATATTTACTGAGGTCACCTCCACTACTTCAATGGGCAGCGAATTCCACAGATTCACCTCCCTCTGGGAAAAGCAGTTCCTCCTCATCTCTGTCCCAAATCTACTCCCCTGAATCTTGAGGCCCTGCCCCCTAGTTCTGGTCTCCCCCACCAATGGAATCAACTTACCTACCTCTATCTTATCTCTGCCTTTCATAATCTTTTACGTTTCTACAAGATCCCCTCTCATTCTTCTAAATTCCAGCGAGTACAGTCCCAGACAACTCGATCTCTCCTCGTGGGCCAAATCCCCTCATCCGTAGAATCAACCTGCTGGTGAATTGGTGGAATTCATTACTGTGGAGGTCGTGTTATTGGAGGTATTTAGGTTCTTAATTAGGAAGGGAATCAAGGGTTATGGGGTGAAGGCAGAATTCCTTGATGGAATGGCGGGGCAGGCTTGATGGGGTGACTAGCCAAGTGCCACTCCGATTTCTCATGGTCCTATGGACTCTGTTGACCTCCTGAGCAAGAGATGTAGGAACCTTTCACAGAGGGCGGTGAGTGCCTGGATTTCTCTGCCTCAGAGAATTGTGGAGGCTGGATCATCCTCGCCCTTCAAAACTCCAGTGCATAGTTCAAGGCCACTCAATCAGCATCTGGAGTATGGGGAGAGATTGGACAGATTGGGTCTTTATTCTTTGGAGCGTAGAAGGTTGAGAGGGGATTCGATAGAAGTATTTAAGATTATGAAAGGGATAGACAGAGTGGATGTGGATAGACTATTTCCGTTAAGAGGAGGAAAGATTAAAACAAGAGGACATGAGTTAAGAATTAAGGGGCAGAGGTTTAGAGGTAACATGAGGGGGAACTTCTTTACTCAGAGAGTGGTAGCCGTGTGGAATGAGCTTCCGGGAGAAATAGTGGCGGCGGAGTCAATTGTATTATTTAAGAAAAGGTTGGACAGGTATATGGATGAGAAGAAGATGGAGGGTTATGGGCATTGTGCAGGGAGGTGGGACTAGAGAGGGGTGTTGGGTTCGGTGCGGACTAGAAGGGCCTAATGGCCTGTTTCCGTGCTGTAATTGTTATGTTATATGTTATGTTATCACAGGCAGCACGTTTAGCGTAACAGTGGATCACCATTACAGCGGAAGCAACCTGTAAGGTGTATGTACGTTCTTCCCGTGTACGTTCTCCTCCGGATGATCCAGTTTACTCCCACGTTCCAAAGACGTACAGGGTTAGAGGGTTAATTGGTCACATGGGTGTATTTGGGCACTGCAGGGTCATGAGCTGGAAGAGCCTTTTACTGAGCTGTACTGTATCTTATATTAAATTAAATTTCTCCCCATTGTCTAACAACCTCCCCCCATTTCCAGAATCAACCTCCTCTGCACCGCCTCCAAAGCCAGGAAATCCCCTCTCGAGCAAGGAGGCCAGGACTGCACGCAGTTCTCCAAATGTGGCCTCACCAGTACCTTGAACAGTTATAAAACTTTTTTAATGGAGACCTAAAGCATGGTAACAGGCCCTTTCGGCCCACGAGGTCGTGCCGCCCAATTTACACCCAATTAACCTACAACCCCCCCAATACGTTTTGAATGGTGGGATGAAACCGGAGCCCCCGGGGAACACCCATGCAGGCACAGGGAGAACGTACAAACTCCTTACAGACAGCCATGGGATTCAATCCCTGGTCCTGATCGCTGGCTCTATAAAGGCGTTACGCTAACCGCCACACCAACCATGCCACCCCAGTGGCAGCAGGACCTCTCTGCTCTTGAATTTAATCGGTCCAGTGATGAAGAACGACATTGCATTTGCCTCATTGATCACCAGTAGCACCTGCAAACCAGCCCTTCTTGGTTTGTGTTCAGCAGGTAAACGTGCAGAGTGTGGGATTACAGAGAGAGGTGCAGTTCAAATAGGGCAAGGGTCATAATGAAGTAGGTTAGTGAGCTGAAGGCATTACCTTTCACCAGTGGGTGGTTCATTCATGTGTCCGATAACAGCTGGAAAGAACATGTCCTTGAATCCGGAGGATCGTTTTTAAACTTCTGTTTGATGAAAGGTAGTGTGGGGGAAGGTGGGGGGGGAGTGGAGAAGAGGAGGATGTGACCCAGAATAGGATGGGTCCGTCGATATGTTCTCCGTAAACTCAGCGAGTCGCGCAGCATCCATGGAACGTAAAGGGCAGTCGACATTTCAGGCCTGAGCCCTTCTTCAGGATAATAAGATCGGGGGGGGCGTGGTTGGTTGGTGTGGGAGAGGAACGCTGGCTGACAGGACATAGGAAGATATAAGTGGGAGGAGAAGGAGCTGAGAGGTGGTAAGGTGATGGGGGAAGAGAGCAAAGGGAGAAATGCTCTGTGAGAGAAGGAAGGGAAAGGGGTGGGGAGCTGGAGGAAGGAAGTCAGAGGGATGAGGGAAGGCAAGAGGTCAGGGAGGTGGGGGGGGGGTGTGACCTTTAATATGTTTGCTGCTTTCCTGAGACAGTGGGAAGGAGCTGATCTGGGAATCACTCCCCATCCCTTTCCTCGCTAGGAAATGATTCAGTGCAGGAGGCAGAGATGAGTCAGACGATCGAGCCTCTGCTTGTCTTCCAGATAGACGACCTGCCTTGGTTTTACCCCATAACCTTGCAATGTTTCCACTCTGGTCCCATTGAGTTTGCTTCAGAAGGGTTATCGCCAACACTTGTCACTCAGAATCAGAATTTACAAGTCGCGTTTTGCGGCTGCATCACAGGGCAAACATTCATATCATAATCATCGTACAAGATTACTATAAATAAAATTAAAAATAATAGGGCCCGAAACGTCAGGCAGTGTCCGTGGTTCACTGATCATTCAGGAATCGGATGGCGGAGGGGAAGAAACTGTCCTTGTGCCATTGGGTGCTCGTCTTCAGGCTCCTGGACCTTTTCCCAATGGTCACAGAGTGAAGCGGGCCTGGCCTGGGTGGTGGGAGTTCCTTGAGGATAGAGGCTGCTTTTTAACGACACTGCATCATGTAGACGTCCTCGATGGACTGAAGTCTGGTGCCTGTGATGTCGCAGGCCAAGTTAACAACCCTCTGGAGGGTTCTTGTCCTGTGAGTTGGTACCTCCATACCAGACAGTGATACAATCAGCCAGAATGCTTCCCATGGTTCACCTGTAGAAGTTTATGAGAGTCTTCGATGACCTACTGAATCTCCTCAAAGTATAGCTACTGGCGAGCCTTCTTCCTGATTGCGTCAACGTGGAGGCTCCAGGACAGATCCTTGGAGGTGTTGGCACCCAGGAATTTGAAGTTCTTGACCCTCTCCACTACTGAACCCCCGATGAGGACTGGGTTGTGTTCTCCTGACTCCCTCCTGAAGTCCACCATCATCTCCTTGATTTTGCTAATGTTGAGTGCCTGGTTGTTGATGTGACACCACTCAACGGTGTGATCTATCTCCCTCCTGTACACATCCTCGTTACCGTTTGTGATTCTGCCGACAACTGTGGTGTATTCAGCAAACTTATGGATAGCATTGGAATTGTGCCTGGGTGTATAACGATTGGAGCAGTGGGCTAAGCACGCGTCCTTGGTGTGCGCCTGTATTGATGATCAGTGAGGAGGCGTTACTAATTCGTACTGACTGTCGTCTTCTGATGAGAAAGTCAAGGATTCAGTTGCAGGGGCGGGGTACAGAGGGCCAAGGTTTGGAGCTTCTTGACCAGCACTGAGGGAATATGGTACTGAAGGCCGAGCTGTAGTCGATGAAGAGCAGCTGTATGTATGAATTGCTGTTTTCAAGGTGATCCAGAATTTAAAATATTTTATAGCATTACCAGTGCTGTAAAATACTCTTAAGAATAAATAGATCCATTGTCCATTCAGGAATCTGATGGCGGAGGGGAGGAAGCTGTTTCTGTGCCGCTGGGTGTTCGCCTTCAGGCTCCTGGACCTCCTTCCCGACTGTAGGAGTGAGAAGAAGGCAGAGCCTGAGTGGTGGGGGTCCTGAAGATAGAGGCTGTTTTTTTAAGACACCGCCTCTTGTAGAAGTCCTTGCTGGAGTGAAGACTGATGCCCGTGATGGGGCTGGCCAAATTCACAACCCTCTTCTAAATTCCAGCGAGTACAGTCCCAGACAACTCGAGCTCTCCTCGTCGGTCAAGCCCCCTCATCCGTAGAATCAACCTGCTGGTGAATTAGTGGAATTCATTACTGAGGAGGTCGTGTTATTGGAGGTATTAAGGTTCTTGATTAGGAAGGGAATCAAGGGTTATGGGGTGAAGGCAGAATTCCTTGATGGAATACCTCAACGGAGTCTTGTGCATCGGCACCTCTGTATTACTCCACGGTACACCTGTCGAAATTTGCAATTGTGTTTGGTGACTCTGGTTGTGTGAGGGGGGATAAGATTACATTGTGGTGGACCATTGATGCAGGGAGATGGGGTTGAATCCCACTACGGCACCCAGGAAATTTGAATTCAAGTTCATTTGTCATCCGATTGTACCAGTGCAATCTGACGAAACCGCGTTCTCCGGTCCACAGTTCAAAACACACAACCAGACACCACACACGTATAGACAAACAATACATATACACAGTACATACAGTAAAATAAATCTTCTTAATAAATAGTGGAGTCACGGAGAGTTGTTTTAGCAGTCGTTCGCCGTTCTCACTGTCAGTGGGAAGAAACTGTTCCTCAGCCTGGTGGGGCTGGCTCTGATCCTCCTGGATCTCTTCCCCAATGAGAGCAGCTGAAAGAGGCTGCGTGCAGGGTGGAAGGGGTCCTCTTTAATCAACAATCCCGGTAAATCACATCAAGTTTTTAAATAAATCTCCAAGTCCAAAGGAAATCCAGTCTCAATAATGATGTTCACCACCTGGTTCACTCATATCCTGTAAGGAAGGAAATCTGCTGTCCATACCCATTCTGGCTTCTGTGTGACCAGTTCACACTTATTGTGACATGTACTGAGGTACGGTGAGAAAGTTTGCTTTGTGGGCAGTCTAGACAGTCAACCAATACATAGTACAGTCAGAGAGATCAGGTGGACAAGTACAACAGCGTCATTTTACTTGCGTGACATTCACAGGAGCTTGATGATGGTTCACGCTCACCAATGTGGTCCATGTAGTTCAGGAGCAAAGAGTTCGAAAAGTTTATTTGCACCCCACTTCTAGTATGTTCAGAAGGGTTCTTCTGCAAGAGGTCTGGCAGGTTAACTCTGACGTTCAGACAGCACGAGTTCAGAGTAGTGAGTTACAATGGAAAGGAAGATCTAAGCAGGAGAAACATGAGGGCATCTGAAGAGGACATTCAGAATTAGTGAGGACCCCTTCCACCCTGTATTTTCCAGCTGTTCCTGTTGGGGAAGAGATGCAGGAGGATCAGAGCCAGCCCCACCAGGCTGAGGAACAGCTTCTTCCAACGGGCAGTGAGAACGCTGAAAGACCAAAGGAAGTGCTCCCATTGACCCTCTGAGACTCTCATATTCACAAAATGACATTTATTTATTTTCATATATGAATACTTGTCCTGCGTGTGTATTATTTGTCTGGTTGTGTGTCTGCGTGTTTTTGCCCTGAGGACCAGAGAACGCTGTTTCATCGGGTTGTACTTGTACGATCAGATGACAGTAAACTTGACCGTTGTGGGGTTCCGAAGCTTGTGGAGAAGAAACTGCCTGTTGATGAGTGCCTTCACACACTTGAACCTTCTCCCCGATGGGAGGAGGGAGAAGAGAGTGTGTCCGGGATGTGCGACGGGTCCTTCAGTGGGTTGGCTGCCTTTCCCGGGCAGCAGGAGATGTAAATGGAGTCTGTGGAGTGAGAGGGGAGTTTGCGTGATGTGCTGAGCTGCATCTGCCACCTTCTGCAGCTTCTCTCGACCGTGGGCAGAGCAGCTCCCATCCCACGCAGTGATGCTCCCGGCACGCCTGCTCTCGGTGGTGCCCCTGTAGAAGTTGTTGAAGGACAGGATGGACATGCTGAACTTCCTCAGTCTTCTCAGATAGTAGAGGTGTCGGTGCTTCCTTGACCGTCGCGTCATTGTGCTTGAGGTCACTGCAGATGTTTATTCTTAACATCATGAAGTTATCTAGCCTTATCACCTCAGTGCCATCGATGTGGCCAGGGGTGTGGACTCTGGCCCTCCTGCTGAAGTCAGTGATCATCTCCCACATCATATTGTTGTTGAGAGATAGGTTGTTACCTTGCCTCTAGGTTTTCACTCTGGTCTCCTCTTTCAAAGTTCCTCTTAACCTTAGGCCCAGTGGCCAACCATTTCAATTCTGTGCCCCACTCCCGCACCAACATGTCTGTCCTCAGCCTCGTGCACCGCCAAACCAGGGCCACCCGTAAATTGCAGAAGCAACACTTAATTTTCCGTCTGGGCCCTCTCCAACCGGACGACATTAACACCGACCTCTCCGGTCTCTGCTGGCCCACTCCCCGTTCTCCCTCCCTTCCCTATCCCTCTGTCTCCCTTCCTCCAGCTCTCCACCCCCTTCCTTCCCCATTCGCGGAGCCGTCCCCCTCCCCCATTTTCTGGTGTGCCTTCTCTCCCTTGTTCACCTAGTGCAGAGGTTTTCAAAGTGCCCCCCTAAACTCAAATCCCACTTTAAATAATCCCTATGCCTTCAGTGCTCTGTGATGAGTAAGGGACTGCTTAAGGTGGGATGTAAATGGGTAGGGAAGGTTGAGAATCTCTGCTCTAGACCCAATTGTTAACTGAAATATTTTGCTTGAGAAAAATTGTCATCGGCCCATTTCCTTTGGAGTTCTGAAACCGTGCACATAACGAGTCAATGAGGGACGATTAAAACAGTGGTTTTCAAGCTTTTTATTTCCACCCACATCCCATCTTAAGCAATCCCTGACTAAGCACCGATGGCATAGGGATTACTTAAAGTGGGATGTGAGTTTGGAGGGGCAGTTTGACAACCACTGACGTATTGTCTATGGGCTCAGTGCTCCTCTCCCTGCCCCTCACCCCACCATTTTGTTTGGGCACCTACTGACATTTTGCTCACACCCCAATGAAGGTGTCAAACCTGAAACGTCGGTTCTGCATCTTTATCTTTGCTGTTTAAAGGACACTGTTTGATCCGCTGAGTTTCTCCAGCGTTGGGTGTTTACTTTAACCACAGTGCCTGCAGATTTTTCACGTTTAACTCAACCTTCTCTACTATGAACCGATCAAGCCCTGTTTCCTTGTAACCAAAGTATTTTTCCCTAGTGACTCTCTGCTCCCACCCCAAAGTCTTGCTTCCTTCCCTGAAGAGTCGTGCCCAGAACTGACCACAATACTTCCTCTGAGACCTAACCAGTAATTGGCGGATGTTCCCCTTAACTTCCTTATTTTGGCAAAGCGCGCTGCTGTTTATATCTCGACACATCTCTTGGCTGTTTAGTGGTCTTTTGCAGAGTATAAAGCTCCGCAGAATGTATCGGGACCTGATGCAGGTACAAACAGAGCTGTCATATTCAGCATGTGACGGTGGGAGAATTGCTATGACATGCTAAACGACACGAGCTCATGAAGGATGTCTCTGATCGTGAGCCTGGAACCTTACATGGCTCAACACAATTGTAGGAGCCACAGATGGAATTTTCTGCTCTCTCAAGTTCTCAGATAAATGCAATGAAGAGCGTTGAAGGGAAAAAAGAAAGTCCGTGCCAGAAAATCTCAGCAGATCAGTCAATGTTTGTGGAAGCAGCTAACATTTCAGGTCTGCTTCCTCCAACAAAGCACCCTACAGCAGGGGAACAGGCCACTCAGCCCAAGACATTCATGCTGACACCCACCCCTATGAATCCCATCTTCCATCCCTGCCTACGTGATCCAGTGCTCGTCCAGACGCTTCTTCAACGCTGACAGGGTCTCTTCTCCGGCAATTGGTCCCCACTCTCGGGGTGAAGAAATCCCCCCCCCCCCCACTTCAGATCCCCCTCTACGCCTCTCCCCCTCTAGTTTTATCCACCTTTGATCGGGAGAAGAGGAGCCTACATCCCTCATAATTCTTTAGCTGTACAGCACGTAATAGATCCTGCCAGCCCACGATGCTGTGCTACCAAAATACCTCAGTTAACCAACACCCCCGGTATGTTTTTGAAGGGTGGGAGGAAATCGGAGCTCCTGGATGAAACGCACTCAGACACGGGGAGAACGTACAAACTCTCTACAGATAGTGCGGGATTCGAACCACTGGTCGCTGATACTGTAACAGCTAAAAACACTACACTGATCACGTCACCCACTGTATCCCAATCACAACCTCACATTACCTCCGAGAGCAAGGGGAGGCCAGGACGAGGCACTGTTAATTATACCACGGCTTCTGATAGGTTCATGAGGGGATTCAGAGAAATCTCCATCCCCAGGGAACAGAGACTCTTACGAGTCCCCAGTGTGGAAGCAGTCCATAAAGCACAGAAGCAGGCCCTTCATCCCTTCTGGTTTGAGCTGAACTATTTTTCTGGCTCGTCCCAGTGACCTGCACCCAGTCCAACAGCCCTCCTTACCCCTCCCATCCATGTACCTGTCCAAATTCTTCGTAAATGTTAAAATTGAGCCCACATTCACCACTACAGGTCATTCCACATTCCGCTCCCCACCACTCTCTGTGTGAAGTTCCCCCTAAACTATTTCCTTTTCACCCTTCAAAAAAAGTTAAAATTGAGCCCACGTTCACCCCTTTAGCTGACAGCTACATACGTACATATAGCACAGCTACAGGCCATTTCGGTCCACGAGTCCATCCTGCCCAATTTACACCTATTTAACCTACAACCCCCAGTACCTTTCGAATGGCAGAAGGAAACCGGAGTCCCCCCCCCCAGGAAAAACCCACACTGACATGGGGAGAACCTACAACCTTCTCACAGACAGCGCGGTATTCAAACCCCGATCGGTGGCACTGTAATGGCATTGCGCTACCCGCTACTCCACCGTACTGCCCCATATTTATTAGAACATAAATAAAATTTAAATAAAATAAATAAATACACAGATAGATCCTTCGGCCTAACTTGTCCATGCCGGCCAAAATTACCTACTCACTCTTCTCCCACCTGCCTTCATTCATCCCGTATCCCTCTAAACCCATCCTATCCACATATTTGCCCAGTTTTCCTTCATCATGAGAGGTTTCCAGTAAATCTCCTGCTCCCCTCCCCTCTGTCCTCTGGTTACCAATTCCCCTACTCTGCACAGAAGATTCTGTGTTCAGCTGATCTCTTCTGTCTGAACGTGGAGATGATTCCTGCAGGGTGGCTTAGGTTGTTGCATTAAGGGAAACAATTAGGACACAGAGCATTTGGAACGCACAACGTTCCCGCCCAGTACAGGCCCTTCAGCCCACAATGTTGTGCTGACCTATGGAAACGAACTCCACATCAGATTCATCCTTCTCTCCCTCATCATCTATGATACTCCATTTTCTTAACAACTTACTTAACTTTTAAAAGGGGGTGGCACGGTTGGTGCAGAGGTTAGCGAAATGCCATTACAGTGCCAGCTATTGGGACCAGGGTTCAAATCCCATGCTGTCTGTAAGGAGTTTGGACATTCTCCCCGTGTCTGCGTGGGTTTCCTTCAGGGGGCTCTGGTTTCCTCCCACCGTTCAAAATATACTTTGGGTTGTAGGTCAATTGGGTGTTATTGGGCAGCACGGACTCGTGGGCCGAAAGGGCCTGTAACTGTGCTGGGTGTCTAAATTTAATTTTGTTTTTAAATTAAAAGTTTTAAATATTTTTTACATTAATTTCCCATCTGTAACTGCCCTTGGGAAGGAGGCGAGGAGCCGCCTTGGACCACCACCGTTGTTCTGGTTAGGGAACAAGTCCAGGATGAATGATGTTTATTGTCAGCTGAGATTGAGGAGGTAGCCCTGAGCAGTTAGTTCACTGGGTAGAGAGTTTAGTGTCATGAGGCAGAGGGCCTGTTGTCGTGCTATTTTTCTAAATTAAAAATAATAACCTCTGCAGGAGCCCCATTGACAGCATCCTATCAGGGTGCATCACTGCGGAGCTCGGGAATCGCTTCGCCCCAAACTGCAGGAAACTGCAGGGGGTGTTACCTCAGATCCTCACACACACCCTCCTCCCCTTCATCAACTCCATAACACACCCCCTCCCCTCCATCAATTCCATCACACACACACCCCCTTTTCTCCATCAACTCCATCAAATACCCCCTCCCCTCCATCGATTCCATCACACACCCATCGACTCCATCACACACTCCCTCCCCTCCATCGACTCCATCACACACACCCCCTCCCCTCCATCAGGTCCATGATGCACACTCCCATCCATCAACTCTATATCTCCTGCAGCTTGGAAGAGCTGTCAATATATCAAAAGACCCATCCCAACCCAGCCTCACTCTTCACCTCCCACCCGTCAAGAGGAAGGGGTGGCGAGGTTGGCGTAGCAGTTAGCGCAATGCTATTGCAGTGCCAGCGACTCAGCTTCGAATCAAGCACCCGTCCGTAAGGAGTTTGTATGTTCTTCCCCTGTCTGCGTGGGTTTTCCCCGGGGGTCCGGTTTTATCCAACCATTCGAAACGTAAAAGGGTTGCAGGTCAATTGCTGTAAATTGTCGGCCCATGCTCATGGTCTAAAAAACAGTACGATTCACGAGAGTGAGATCACACAGCACCAGATTCTAGAACAGTTTCTTTCCTGATTGAAGCAGAGAAGAGTAAAATTCCGCTGCTTTTCCTCCTTACCAACTGATCTCTCTCTCTCTCTCTCTCTCTCTCTCTCTCTCTCTCTCTCTCTCTCTCTCTCTCTCTCTAACTGCATCCTTCCTCTTACTTACAAATGAGATGAACTGCTCAACTGCTCACAAAACAAATCTTGGCATATATGAGTTTCGGCTTGAACTCTGTGTTGTAACAGAGGGTAGCATAGGGAGGAGGTGGCGAGCAAACTTAAGTTTTTGGGAGTCACTATCTTGGAGGATCTTTCCTGGACCCAACACACCAATGGCATCGTGAAGAAAGCTCGTCAGCGCCTCTACTTCCTTAGGAGTTTGTGGAGGTTTGGTATGACACCAGAAACCCTGGCAATTTCTACAGAGGTGTGGTGGAAAGTGTGCTGACTGGCTGCATCACAATCAGGTATGGGGACACCAATACCCCTGAGTGTAAAGCCCTGGATAATATAGTGGGCCCAGCCCAGGATGTAGGTAAACCCCACCCCCCCACCATCGAGAACATTTACAGGGAACGCTTCCGTTGGAGAGCAGCAGCGATCATCAAAGATCCACATCACCCAGCACACATTCTGTTCTCGCTGCTGCCATCAGGAAAGAGGTGTAGGTGCCACAGGACTCGCCCCACCAGGTTCAGGAACAGTTGCTCCCCCTGCATGACAAACTCAATTAAGACCTCGCTTCAGGACTCACACTTGTGCACTTTATTGAATTTTTTTTTAATTCTCTCTGCATTGCACAGTCAATTTGTTTACATTTATTATCTGTTTACAGTTCTTTATTTGTTTACATGATTTTTTGGGCACTGCCAATAAGTGGTAATTCTGCCAGGGTTGTATGTGATATCATGACAATAAATCTGAACGTAATGGGCAGACAAGGGATGGGTTCTCATGCCATTAAAAATTCACATTTATTGTCAGAGTACATACACATACCACCCTGAGGTTCTTTTTCCTGCGGGCCAGGCAGAATTTCTACTTATCAGTGGTGCAAAACACTGTATTCAAGTAAAGATAGATATACAAAAGGGAGAATGGTAAGCACACTGACTGCATGCAGAAAATAAATACTCAGGAATCAATAACGTGCAAAGTACGAGTGCTTAAACGAGTCCCTGATTGAGTTTGTCGTTGAGGGGCCTGATGGTGGAGGAGTGGTGGTGGGTGTCTTTTGGCACCTTCACCTCTTTCCTGATGGAATCTGGGAAGTGGGGGGAGGGAAGGGGGAACAGGAAGAACGTGCAGACTCCGCACAGGGGTCAGGATCAGACCCGCGGTATGAGCATACTTGGTAGTCTCATCGGCCGGTCGAGTATTGGTATTCCACGGACACTGAATGTCTCTGGAGCTTCTCTTTCTCCTATGGTGAGGGGCTCCGGGCAATGCTCACAGCGACTCTGCGTACGGCGGCCAGAAGTTAAAGTATATCACGCACGTTCCATTTTTAATATGTTGTTGTGACAATGAAAGGAACCTTGACCTCAATCGACTCTGCGGGCTGCGACTGTGTCTTTGCTGCATTCTGACTGTGTGGGAGAGTGGGGTCACAAAAGGGGTCTGTGTGGGTTCTGTTTAGGGTGGATCTTGATGATGTACGTGGCCTGTGTGAATGTTAGGCTCACACTGGCCCACTCTCTGAAGGTACAGGCCACTTTGGGATCGCCCCTGCCAGCCGCCTCCTCTTATCCACAGCTGCCATTGGGATGACAGACATATCAAGTATAGAACATTACAGCATAGAAACAGGCCCCTTCAGCCCTTCTAATCTGTGCTGAATTATTTTTCTGCCTACTCCCACTGACCTGCACCCAGTCCATAGCCCTCCATACCTCTCCCATCCATGTATCTGCCCAAATTCTTCTTAAATCGGTGCCACAAGACTCCCACCACCAGGTTTAGGAACAGCTGCTCCCCCCTCCGCCATCAGACTCCTCAACGACAAACTCAATCAGGGGCTCATTTAAGGACGTGGCACATTATTGATTAGTGGGCGTTTATCCGTATCTTTGCCACGTAAAGGGCAGCACAGTTAGCGTAACGCGACGCTGTTCCAGCGCCAGCAACCCGGTTTCGAATCTGCCACTGTCTGCAAGGAGTACGTACGTTCTCCCTGTGGCTGCATAGATTTCCACAAGATGCTCTGTCCTCTTCCTACCCTTCAAAGGGTACGGGAGTTGAAGGTCCATTGGGAGTAATTGGGTAGCACGGGCTTGTGGACTGGGAGGACGTATAAAGAACATGGCGAGACTTACTGGGTCGCTCCAGCATTTTTGTGTGAACAATAGCATTGACTCCCCACTGATATTGCATGTAAAGCAGCTGGAGGGACTCAATTTTAAGTTTAAATGTGTCACCAAATACTTAGTCCAGTGGGAAGGGTTCATCTGCGAGCAATCTAACAGCTTATCTCCAACATACATACCACCGTGCAAAGGGCACAATTTGCAGAGTGGGATTACAGTTAGCACCAGCGTGAGAATACTGTGGAGGGGGTCATTCAAGAGCCTTATGGCTGCAGGATAGAAACTGTCTATGAAGTCACCTAACTGCAGGAAAGATATCAGTAAGATAGAATACTGCAGCGAAGATTTACTAGGACTTTGCCCGGACTGAGTTCCAGGGAAAGAATAAACAGGTTAGGACTTTATTCCCTGGAGTGTAGAAGAATGAGGGGAGATTTGATGGAGGTATTTAAAATTATGGGGGGGACAGACAGAGTAAATGTCGGCTTTCTCCACTGAGGGTGGGTGAGATACGAACCAGAGGTCATGAGTTAAGGGTGAAAGGGAAAAAGTTTAGGGGGAACTTCTTCACACAGAGAGTGGGCGGGGGGGGGGGGATGTGGAACAAGCTGCCAGCTGAAGTGGTGAATGCGGGCTCGATCTTAACAGTTAAGAAGAATTTGGACAGGTACATGGGAGGGAGGGGTGTGGAGGGATATGGACTGGGACAAGGCAGAGAAGCAGTGTCTTAAGAAAGCAGCCTCTATCCTCAAGGACCCCCACCACCCAGGCCAGGCCCTCTTCACTCTGCTACTATCAGGAAAAAGGTACAGGACCTTGAAGATGAGCATCCAGCGGCACAAGGACAGGTTCTTCCCCTCCGCCGTCATCAATGACCCAAATATAACCTTTCTTTGATTTTTCCTGTACTGTTTTTATTTATTGTTGTAAGGTGGTTTAGATGAATGTTTACACTGTGATCCTGCCACAAAACAATGAATTTCATGACTTCTTCATGTCGATAAATTCTGGTTCTGATACAAGAGAAGAAACTGGTGTTTCAGTAGTGCAGACAGACCAGTTCTGGAGTTATTTATGGTTAGGGAGTACAGGGGTGGAGGGGGTTCAAGAGCCTGATATCTGTTGGATTAAAAAGTGCTCCTGAACCTGGAGGTGCTGGTCTTCAGGCTTCTGTGCCTTCTGCCTGAAGGGAGCAGTGAGAAGAGGTTGCGTCCCGGGTGAGGGGGGTCCTTAGTGATGCCTTCTTGAGGCAGCGCCTCATGCAGATATCTGCAGTGGAGGGGAGGTCAGAGCCTGTGATGGACCTGGCGGTTTTTGTTACTTTCTGCAGCCTTCTGCATTCCTGGGCACTCAAATTCCCAATCCAGGTTGTGATGCTTCACTTGTAAAAGTTCGAGAGAGGACTTGATAATTTCTTCAGATGTCTTAGGAAATAAAGGCATTGGTGTGATTTCTTTGCGGCTAGCTATACAGTTGTGAAGAACTTAGTTTGGTTGGGTTGTTGATAACACAAAGAGTGCAGGGGGTTACAAAGTTGAAATATCTTCTTTTTATGTATAGCAAAATACTGAAGCTTCATTTTACCTGCAGGTAGAGAGAAAAGTTAAAATGGTGCAAAGGCATCACTTTTTGAGGGGTCTTGGCCTTAAATATACCCAATAACTTGGCTTCCATAATCGCCTCTGGCAGCAAATTCCACAGGTTCATCACCCTCTGGTTGAAGAAATTCCTCCGTGCCTCTGTTATAAGAGAACGTTCAGTCCTGAAGTTGTGCCCTCTTGTCCTAGACTCTCCCACCATGGGGAACGACCTTTCTACATTGACTCTGTCCTCATCTCCTGCTGCCTAGGAAAAGCAGCTGACACACCGAACGACTCTTCTGTGCACCTTCTCTTCTCCTACCTCACATCAGGGAGAAGGTTCTGGAGGGTGAAAGTGCGTACCAACTGGCTTAAAGACAGCTTCTTCCCCACAGCCATCAGGCTCCTGAATGAACCCCACACCAGTGCTCTCATGTTCCCCATGGCTTTTCTCCACTGTAACTCAACACTCTGAAATTGTGCTCGTTCTTTTACAAAAGACATCTGTGTGAATGTTAGAGTTGACCTGTTAGACTCTGCGGAATCTACAATTGGATGATAATAACCTTGACTAACTTGAAACAAAATTTGTTGCTTTGCAGCAGAAATTTTACTGAGCAAATGTTGCTATAAATAACATTGGGGGAAAAAATAAATGCATTAGTGTAAAAAATGGGAGAAAGTGAGGCCGTGTCTGTGGTTCATTGTCCATTCAGAAATCTGAAGGTGGAGGGGAAGAAGCTCCAGGCACCTGTACCTCCTTCCTAATTGTGAAAATCTTGGCCTGGGTGGTGGTGGGGGGGGGGGAGGTCCTTGAGGATAGAGGCTGCTTTCTTAAGACACTGCCTCTTGTAGACGTCCTCGATGGAGTGAAGTCTGGTGACCATGATGACGCTGGCCGAGTTCCCCACCCTCTGTAGCCTGTTCCTGTCCTGTGCGCTGGCACCTCCGTACCGGGCAGTGATGCGTCCCGCCAGAAGGCTTTCCTCCGTCCACCTGTAGAAGTTTCCGAGAGTCTTTGGTGATGTACTGAATCTCCTCAAACTCTTCACAAAGTACAGCCGTCTTCACGATTGCACCAACTTTCTCTCTGTCCCACGTGTAATGTGGCCAAGAAACTTACTTAAACAATGTAAGCGTAAGAATGCATTCACATTTCACCTGCAGCCTCTGTTCCTTGGGGATTGAAGTCTTTGACTTGCCTTAAATCTTGTGGTACCATTTGTCTTCATCACCCCATCTCATTGTTTTTCATAAGGCCTTCCTGCACCTGATTATGTGCTGCAATTCTGGTGTTACCATAGTGATAATACCTCACAAGGCAAGGCACAGTCACGTCGATGCACAGGAGATGGCAGATGCTGGAATCGGGAGACAAATGTAAGCCGCTGGGGGTATATCAGCAGGTTGGGCAGCATCCGTAGGAGAAAAAGGAACAGTTTACTTTTCAGGACAAAGCCCTTCATCCAGACCGGTTAACTGTGGATTTGTAGAATGTCCACGTGTATCTCATACTGGTGGGGAAGAAATAATGTACCTAGTGTTGGGGGGGGCGCAGTGGGGGGGGGGGGGAACCTGTGCGGTCATGGGGAGAACGTGCAAACTCCGCCTGAGGCCAGGATTGAACCCAGCTCACTGCTGCTGTGCTCGCCGAGCTCCTTGGAAGCTCCTGGAAGTGGTTCGAGGGCCCAGTGTCAATGGGCTAGTGCCTCCTTCAGTCCCTCGACACCCCACAACACTGTCCTCACCCAGTTCAACGTTGATCCTGTATGCTACATTCCAAATGTGTATTACGTGGCAATAATGGAAACTTTTCCTTTACCATGAACACGATCATCAGTGAATTGAGCAGAGAGCACTAGAACATTACAGTAGAGTACACGGGAAAGTTTAGGGTAAGTTTTTGCAAAGAGAGTGGTGGGTTTTTGGAAGGCATTGCCAGGGGTGGTGGTAGAGGCTGGTACGATAGGAACAATAGAGAATCTTCTTCTTCTTTGGCTTGGCTTCGCGGACGAAGATTTATGGAGGGGTATGTCCACGTCAGCTGCAGGCTCGTTTGTGGCTGACAAATCCGACGCGGGACAGGCAGTGTTGGGAATTGCACGGTCATACACTTTGTACAAGAAATAGATGGGGAGACTATAATTTAGATGGGGAGAAAATTCAAAATTCCAAAGTGGAAATGGGAGTCCTGGTGCAGGATCCCCTAAAGGTTAATGTCCAGGTTGAGTCGGTGGTGAAGAAGGCGAATGCAGTGTTGGGATTCATATCTAGAGAAATAGGATACAAGAGCAGGGATGTGATGTTGAGGCTTTAGAAGGCACTGGTGAGGCCTCACTTGGAAATTGTGTACAGTTTTGGGCTCCTTATTTAAGGAAGGATGTGCTGGCATTGGGGAGGGTTGAGTAAAACTTATTAGAATGATGCCAGGAATAAAAAGGTTAGTATAGGAGGAATGTTCGTTGGCTCTTGGACTGGACCCGTTGGAGTTCAGAAGAATGAGGCTGTGAAAGGCCTGGTAGATGTGACAAAGTTGTTTCCTATGGTGGAGGCAAGAGGGCACAACTTCAGGATAAAAGGGCGTCAATTTAAAACAGAGATGTGGAGAAATTTCTTCAGCCAGAAGGTAGCGTGTCTGTGGAACTTGTTGCCAAGGGCGGCTGTGGAAGTGAAGTCGTTGGGTGTGTTTTAGGCAGAGATTGGCAGGTATTTGATTAGTCAGGACATTAAGGATTACGGGGAGAAAGACAGGGAGTGGGTGGGAGGATGGATCAGCTCATGATTAGAATGGAGGAGCAGACTCAATGGGCCTACTTCTGATATTTAAAAGACTCATACAGGCACATGGATGGAAAATAGAGGGTTGTAGGTGTGAGGGAGGGAGGGTTTAGATTGATGTGGAGTAGGTTAAGACCGTGGGTTTCAAATTTCCTTGACTCTGAGCATGTGTTCACTTTCGTGGCTATAATTAATGATATCCCCTCATAGAACATTACAGCACAGACCCTTCAGCCCACGATGTTGTGCCGGCCGATAGAAATTGTCTCAACAAATGAAACCTTCCCAGCCGAAGATTCCCCTCCTTTACTTGGTGCCACGGTTAGCTATGAAAGCGCCAGCGACCAGGGATCGAATCCGCCACTGTCTGCAATTACCACGAGGATTTCCTCCGTGTGCTCCAGTCCTCCCATGTTCCAAACGTGTACAGGGTTTGTCAGTTAATTGGTCACGCGGCGTATTTGGACAGCACGGGGCTCACGGAAGAGTCTTTCATCCTGTTGCGTTCTTAATTAAAAAAAATATATATATATATAATTCTCATCTCGGTCCTATTTTCAAATGACACACCTTTCCTAAAACTTCTGCTACTTTGGAAGTTCTCTGGTAAAGGAATTTCTTCAGCCAGAGAGCGGTGAACCTTTGCAACTTGTGACCACAGGCGGCTGCAGAAGCCAGGTCGTTGGGTGCATTTAAGGCAGAGATTGAGAGGGGTCTGAATAGTTGGGGTATCAAAGGAGTGGGGCTGAGTGGGAGAATGGATGGAATGGTGGAACAGTCTTGACGGGCCAAAAGGCCTATTTCTTTTATTTCTTACGGTCTGATCCCTCACAGACATTTCCTTTTATTACAAAGGTGTGGTGCATTTATATTTCCCAGACAACAGTGTGTGGTTGCCATCCCACTGTGTCTGTCCCAATGAAGTTAGCTGAAGTTTATATTAAAAATCTCCATAATCCCATTCAGATAAAGCCTGCATCAAGCAAAATTCATTAAAATGAACCAAATATTCGAGAACTTCAACAGATTTTGATGGAAATTGCCAGTGAGTCCTTAATTTCAAAGTCTGCAATAAGCAATCTGAGATTTATTAAATATTGAATATCGGTATTTATTCATGTTTAATAAATAATCAAGGCAATCCTTGGGCTGCAATCTGCCTCCCAAGAACTTATCCACATTTAGAGCTCTTCTGGGTCCACTACACTACGAAAGACAAGGAGGTTCTGGCTGGTTGCATCACTGTCTGGTGCGGAGATGCCAACATTCAGGGCAAGATAAAACTCCAAAGGGATGTTAACTCAGCCTGTGACATCTACACAAGGCGGTGTCTTAGAAAAGCAGCCTCTACCCTCAAAGACCCCCATTTCACTCCCCCCCCCCCCACCCCCCCAGGCCATGCCCTCTTCACTCTACTACCATCGGGAAAAAGGTACAGAACCCTGAAGACGAGCACTCAGGGGCACAAGGACTGTTTCTTCCCCTCCGCCGTCAGATTCCGGAATAATCCATGAACCATAGACACTGTCTGACTTTGACTTCTCATGCCCTATTTTTATTTATTGTTGTAAGGTGTTTGCCCTGTGACGCGGCTGCAAAACCACGAATTCCATGACTCGTTCATAACAATAAATTCTGATTCTGAATATTGAGTAGCAGGGCAGACATGTGAGTTTCAAAGGGAAGATACAAAAGTCTGCAGACACCGTGCTTGAAATGCTGGAGTATCTCGTGTTTGACTTGCTGTGATTCTCCAGTATTGAGTTTCTACCTCAGCCCGGTGGGGCTGGCTCTGATCCTCCTGCATCTCTTCCCTGATGGAGCAGCTGAAAGATGCGGTGTGCAGGGTGGAAGGGGTCCTCAACGATTTTGCGCGCCCTCTTCGGACAGCGATCCCGGTAGATCGTGTCAATGGGGGGTGAAGGGAGACTCCAGTGATCCTCTCCGCCGCTCTCGTAGTCCTGCGGTTGACCTCCAATCCATTTCTCTGCCGCAACTGTACCCACACTGTGATGTGATTTTCTGAAGCGTTACCAGTCATTCAGACGACTGGGTGCAGGTCAGTGGAACGAGGCAAAAAAAATGCTCACCACAGACTAGAAGGGCCGAAGGGGCCTGTTTCTGTGCTGGAATGTTCTACGGTTCTTATTTTAAACTGGGAACTAGCTTCTCCAGCTAATATGGTGCTGTCATTGTCTGTATAAACATGATGCTGGAGAAACTCAGCAGGTCAAACAGGGTCCTTTACATAGTAAAGGTAAAGATACAGAACCAACGTTTCGGGCTTGAGCCCTTCATCAAGGGTTGAGCAGGTCATACCTTGATAAAGCCCAGAACGTTGGTGTCTTTATCTTTGCTACAGTTTGGGCGCCCGTCAACATTTTCCTCCAGATCCACACGATCAGGAAGCCTTCTGCGCCCGGGGCTCTTCGGGAGCCCTTCTTGGCCTCAGCCCTCTCTCAAATCCCAGCTCCGATTCCCACAAGTCAGTCTCCAGCAGCCCGTGCTGATGCGTTCAACCGCAAGTCGCCCGCAGCCTGTGTGGGTCCATCAGCCGCCGTGGTCACAGTTTACCGTGTCCAGGGAACCAACACATCCTGTCGGGTTGTCTCCTCGGCTTCTCCTTCTCCCTGGACATCCTTCACTTACATAAGGAGCCCAAAGCTGCTCGCAATGCTCCAAGTGCAGTCTGGCCAATGCCTTGAACCCGTTCAACTGTGCTCTGGTTGCGATATTTGTTTGTAAACGGCAGAGGTTCACTACATTAAACACCTTTTATAAAAGAAAGGAGTCTTCTTCCTGCAACGAGGAACTTGTGGAGAGAATGCAGGGGTGGAATGCTTAGCATAGCAGTTAGCGCAATGTCTTTACCTCAATCGGGACCCGGTTCGAATCCCGCGCTGTCTGTAAAGAGTTTGTCCGTTCTCCCTGTGTCTGCATGGGTTTTCCACGGGGGCTCCAGTTTCCTCCCACCGTTCAAAACTGTGTCATTGGGTGCCACGGACTCGTGGACCTGTATTTTTAAATTTAAAATTTAAAATGTAAATTTTAATTTGGTTTTTTAATATACAATTTAAATTCATTAATTCAGGTCAAGGCTGCATGAATCCTTCCTGAAGCAGGGACTGGCATGGCCTGCTGTAGACCATGAGATGGATTCATGAATAAAGAGGTTTAAAGGCCCAATCACTTCCTTTACAACCAGCATTTAGGAAAAGTTTGCCCATCAAAACCTCCATTAGGCACTTGGGGAATAAATCACATATTTATTTTGACAATTTTTGTTTAAAATCTCTGCTTACAACAGTTAGTCTCAGGGTGACATTTTCTTGACATTTCTGCGAAGCCCGGAATTGTTCATAATTTCCTCCCCCCAGACTTGCCCACTGGCAGGAAGTAAAGGGAGGCCTGCATTTCTGTAGCACCTTTTTAGAATGTAAGGGCACGACCACAAGTGTCTCACAGTGTGCGAGGTCCATTTGCGGTAACCCACTGGGCTCTGTTCAAAAAGGCGACAACTAATGTCTCCCCTGAATGTTCCTCCCCTCACCTTAATCAGATGTCCTCTAATATTGGCAGAGCACCTTCGCTCTGTCCGTGTCAGTGACATGGACCTCAAAGTGGCCAACCACTTCAATTCTGTGCCTCACTCCTGCGCTGACGTGTCTGGCCATGGCCTCGTACTGTCAAACCAAGGCCACCCATAATTTGGAGGAGCCACACCCAATATATCATCTGGGCCACCCTCCAATAGGATGGCATTAACATAAACAACTCTGGTTTCTGATGGCCCACATTTTTCCACACCTTGATGAAGAGCTCAAGCCTGAGCTTGAGTTCTTTCTCTTTATCTTTGCTGTATAAAGGACACTGTTTGACCTGCTGAGATTCTCCAGCATTGTGTGTTTACTTAGATGTCATCTGCTGTTGGCCATTGCCGCACTAGGAGAAAGGTGCTGGCTGTCCACCCTAACTGTGCCCCTCACACCCCTATTAAGTCATCTGTCATCCTTCATTGCCCCAGCTCTCAACCTTGCTTCATATGACATCTTCTGCAATCCAGGCAACATCCTGGTAAATCTCTGCACCCTCTCGAAAGCTTCCACATCCTTCCTGTAATGAGGTGAGGGAGGCATGACACCCATTGACCAATCCTTCCCCTGTGGCTGCATTGTTTATGTGCTGGGACACCATGATCCACAGTTGTACAGCGCCGACACAGGCCCTTCGGCCTAACTTGTCCATACAGGCTCATTTGACTAGCTTGAGCTGGTCCCACCTGCCTGCAGGAGCTGATGAAGAGAGTGTGATCACAATATCTCCCTGCTCTGCCTTTGTCCCAATATGAAGCTGGCGGAGATTTCCAAGATGAGCCAGATGAAGTGAAGAAACATGGTCGGGAGCTCATGGATAATATAAGGATTAATGAGGAGGTAGTGTTGGCTATATTGAAAAAGATCAAGGGGGATAAATCTCCAGGTCCTGACAAAATATTCCCTAGGATCCTGAGGGAGGTTAGTGAACAAATAGTGGGGCATTGACAGAAATATTTAAAATGTCACTGGCCACGGGGGAAGGGCCGGAGAACTGGAGGGTGGCTCATGTTCCACTGTTCAAAAAAGGATCCAAAAGTAAACCTGGTGTATCGGCCAGTGAGTTTGATGTCGGTGGCAAATTATTGGAAGGAGTTCTGAGTGACATGATATATAGGTATTTGGACAGCTATGGGCTGATTAAGGACAGTCAGCATGGCTTTGTGTGTGGTAGATCGTGTTTAATGAATCTTGTAGAGTTTTTCGGTTACCAAGAAGGTGGATGAAGAAATGGCTGTGGATGTTGTCTACGTGGACAGGGTCCTACATGGGAAGTTAGTTTAGAAGGTTCAGACATTATGTATCCAAGGAGAAGTTATAAGCTGGATTCGAAATTGACTGTGTGGGAGAAGACAGAGAGTGGTAGTGGATGATGCTTCTCAGACTGGAGGCCTGTGACTAGTGATGTGCCTCAGAGATCAGTGCTGGGACCATTGTTGTTTGTCATCTATATCAATGATCTGGATGATAATGTGGTGAATTGGATCACAAGTTTGCAGATGACACAAAGATAGGAGGCGTTGTGGACAGTGAGGAAGATTTTTGAAGTTACGGAGGGAACTGGGAGACTGGGCCAAAAAAATGGCATATGGAGTTTATGCAGACGTGTGTGAGGTGTGGAATTTTGAAAGAGCAAATCAAGGAAGGACGTACACAGTAAATGGTCGGGTACTGAGGAGTGCGGAGAGCAGTGAGACCTGAGGATACAGGTACATTGTTCCTTGAAGGTGGCATCACAGGTGGACAGGGTTGTAAAGAAAGCTTTTGGCATCTTAGCCTTTATAAATCAAAGTATTGAGTACAGGAGTTGGGATGTTATGTTGAAGTTCTTTAAGATATTGGTGAGGCCAAATTTGGAATATTGTGTGCAGTTCTGGTCACCGAACTACAGGAAGGATATCAGTGAGATTGAAAGAGTGTAGAGAAGATTTACTAGGATGTGGCCAGGTCTTCAGGAGTTGAGTTACAGGGAAAGATTAAACATGTTAGGACTTTATTCCTTGGAACGAAGAATAAGGAGGGGAGATTAGGAGAGATAAATATGAGAGGACATGGCTTTAGGGTGAAAGGGGAAAGATTTATGCGGAACATTAGGGGGAATTTCTTCACTCAGAGAGTAGTGGGAGTGTGGAACGATCTGCCCTCTGATGTGGTGGGTGCGAACTCAATCTTGTTTTCAGAATAAATTGGATAGATACCTGACTGGGAGAGGTCTGCAGGGTTATGGAATGGGAGCAGGTTATTGGGGCTAGCTGAGCAATGGTTGGCACAGACTAGAAGGGCCGAATGGCCTGTTTTCTGTGCTGCAATGATTCATGGTTCTGTTATGTTAATGCCATCTGCTTGGCGAGTGCTGAGGTAGAACATAAGGCATGGTTCTTCCAATTTGCAGCTGGTCTCGGTCTGGCTCAGGCCATGGACAGGTACGTCAGTGCGGGAATGGGGTGCGGAATGAAAGTACTGGCCGCAGGGAGGTCCTTGCTGTGACGGCGGACTGAGCGAAGGGGCTCGACAAAACGGGCGGAGGCAGGGTTTTGTGGCAGGAAGAGAGGAGGAGAGGTGAGAGTGGTTCTTCTTGCCGTACACCCACCACAGTGGACGCTGCCGGATGCAAATGGAGCAGCTGTTCAGTAACATCTGCCTCTTCATCATCCAAGTGAAGATTCGGGCGCATCTTCAGCTGAATGTTCGAAGACTGTGGGTCCTCCCGCCTACTCCAGAAAAGTAATTGAAATCTGTCAGTTTGTACACAGGGGGGGAAAAGCCTTTCGAGCACCTCTGCACTCAGTGGAATATATTAACTACCGATGTGTGGAGAGATGTGAGTGTAAAATTGTATATTATAACCTTGTCGGCACTGAGGAAATAATTGCCCCATATGTTTTGGTGATAGGCTTTCTATCTCTGCCGTGGCTAATTTATCACATTAAACTGCTAACAATTGCAGGGTGGAAATATTACACAAGGAAACAACATTTTATGTTAAGTTTGGGTTTATTAATCTTCAGGGGTAGCTGAGGCATCTAAGTGCTGCCTAGCCAGCAGTTTGTACATCTCTTCTAAATCATTACCTTAATTGAGAAGAAGAATTCACAGTTCTAGCATCTTGCTACAGCCTTTTATATCTCTGTGATAATCAAGGCATCTCACGGGGTAGGCAGCTTATGTGGCATCAGTAGTCTCAGAGGTGGGTCGCACTGCTGTCTGCGCACTTTTGTAGCCTCCAGGAAAGAACAAGCTACCTTTTCAAGCTTGAGCCAAGTTATTTGGAATCCTTAATCCCGTTTTCTTTGTATTAGAACATTCTGGCAGGTGCAGGCCCTTCGGCTCACGAAGCTGTGCCGACCTACCATATATATATAAAAACCCCTCCACTTCAATATGACACTTCCCTCCAGCATGCCCGTAACCCTCTGTTTATATTACACCCACATCTCTGTCTAAGAGGCTTTTGAATGTGCCTGTGTTACCAGCCTCTGCTACCACCCCTGGCAATGCATTCCAGCCACCCAGCACTCTCTTAGGTGAAAAAACTAAACTCTGACATCTCCCCTAAACTTTCCTCCCTTCTTCTTAAATAAATGCCCTCTGGTGTTTGCTGTTGTGGTCTCAGGAAAAGGATCCTGGGTATCCAAACTATCTCATAATCTTATGCACCTCTAATTAAAGCCACCTCTCATCCTCCGTCTCTCCAAAGAGAAAAGACTTCAATCTGCCCCACCTTGTCTCATAAGACACTTTCTCCGATCCAGGCAACATCCTGGTGAATCTCCTCTGCCCCCTCTCCCCTTCCTGTAATGAGGTGAGCAGAATTGAACACAGTACTCCAAGTGTGGTCTCACCAGAGATTTATAGAGCTGCAGCATCGCCTCACGGCTCCTGAATCCTGGATAATGAATGCCAACGAACCATATGCTTTCTTAACCATCCGATCAACTTCGTAGCAACCCCAAGAGGTCTCTGGACCTGAAGCCCAAGGTATTCCTCCATGCTGTCAAGAATCCTGCCATTAACCACATACTCCATCTTCAAGTTCAACCTTCCAAATCCAATCACTTCACACTCGTCCAGATTGAACTCCATCTGCCAATTCTCCGCCCAATTCTTCACTAAACCTGACAGTCGCACAACTCAGAAATAGGCCCTTCGGCCCACACACCTGTGCTGACCACATAACACTTATTGTCTTTGGTGCACCTCATGTACATGTGTGGCTTCAGCAAGTAAGGATTTCTGTGCATCTATCCAACAGACTTGTATATAAGATGATAAACTTTGATCTGAAGCTGTCCCTCTTGGCCTCGACTCCCAACCTTGCCACATCTACTCGATCTCATAGGATTCTTCCCCGTTCCTCACCTGCCCACCCCCTTCTTTGCATCTGTCCTTCACCTCTCCCCTACAGCCTTCATAATGCCTCCATTGACACCTTATTAGATTCAAGCACGCACCTTTTCTCTCCACTTGCCCCCCCCCCCCTTCCAGTGTGACCAATCTTCCTTCACCCGGACTCCTTGCCTCTTTCTCTCTCTCTCTCTCTCTCTCTCCCCCTTCTCTCACCCTTTGACTGGCACTTTCCAGTCAACTACCCCTTCCCCCGACCAGGCTCTCAGCTTCAGCCCTTGCACTCACCTTCAGTCTATCATCCTTAATCATAAATGTTTTTTTTTTCCATCAGTATTTATTCAGGAAACAAACACAGATGTGGGAAGTAAGGAAAACAAGCAGTGAGGTCCTGGAACCTACACAGATTAAAGAGAAGGAAGTGCTTGCTGTCTTAAAGCAAATAAGGGTGGATAAATCACCAAAGCCTGACCAGATATTCCCTCGGACTTTGAGGAAGACTAGTGTAGAAATTACAGGGTCTCGCAGAAATATTTAAAATGTCCTGAGGCAAGGTTGTGATGCCAGAGGACTGGAGGGTAGCTCATTGTTCCATTGCTCTCATAGAAACTCTACAAATTATAGGCTGGTGTGTCTGACGTTAGTAGTAGGTGAATTATTGGAAGGTGTTCTAAGAGATCAGATGTTCAGTTATTTGGATAACCAGATACTGATCAGGGATACTCAGCATGGCTTCTTGCGTGGTAGGTCATGTTTAACCAACTTTATAGAGCTTTTCGAGGAGGTTATCAGGAAGGTAGATGAAGGAAAGGCTGTGGATGTTGTCTATATGGACTTTAGTAAGGCCTTTGACAAGGTCCTATATGGGAGGTTAGTCAGGAAGATTTAAGACGCTTAGTATTCATGGTGAAGTAGTGAACTGGATTCGACAATGGCTGGATGGGAGAAGCCAGAGAGTAGTGGTGGATGATTGGGTCTCAGACTGGAGGCCTGTGGGCCAGGCAGAATTACCACTCACTGGTTGTGCAAAAGGTACTATACACCATGTATACATGTAAGCAAATAAAGAACTGTAAACGGATAATTAAATGGAAGCAAACTGCAATACAGAGAGAATATTAAAAAATCAATGAAGTGCACAAGTAAGAGTCCCTGATTGAGTTTGTCGTTGAGGAGTCTGATGGTGGAGGGGTAGCAGCTGTTCCTGAACCTGGTGGGGCGAGTCTTGTGGCACCAAGACCTCTTACCTGATGGCAGCAGTGAGAACAGAGCATGTGCTGGGTGGTGTGGATCCTCGATGATCGCTGCTGCTCTCCGATGGCAGCGTTCCCTGTAGACGTTCTCAATGGTGAGGAGGGTTTTGCCTGTGATGTCCTGGGCTGTGTCCACTACCTTTTTCAGGGATTTACGCTCAGGGGTATGGTGTCCCCATACCAGACCGTGGTGCAGCCGGCCAGCACACTTTCTACCACACCTCTGTAGAAATTTGCCAGGGTTTTTGGTGTCATACCAAAGCCCCTGCAAACTTGTGAGGAAGTAGAGGTGGTGAAGTGCTTTTTTCATGATTCCATTAGTGTGTTTGGTCCAGAAAAGATCCTCTGAGATAGTGACTTAAATGTGCACACCCTCTCCACCTCTGATCCCGCAGTGATCACTGGATCATACCCCTCTGGCTTTCCTTTCCTGAAGTCAACAATCAGCTCCTTGGTTTTGGTGACATTGAGTGCGAGGTATTTAAATTTAAACATACAACATGGTAACAGGCCATTTTGGTCCAGGAGTCTGTGCAGCCCAAATTACACCCAATTAACCTATAACCGCGCCCCCCCCCCCCCCCCACCCCGGTACGTTTTGAACGGTTGAAGGAAACCGGAGCCCCTGGGGAAAACCCACGCAGACATGGGGAAAAGATACAAGCTCCTTACAGACAGTGTGGGATTCGGACCCTGGCCCCGATCGCTGGCGCTGAAAAGGTGTTGCAATGACCGCTACATCAACCGTGCTGCTCGTTTGTTGGTGCACCATTCAGCCAGGTTTTCAATCTCCTCCTTGTAAGCCGACTCCAGATTCTAGCATGTGCCCTCTTCTGTGTGCCTCCAGTCATATGCCAGCCCACTATCCATTCATTGTGTTGCCTTCAGATGCTTTTAAAGTGGAATTAGACAATAGTTTGCAGACACGCATTGAAGGATCCTTATTAATCCTCTGGGGCTGTGTGTCTCTGGTGCAGCCCACTGTTACAGCAATACATATTGACCTCATTGCACAAATTGGTTCTATCCTGGGCCTTGCAAAAGCCATTAGGAATTGTAATCCAGACTCCGAGCTGCAGCCCTGGACATTAGGCTGCCTTCAATTTTCTACCGAGGATCGAACTTCAAAGAGGTGGCTTCTCTGCTGAAGGAGGTCAGCGCTGTGGCCGTAAATAATTGTAAAACTGTTGCTCAAAAGCCATTTTTATCACTTACAAAGTGACCTCTGAGCATTCAAAGCCAAGGCAGGCAATGAAAAAAGAAAGTTAGTGAGGCAGAAACTGTCTCCTTGTCAGTGGTGGTGGTGGTGGTGGTGGGGGGGGATGAATAGGGGAAGCTTTGTCCTTGTAAACTCGAACCTATGGCTGTTGATTGAGCAGAGGGATATGTAGGAAACACAAAGACAACTGCCCTCAGCTGGAATCTTGACCAAACGAGGAGCTGCTGGGAGGGATCCCGTGGGTGCAGTGTTTCAGAATTGGGATCCTTTCGAAACTAAAGTAAAAAGTGGGTGATATTAAAGTTCAAAGTTCAGATTTATTGTCAAGAGTGTGCGACAAGGTTAGCGTGGCTGTTAGCTTTTCCAGCGCCAGCGACCGGCATTCGAATCCCTCTCTGTCTGTAAGGAGTTAGTACATTCTCCCACTGTCTACGTGGGCTTCCCCCGGGGGCTCCGGTTTTCACCCACCATTCGAAATGTACTGGGGGTTGTAGGTCATTTGGGTGTAATTGGGCAGCACGGACTCGTGAGCTGAAATGACCTGTTACTGTGCCTTATGTCTCAATTTTAATTTACAAAAGCACACACATGACAGTGAAACACAAACGTCTGCAGACCCTGTGATTGTAGTCAAAACACTGGAGGAACTCAGTCGGCCTCGCAGCGTCCACAGGAGGGAAAGATATATTGCCGAAGTTTTGGGCCTGTGCCCTTCCTCCACTGCGAGGGATACCTACCCTGTGAAAGTTATCCCCGTCTCTTCGAAGGGAGTTCTGCGAGAGTCTCTCTCACTGCTCCCCAACTGCACTCCCTGCTGCCCTTAACCATCTACGACTGTGTACCCGCCCAGATTCGCTTCCACGGCCACGTGGCCTTCCTGGCCACTTGTCTCCGCCGCCATCTGGTGCCTGTGGATTCCAGCTCTGGTTCCAGGCCTCCTAGTTTGGCCCCCACTGGGATCTCAGGTACAGGCTCAGGGCCAAACATTGGTGATATAACTTTAAGTCCTGTGGACGCTGTGAGATTGGCTGAGTTCCTCCAGCATTTCTGTGCTTTGACTACATACATGACATTACATTGGCCCACGAGCCCGTGCTACTCAGTTACACCCAATTGACAACCCCTGGTACATTTTGAAGGGCGAGAGGAAACCGGAACCCCTGGAGAAAACCCACGCAGACACGGGGAGAACATACAAAGACCTTACAGACAGCACTGGATACAGACCCGTTTGCTGGCGCTGGAACAGCGTCAGCTAACCGCTATGCTAACCGTGATGCCCAGCTGAAATTGTAAACTGTACTCAAGAAGAAAGATACGAACCACATGCATGAAGTAAGGGAAAGGAGCTGAGAGAAGGGAGGGAATTGGGCAGAAGGAGGGAGATGTCTCCTCTACCTCGGAGAGACCAAACACAGATAGGCTGACCGCTTCGCAGATGTGTAGAACTCCCTGGAGCCGATCACTTCAACTCCCCATGCCATTCCCACGCAGAATCATCTGTCCTCGGTCACATCCACAGTTAGGGTGAGGTCAAACATAAACCCGAGGATCTTTTTCTGGAACAGCCATAATCCCAACAGCATGAGCAACAATTTTTCTAATTTCCCCTCTCGACCTGGTTCCACAATTTCCATCTTTATCTACTCCCGTTCTTCTAACTCACCCCCATCCACCTCCCCACCCCACCCATGTGGTCTATCCCTCTACCTGTCTCTCCCACCTTTACTCCAATACCCGATCACCATGAAGCCCTCTACCCAGCTGTCCCACTTCATATGGGTAACAGGTAAAAGGGCGGCAAGTTTGACATAATGGTTAGCACCACGCTTTTACTGCCCCAGCGACTTGGGTTTGAATCCCGTGCTGTCTGTAAGAAGTTTGTACCTTCTCCCCATGTCTGAGTGGGTTTTCCCCAGGGTCTCCAGTTCCATAGAACAATATGGCACAGTTCAGGCCCTTCGGCCCTTGATGTTGTACCATCCCATTTAGTCCTTAAAAAAAGTACTAAATCCTCCCTACCCCATAACTCTCTATTTTTCTTCCATCCATGTGTCTGTCAAAGAGTCCTTTAAATCCCCCTAATGTTCCAGCCTCCACCACCATCCTGGACAAGACATTCCAGGCCCCCACAACTCTCTGTGTAAAAAACTTACCCCTGATGTCTCCCCTAAACTTCTCTCCCTTCACTTTGGACACACGTCCTCTGGTGTTTGCTGATCCCGCCCTGGGAAACAGGCGCTGGCCATCCACCCTGTCGAGGCCTCTTAGAATCTGGTGGTAAATCACAGAATTCAGTAGACTCCGTAGTTGAATCACACAAAATGCTGGAAAAGCTCAGCAGGTCAAACAGTAAAGATACATAACTGACCTTTCAGGCTTTATGCCTGACGGCATTCTCTCACAAAGAGATCAACTCTGAAACGTCGGTTCCGTATCTTTACCGTTGCTACATAAAGGAAATTGATTGACCTGCTGAGCTTCTCCAGCACTTCGTGGTTTTTATCTCGGAATCTTGTTAACCTCTATCAAGTCTCCTCCCATCCTTCTACGCTCCAAAGAGAAAAGTCCCAGCTCTGCTAACCTTGCCTCATAAGACTTGTTTCCCAATCCAGGCATCATCCTGGTAAATCTCCTCTGCCCCTTCTCCATAGCTTCCACATCCTTCCTGTAATGAGGTGACCAGAACTGAACACAATCCTTTAGATATGGTCTTACTAGAGAATTGTAGAGTTGCCACATGATCTCTCTACTCCTGAACTCAATCCCCTATTAATGAATCCCAGCATCCCATAGGCCTTCTTAACTATTCTATCAACCTATGAGGCGACCTTGAGGGATGTTCACCTCTGTTGATCCACACTGTTAAGTAACTGACCATTAACCCTGTACTCAGCCTTCTGGTTTGTCTTTCCAAAATGCATCATCTCACTCTTACCCAGATTGAACTCCATCTGCCACTTCTCCACCCAACTCTGCATCCTATCTACATCTTCTTGTAACCTTCAACAATCTTCAGCTTCCACAACTTTTGTGTCATCCACAAACTTACTGACCCATCCTTCCACCTCTTCATCCAGGGCATTTATAAACATCACAAAGAGCAGGGGTCCCAGAACAGATCCCTGTGGAACTCCACTATTCACTGACCTCCAGACAGAATCCTTTCCTACCACTACTACTCTCTGCTTTCTACCTACAAGCCAATTTTTTATCCACACAGCCAAGGTTCCACTGATCCCTTGACCCAGGACTATCTGGACAAGTTTCTCATGGGGAACCTTGTCAAATGCCTTGCTAAAATCCATGTAGACCACATCTACCGCCCAACCCTCATTAATTTCTATTGTTACCTCCTCAAGAAACTCAATTACACTCGTGAAGCACGACCTTCCCTTCACAAAGCCATGTTGACTATCCTTGAGTAGACTGGACTTCTCCAAATGCTCATAGAACGAATCCTCTCCAATAGTTTGCACACCACTGACGTAAGACTCTCTGGTTGATAATTCCCAGGATTTTTCCAAAAGACCAATAGCTCAGTGGTTAGAGCATTGGTCTCATAAACCAGGGGTCGTGAGTTCATTCTTTGCTAGGGCCTTATTTCTGTGAGGGGCGCTGGACAAAGTGGTGGCTTTTCACTTCCCACAGCAGCCTGGGGTAGATCGCATCTGGCCCTGGGGACCTATCAATTTTGATGTTCTTAAGAAGATCCAACACTTCCTCTTCCTTAATCTCCACATTGTCCAGCCCACAGGCCCGTTCTATTCCCACCTCTCCCTGATAGAAACTAGGTGCAGGAGTTGGCCATTTGGCCCTTCAAACTTATACTGCCATTCATTTTGATCATGGCTGATCATCTACTCAGTTGCCAGTACCTGCCTTCTCCCCATACCCCTAATCCCCTTAGCCAATAGGGCCAAATCTAACTCCTTCTTAAAAATAGACAAGGAGCTGGCTTTTCTCTTGTGAACACTGACACAAAGTATTCATTTCGGATCTCCCTAACCTCCTCCTCCTTCCGGCACATGTTGCCCCCTTTAATCTTTAGCGGCCCAACCCACATTCTCGTTTTACAGGCCTTGGCGTGCAGGATTAGGCTGAACGCCTTGGGGTTCTCCTTTTCCCTACCTGCCATGGCCTTCTCGTGCCCACTTTAAGCTCTTTTTTGAGCTCCTTCCTGGCTACTTCTTATGAGGCCTTCATTCCCACCCTTCAAAAACGTATCGGGGTGTAGGTTAATTGGGTGTAATTGGGCGGCATGGATTTGTGGGCCAGAATGGCCTATTACCAGGGGTGCAGTGCTAATTTGTTGGATGCTGGAGACACCCCCTGATGTGCCCGGAGCTGCCCCTTGATGTGCCCACATTAACCCCTGCTGTACCAGACTGGCCCCATGCGGTGCCCGGAGCTGCCCCCTGCCGTGCCTGAGTTGCTACCTGCGGTGCCTAATCTGCCCCCTGCGGCACCCAGAACTGCTCCCTGAGGTCCTGGAGCTGCCCCTTGAGGTGCCCTAGTTGCCCCCTGCAAAGCCAGATCTGCCCCCCTGCGGTGCCCAATCTTCCCCCTGTGGTGAGCTGGCCCCTGAAGTGCCCAGAGCTGCCCCCTGAAGTCCCAGAGCTGCCCCCTGAAGTCCCAGAGCTGCCCGTTGAGGTGCTCTAGTTGCCCCCTGCGGAGCCAGACTGGCCCCCTGCGGTGCCCGATCTGCCCCCTGTGGTGAGCTGGCCCCTGAGGTGCCCAGAGCTGCCCCCTGAAGTCCCAGAGCTGCCCGTTGAGGTGCTCTAGTTGCCCCCTGTGGAGCCAGACTGGCCCCCTGCGGTGCCCGATCTGCCCCCTGCGGGGCCGGAGCTGCCCCTGCCGTGCCCGATCTGCCCCCTGCCGTGCCGGACCGACACTCCTGTGAGCTCTGACGGCACTGCGCCCCTGCCAGATACTATGCTGAATGTCTAAATTTTAAATATTTAGTCTCGATAAAGGATCCCAACCCGGAACGTTGACTGACCGCTTCTACCCACGGAAGCTGCCTGACCTGTTCAGTCCCTTCAACTTCTCAGTGCAATATTCAGCTCTGAGTAATTACCCTCAGAAGCACATTACGGGTAATTTCTGCGGAGAAATTAATTCCCAAATGTCTTGCTCTTTTCCCAGAGCTCTGCTAGAATGCTGGTCCAGATTCCCCTTGTCTAAAAGGCAGTGAGTCCCAGAACGTGTGCTCCTTCCAGTTTCTTCTCCTCTCTTCTGCAATGGCTGCCCATTGCCCCCCGGTTGGGTGTACGATGTGTTGGGAAGAGGATCAGGTTCGGTGGGTTCACAGAGAGAGGAGTCTGGACACAAGCGTTTCAATCACACCTAACTTTAATTAACACACAGGAGACAAACAGGGGAGAACGTCCAACGGTACTCGATCACTATTTCACTTCAACAACGATATAGACGTTCACCTTGGACTTCGGTTGGACTCCGACAGCAGTAAACCTATCCTTTACCTGCTCACACACTACAAACAGGGACCCTTACACACCCACGCGGTTCCCTGTCCAAAGGGGTTGCGGCTCTCTGCGAGCACCGACCTGTTCCAGGACTAATGGCTCAGCTTCAGTGTAGTCCACGCCTTACCTGCAACATTTCCAGCGCCGTCCACAGAAGCGACCTGGCGTGGAGTGATGTCCAAGGCTTAGACCACGAGGCCGAGAGGAAGAATGTACTGTGTGTTGATGTTATATACCAGTGATTCTCAACCTTTTTCTTTCCACTGACATCCCACTTTAAGTAATCCCTTTGCCATTGGTGCTCTGTGGTTAGTAAGGGATTGCTTAAGGTACGATGTGGTTGGGAAGGGAAGGTTGAGAATCACTGCTCCAGACCCAATTGTTATTGAAATATTTTGCTTGAGAAAAATTGTCATTATCCCATTTCCTTTGGAGTTCTGAAACTGTGGACATTACGAGTCAATGAGGGTCAATTAAAACAGTGGTTTTCAAACTTTCAAATCCATGCAACATCCTGATAAATCTCCTCTGCATCCTCTCCAAAGCTTCCACATCTTTCCTGCAATGAGTTAATCAGAAAAGTATGTCAATTCCACATGGTTTCATGATGGATGTGTCCAGAGAAACTCTGAGGGTCGGTGAGATACAAACCAGAGGACATGGGTTAAGGGTGAAAGGGGAAAAGTTTGAGGAAAATTCGGGGGAACTTCTTCACACAGAGAGTGGTGGGAGTGTGGAGCGAGTTGCCTGCTGAAGTGGTGAATGTGGGCTCAGTTTTAACATTTAAATTTGGACAGGTACATGGATGGGAGGTATCTGGAGGGTTATGGACTGGGTGAAGGTCAGTAGGACCAGGCAAATAGTTTAGCATGGATTAGAAGATCGGAAGGGCCTGTTTCTTGAGTGGTTCTATGGTCTTGCTCAGGGATTAACTCCTTTCAGGAGTCACAAACACGTGATCATTCAGGGTAGTTTCCATACAGGCTTGGCTTCCTGATGATGCCCCCCTGGACAGGCCTTCTTTCCATTCCCAAACCTGCTCTCCCACGAACCAGATGCAGCCTAACCACGGGGGGGGGGGGGGGGGGGGGGTGGAGGGGGGGAAGACCACTCAGTGCTCTGCTTTTGGGCCAATTTGTCACTGCAGTTTTATCTCCACCTCTGAACTCAGCAGAAGGTCCCTCCAACCCCCTCTGAGGTGTAGATTCCATCCCCATCCCCTGGAACTCCCACACTTCTTTTGATCGCAATGTCTCCACTTGTGATAACTGGCCCACGTTAGTCCCATGCAGCTGAGGAAACTTTAGATCCCTCCTGGACTCAGTGGGAAGTACTGTTGTTCTCTTGCGTGATGTGTGTGTGTGTGTGTCTGCGTGAACTTTTAGACTTCAGCCTTTGGGCTCCAGAGAATCCCTGCACTAAAGCTCAGGAAAACTCCTAGAGGGCTGGGACTTTTACTCGAGAGCTCCACCTCTCTACTCCCCCCCCCCCCATCCCACGCACCCAGGGCTTGTGCAGAGGATCTGGTGCTCCCCCCCCCCTCACCTTCCAGATCTATCGTGCCACTGTGTCAGCTGGAGCGGAGACGAGGAGTAGGGAGTCTGAGGAACCAACTGCTCAGAACCGAATGGATGAACAGTTGTTTTCCAACTCTCCTAGTCAGCCCCACACAGCTTGGCTGACGTCTCAGACAGGGTAAAATTCCATGCGAAGCAAAATTCGACTCTCATGGCTTTCACACCGGTCTTCATTTGAAAGTCCAGCACGTTAAAACGCTCTTCCTGCTAAGTTCTCAGACGGAGAGACTGCAGGTTCCTTAATAGCAGGTCGAATACCGGAAAACCAAAGAGCTGCCCCATGATCCGAGATGGCCAATCAGCACGGAAGAAAGAGATCATTTAATTGAGGCCCAAACTGTTAAATGCCTCATTTTTCACAGCATCTTCTCATCCTTCTGTTGTAAAGTCAGCAGGACGACAAACCTGAACAGTGCTCCCGAAATCGAGGACCTGCAAGATGTATAAATTGCACATTTAAGACAGAGCGCTCACTATTGTAATCTTAGAAGTGTTTATTCATCTGGAATGTATTAGCAATGTGATTAATGATGTGGAGACATCTGCTCTTTTACAGAGTGTCTGCCTTTTTGAGTTCCCTTTGTTGGCAGTTGTAATTGAAAACCTCAAATGCCAATAGCTGTGAGTTGGATCCTGTCATTTCTGTTCCTACTTCCACCAAGTTATTAATGAATTGGACTGAATAAATGTTGAATGCAGAACGTTGAAGCACATGACATTTTCTTGTAGGCCAACTTGAGATTAAAAAAAAGGACTGGCTGTGGTTTGCAAGCTGAATAGTGAGCTCAAAGGGCAGAAAATCAATTCACTGCTGGTCTCAACTGCAGATCAAGGAAGGTAATTACAGTCTTATTTCATCATTGCCGAGTGGCAAATTGCCGCAGAAAGCAAGAGAGAGAGAAAAAAAGGGAATTTAAAACTTAATTAACGTCCATTGCTACCGTGTGAAGCTTACAGTGGCTACTTGTGGGGGAATGGAGGGCAGGCAGGAGTTATCGTCCGTGAGACATTGTGGGGGAATGGAGGGCCAGCAGGAGTTACCGTCCGTGAAACATTGTGGGGGAAGAGAGGTAGGGCAAGAGTTACCGTCCATGAGACCTTGTGGGGCAATGGAGGGCCGGCAGGAGTTAACGTCCATGAGACATTGTGGGGGAAGGGAGGTAGGGCAAGAGTTACCGTCCATGAGACATTGTGGGGCAATGGAGGGCCGGCAGGAGTTAACGTCCATGATACATTGTGGGGGAAGGGAGGTAGGGCAAGAGTTACCGTCCATGAGACATTGTGGGGCAATGGAGGGCCTGCAGGAGTTACCGTCCGTGAGACATTGTGGGGGAAGGGAGGTAGGGCAAGAGTTACCGTCCATGAGACATTGTGGGGCAATGGAGGGCCTGCAGGAGTTACCGTCCATGAGACATTGTGGGGGAATGGAGGGCCGGCAGGAGTTACTGTTCATGAGACATTGTGGGGGAAGGGAGGTAGGGCAAGAGTTACCGTCCATGAGACATTGTGGGGCAATGGAGGGCCTGCAGGAGTTACCGTCCGTGAGACATTGTGGGGGAATGGAGGGCGGGCAGGAGTTACCGTCTGTGAGACTTTGTGGGGGAATGGAGGTCAGGCAGGAGTTATCGTCCGTGAGACCTTGTGGGGGAATGGAGGGCAGGGAATGTTTTTAACCTCAACAACTAAATCTTGGCAAGCGTTCTGCAGAGGAGCTAGAACCATGGGGCACAGCAGCACAGAAGCAGGCCCTTCGGCCCTTCTGGTCCGCGGTGAACTATTATTCCGCCAGGTCCCACTTACTTGTATCCAGTCCACGCCTCTGCCCATCTGTGTACCTGTCCACATTTTTCTTAAATGCCAAAACCGAGCCTACATTCACCACCTCAGCTGGCAGCTCGTTCCACACTCCCACTGCTCTCAGTGTGAAGAAGTTCCCCCTAAACATTTCCCCTTTCACCCTTAACCCCTTTCCTCTGGTTTGTATCTCTCCTACCCTCAGTGGAAAAAGCCTCTCTACGTTTACCCTCTCTGTCCCCCTTGTAATTTTAAATATCAAATCTCCCCTCATTCTTCTACGCTCCAGGGAATAAAGTCCCAACCTGTTTAACCTTTCCCTGTAACTCCGTTCCTGAAGTCCGGGCAACATCGTAGTAAATCTCTGAACTCTTTCTATCATATTGATATCTTTCCTGTAGTTCGGTGACCAAAACTGCACACAATCCTCCAAATCTGGCCTCACCAGTGTCTTAAACAACTTTACCATAACATCCCTACTCCTGTACTAATACCTTTTACAGCTATTACAATGTTTGGGCCTAGGATATGCTCGGAGTACAGCATAGCTTGTAGAGGGTTTCCCACCACTCTTGTTGGCCTTTTCAAACCATAGCTTAGGACATCACCTCTGACTGCTGGGCACTGCTGGTATGAGGGTCTAAGTTTGAGTCAGCCTTTACGTGGCATACTGCTGTCAACACCATCCCAAATGTCACCACTGCCCATGGTCAGAAACATGACCTTGTGTTGTACAGCACAGAAGCTGACCCTTTGTCCCATCAATTCCCTGCTCACCATCAACCAGCAGTAACCCTGTACCATTTTATTCTCTTCACTCTCTTCACCTGGACACCTGGACAGTAGAGGAGAATTAACCCATCAATCCGCATGTGGGAGGGCCCAAGGGGGTGGGGAAACCCACATAGTCACAGGGAGGACATGCAAACTCCACACAGACAGCACAGGATTGAACCAGGGTCACTGCTTGGTAGAGGTAAGGGAGAAGTGCAGGATGTGGAACGCCACACAGACAGAAAGTCACTAGTGCTAAATACAGCATGAGAAACAGGCATAGGAGTCGGCCATCCGGCCCGTCGAGCCTGTTCCGTCATTCAGTGAGATCCCGACTCAGCTCCTCCTGCCCGCCCGGTCTTCAAATCTGGATCCATGTTTTACATACATTGAATGAGAGAGTTTCCAATGGTTTCATGGGCAGTGCATTCCACAGGTTCACTGCTATCTGGGGTGAAGCATTTCCTCCTCATCTACTTTCCCGAATCTCGAGGTGATGTCCCCTGGTTCTAGTCTCACTTGCAAGGCAAAGCCTTCCTGGTGAGGTTGGGGGGCAGGCTTGTTGGAATCTGCGACAGCGTTTGAGGGAGGGGTGTTCGCAGAAAAGAGGAGATCAAGTTCAACTTTATTCTTGTCATCCAACTGGGTGAAACAGCGTTCTTTCGTCCTCGGCGTAAATACATGCATATTTACAGGTGATTTAGATGCAGTACATCCATAAATGTTGTTAACTAAATAGCAGAGTCAAATACCAAGATCACCCACCACAGCGCCGAAAAAGGCCCTTTGGCCCATCTGCTATTATATTTCTAAAAATTATTTTACTAATTTAAAACCACACAATAAAACCCATAAAAATAATTCAAAACAATGCAAATACATGTGGAGTATAAAAGAAAAATAATAAGCCCCCCTCCCCCCATATACCACCCACCCTCTCCTCCCATATACCACCCCACCCCCTCTCTATCCCCCCTACAAAAGAAAAACGAAAAGGGGTAAGAACGGGAAAAGAGACCCTCAACAGGAGTGGGATCCTTTTACTTTAAAGCCTCATTATAGATTGAGACCTTAAGGAGAAGGGAGTGTCAGAGCTTCATTTAAAAATTAACACCCATATTTTGTAAAACAAGGGCTCCGTATCTTCCAAAATATATATTTGTTTCTGAAATTATAAGTAATTTTCTTAAGTGGTATACAACTCTAGACTTCAGCATGCCGGCGTTTCAGTGCCAGATCCGTATCAGACCTTTGAGTTCCGAGCTATTATTCTACCCAGTCCCGTTGACCTGCACCCAGATCTTAGCCCTCCACTCCCCTTCCCATCCATGTATCGATAAAATCATTGCACAGACCTCTGGAAGTGTTTGAGAGAGGAGTCAGAGAGCGAGGGACGTGATTCGGCATGGACAGCTAGTAGCATTAATTAGGAACTGATATATTTGTATCCTGACCCACCGCTGTGTGGGCCCAGTGACTCTCATTCATGTCCACAAACACTCAATCAGATGTTCTCTCCAATTATTGAAGCAGGAACATGTTGGTGCTTAAACGTTCATTATTTTTAACACTCTTTTTGCAAACTACACTGGATATCCAGCTGTGCGATTTTCTAGTAGTGCGACTCACACACTCTCCTGGCTCAGGGTACGGGTTCGGATCCCCAATAATTCCGCACCTCGGGAGCCTCCCCTTCACCTCACCTCTTCCCGGAATCCTACCCTAGTTCCCAGCCATTCAGCCCTCTCTCCCCCAACTTACAAACGCTGTCGTATCCTCACCCAATTGGCAGGGTTAGCGTATCAGAATGAGATCCACAATTTATTGTCATGAGCAAGTCACGAAATTCGTCGTTTTGTAGCAGCGTCACAGTTTAAATATTCATATAAACCACCTTACAACAATAAATTTAAAAAAGTGCATGAAAAGTGAGGCAGTGTCTTTGCTTCATTGTCCGTTCAGGAATCTGATGATGGAGGGGAAGACGCTGACCTTGTGCCGCTGGGTGCTCGTCTTCAGGCTCCTGTACCTTTTCCCTGATGGTAGCAGAGTGAAGGGGGCCTGGCCTAGATTGTGGGGGTCTTTGAGGATAGAGGCTGCTTTTTTAAGATGCCGCCTCTTGTAGATGTCCTCGATGGAGTGAAGTCTGGTGCCTGTGATGTCGCAGGCAGAGTTAACAACCTTCTGGACCTGAGAGTATTCATGACCTGAGAGTTGGCGCATCCGTACCAGACAGTGATGCAACCAGCCAGAATGCTCTCCACGGTACACCTGTAGAAGTTTACGTAGAAGTTTACGAGAGTCTTTGGTGACGTACCGAATCCCCTCAAACACTTCACAAAGTATAGCCGCTGCCGAGCCTTCTTCATGATTACATCGACACGGAGGCTCCAGAACAGATCCTCAAAGATGTTGACACCCAAGAATTTGAAATTCTTGACCCTCTCCACTACTGAACCCCCGATGAGGACTGGGTTGTGTTCTCCTGACTCCCTCCTGAAGTCCACCATCATCTCCTTGGATTTGCTAATGTTGAGTGCCAGGTTGTTGATGTGACACCACTCAACGAGCTGATCTCTCTCCCTCCTCTACGCTTCCTCATTGCCGTTTGTGATTCTGCCGACAACCATGGTGTCATCGACAAACTTGTAGATATAATTGGAATTGAGCCTGGCCCCACAGTCATGGGTGTATAACGAGTCAGGAGGAATCCAAGATTGCTTATTTGAATTCTTGGCCAGGACTCACAGGGAATGGTGGGAAGATATGCTCGTAGGTGCTGTGTCTTGGACAACGACCCATCTGCTCCATGGAATCTGATGGTGCTGTTGAGGGCGGCCCGGTTGCCGGAGCCATTGATGCAGTGTGTGACATTGTCAGCGATCAGGACCGGGGTTCGAATCCCATGCTGTCTGTGAGGAGTTTGTACGTTCTCCCTGTGTCCGCGTGGGTTTTCCCCGGGGACTCTGGTTTCCTCCCACCCTCCAAAACGAAGCAGGGGTTGTTGGGTGTAAATGGCCAGAATGAGCTTCGACATTGCTGGAAATAAAATTGTTTTAAAATGCACTTCCGTTGGGTTGTGTAAGCCCCGTCAGATGGGAACTTGACTTCTGTAGGTGAACCAGGTGTGAGCAGTCTAACAGGGCAATTCTAATATTCAGACAGTTGTAGCAGAAGAGAATGAAACATGAAAGGCTGCAGATGCGGAGATTGTAGTAAAAACCCAGAAATGCTGGAGGAACTCAGCAGGTCTCGCAGCGTCCACAGGAGGGAAAGATATAAAGACAAATGTAAGGATACATTGAAGAAGGGCTCAGGCCCCAAACGTTGGTTATATATACATTGTGGGCCGAAGAGCCTGTACTGTGCTGGAGTGTTCTACGATCTATCTCCTATGGATGCTGTGTGACTTGCTGAGTTCTCCAGCGACTCTGTGGTTTTGCTGTCAAATAGAAGAGCAAGTAAAAATTACAGTGTATGCAGTTACACAGAGAAAAGGAAAATCAGTCAGCACCAAGCAAGGACAGTATGAGAGCACTGTGGTGGGGTTCATTCAGGAGCCTGATGGCTGCGAGGATGAAACTCTCTTTGATCCTTTTGGCAAATGCTTTCCCACTCTTGAGCCTTTCACCCAATGGGAGGAGGGAGAAGAGAGCATGTCCGGGGTGTGTGAGGGGTCCTTCAGTGTGTCGGCTCCCTTTCCTGGGTAGTGGGAGATGTAGATGGAGTCTGTGGAGGGGAGGGGAGTTTGTTTGCGTGATGTTCTGAGCTGCACCCACCACCTTCTGCAGCTGCCCCCGACCCATGTGGCGGTGATGAAGGGAGGTGGAGAGGAAGGCAATCAAGTCACCTCTGGTTCTGGATGGAGTTATATCCTGAACCCCGGTCTCTAATTGAAGCCTGAAGTGCAATTACTCCAGAGGGAAGTTTGAACAACTCCTCAATTGTCCAATTGATGTAAAAAACCAACAATCCATCATCTTGTTTAAACATTTCAGATTTACTGTCAGAGAACATACACAACACCATATACAACCCTGAGATTCGTTAACCTTCTAGCCAGGCAGAATCACCAGTTATTGGTAGTGCAAAAAAAAAACTGTGCACAACGTACACATGTAAACAAATAAATAAATGTAAACAAATTGACTGTGCAATACAGAGAGAAGAAAAAGAAAATCAATAAAGTGCACAGTAAGAGTCCTTAAACAAGTCCTGATGGAGTTTGTCGTTGAGGAGTCTGTTGGTGGAGGGGGAAAAGCTGTTCCTGAACCTGATGGTGCAAGTCTTGTGGCACCGACATCTCTTTCCTGACGGCAGCAGCGAGAACAGAGCGTGTGCTGGGTGATGTGGATCGACAGCAGCGTTCCTTGTAGAAGATCTTAATGTTGGGAAGGGTTTTACCTGTGATGTCCTGGGCTGTGTCCACTGTAGTGTGCGTCGAAAGAACCAAAGACTTGTTGATCCAAACCAAGGCTTTTATTAACTAAAAGATTGGAGCATATATATCACAAGTAGGTAGACCGGCCAGTAGGTGTGGCCACACTCTCAGCCAATCACAGTCGTCCTACACAACCATCTGTACATAGACACATTGGTGATAGAATCTGTACTATCACATCCACTACCTGTTGCAGGGCTTTACACTCGGAGGTATTGGTGTCCCCGTACCAGACCATCATGCAGCCAGTCAGCACACTTTCCACCACACCTCTGTAGAAATTTGAGGAAGTTGAAGCACTGACATCCTATCTTCGTGATGTGTTGGATCCACATCGTTGAACGGAGGGAGGAAACTGGAGCCTCCGGGGAAAACCCACGCATGCACAAGGCGAATGTACAAACTCTTTACAGACAACGCAGGATTAGAACCCAGGTCCCGATCGCTGCCGCTGTAAATGCGTTGCGCTAACCGCTATGCCAACCGTACCGCCCCAAACTATGGAATTGACTCTCTTGACCTCTGGTTCTGGGATGGGGTTCATTGAGGTTCTTAAGATTTCATATTTACATTAGTGTGTTGGATCCTGGAAAGATCCTCTGAGATCGTGACTCCCAAGAACTTAAATTTGGTCTGTGGTTCTGGATGGAGTTGAGGTTCTTCATGGAGTTGAGGTTCTTCATGAGCTGGATTGACCTTTGTGCTCCGATTCTGGATGGGTTGACCTTCTTTGTTGGAGCTGCCTCCAAGCGGAGAGGATGCAATCACACTCCTGACTTGTGCCCTGTCGATGGGGGCCAGTCCTCGGGGGAGTAAGGAGGTGTGAGCTGCCTGATTCCCTCGTCACCAAGACATTTATACATTGTGGGACCAGCTCAATAGGCTGATGTACTCTCCAGTTCCAGAGCACTTTCCTCCAATTAGGTCGCCTTAATGTGATAAGACAGGATCATTTCTTTCATCTTTTTATATTAATTTATTTTTAACTCATAATTAAATATCCCAGCACTAATTATGTCACTGATTTATATTACAATCTTTCCTAATCAAACACGACAAATACGCACTGTGTTGTGGTGGTCAGGTCTTTAAACATCCAGGGTAATAACTCCAACATCACATCGAGCAGGGACACAGAAATGCTGGAGGAACTCAGCAGGTCTCCCAGCGTCCGAGCAGATAAAGGTGATTAGTAAAGGACTACTTAAGGTGGGGAAAAAACCCAGCGTCCGAGCAGATAAAGGTGATTAGTAAAGGACTACTTGTGGGGGAAAAACCCAACGTCCGAGCAGATAAAGGTGATTAGTAAAGGACTATTTAAGGTGGGGAAAAAACCCAGCGTCCGAGCAGATAAAGGTGATTAGTAAAGGACTACTTAAGGTGGGGGAAAAACCCAGCGTCCGAGCAGATAAAGGTGATTAGTAAAGGACTACTTAAGGTGGGGAAAAAAGGTTAGGGGACAGAGGAGATTTTCCAGGATGTTGCCTGGATTGGATAACGTGACTCAGGAGGCCAAGTTGACAGAGCTGGGCCCTTTCCCTTTGGAGCGAAGAAGGATGAAAAGTGGTGTTCAAGGTTATGAAGGGCCAGCAGCTTTTTCCTGGAACGATAGTAGCAAATGACCGAGGACATCCGTACAAGGTGAGGGGAGGAAAGTTCAGGGGAGACGTCAGGAGTAGGTTTCTTCCACAGAGAGTGGTGGGGGCCTGGAATGCATTGCCTGGCCTGGGTGGTGCTGGAGGCTGGTACAATAGGGACATATAAAAGGAGGGCACTTCGATGGAGGGAAAGTAGAAGGTTATGGGTGTGAGGGAGGGAAGGGGTAGAACATTCCAATACAGTGAAGGCCCTTCAGCCCACGATCAGTATACCTCCTCCTTAATCTAACCCAGTGATTCTCAACCTTTTTCTTTCCACTCACGTCCCACTTTAAGTAATCTATATGTCCTCGGTGCTCTGTGATTAGTACGGGATTGCTTAAGGTGGGATGTGAGTGGGAAGGGAAGGTTGAGAATCACTGCTCTAGACCCAATTATTCCTGAAATATTTGGCTTGAGAAAAATGGTCACTGGCCCATTTCCTCTGGAGCTCTGAAACCGTGCACATAACGAGTCAATGAGGGACGATTAAAACAGTGGTTTTCAAACTTTTTCTTTCCACCTGCATCCCACCTTAAACAATCCCTTACTAATCACAGAGCACCGATGGCAAAGGGAATACTTAAAGTGGGACGTAAGTGGAAAGGAAAGGGTTGAGAACCACTGGGTTAGATTATGGAGTACGTATAATGATCGTGGGCTGAAGGGCCTTCACTGTATTGGAATGTTCTAGGCTTTATTTTGACACTGCATCGGGAACATTCCATTTTAAACATTTCTCTTCTCACCTTTAATCCATGGCCTCTAGTTTTTGACTCCCCTACCCTGTAACTGTGTCCATCCGCCTTATCACTTCCCCTCTTGATCTTATTTACTGAGTGAAGGTCACTCCTCAGCCTCCTACATGCCAGTATTTCCAGTTTAAAAATGTCTTTCCTACAGCTGGGCGACTAGAACTGCTGACTGTGCTCCTAGTGAGGTCTCGCCAACAAGTTCAAGTTTTAGATTTATTGTCAGAGTACATACATGGCTTCACGTACAACCCTGAGATTCTTTTCCCTGTGGGCCAGACAGAATTTCTAGTATCAGTGGTGCAAAAAACTGTACTCAAGTAAAGGTACGTATAAAAAAGAGAGAAATGTAATCAAATGCAAACAAACTGACTGTGCAATGCAGAGAGAACAAAGAAAATCAAATAAAGGGTCCTTAAATGAGGCCCTGATTGAGTTTGTTGTTGAGGAGACTGATGGTGGAGGGGTAGCAGCTATTCCTGAACCTGGTGGTGCGAGTCTTGTGGCACCGACACCTCTTTCCTGATGGCAGCAGCGAGAACAGAGCGCGCGTGCGTGTGTGTCTGTGTGTGTGCCCATGAGTGTGTGTGTGTGTGCCCATGTGTATGCATTACCCTGCAGACTTTCCATTGTCCCAGAGGATAATATATAATGCCAAACTGTTGATTTAACTACTGAACAACTAGTTTTACTGGGAGAAGTGGAGACACCCAGGGGGGTTGTGTTGTGCTTGGTAGAAGAAACATCTGCAATTTAAAGAGTTAAATGTTGAATGAGAAGTTTATTTTTTAAAAATACTCTGCAAATGGCCTGAGCAGGTCCAACAAACGATGTAAAGTCTGTGGTGGCGGGGAAATCCAGCATCCCTTTGCTTTCAAGTTGTGGCAGAGGGGATGAGACGGCCTTGCTCCTGAGTGGCATCGCAGTAGATGGAAAATCCCTGCTCAGAAACTCTCCGAGCGGTGTTTCCCCTCCCCCCACTCCCTCCCCTGGGGGACCCTGCGTGAGGTCAGTCCTACCGTGCAGGGGGAGAGATTGTTTTCTGGGAATCTGGGCTGGGTGTGTCTCAAGGGGTTAGCAATTCCCCTGCCGGCCTGACGCAGCACATGTGGAGTTAGGCCGGGATTGTGTTTTTCCACATCGTGTGCTAACACTGGCTGCTTCCTGATCATTCCGGGACTGCAGGAAATAACCCAGAGCGGTGACTCAACTCCCTGATGTGTTAAGGCCTGGAATTTCAACTTCCCCTCAAAACACAGTTCTACAATTTCAGATAAGCTGCCTTTCCAACCACCGCTCTCACATTTCCAGGGTTCTATTTACTTCTCCCTCCGCCTCTCGTAAGTTCGGATTGCATTTACCTCCTCCGAGGCTTGGGTTATAAGGAGAACTGGACAGGCTGGGACCTTATCCAAAACGAATGGAGTTGGTAGGTTAATTGGGTGTAATTGGGTCACACAGGTTTTATGGGCTGGAAGGGCCTTCTACCATGTTCTATCATCAAAATTTAAAAAAACCAAAATCAATGGCCCTCATGAATCTTCTCCTTGCTCCCAAGGGAGAGAAGGTTGAACTAGAATTAGGGGTCAGGGCCTCAAGATCCAGGGGAGGTGATTTAGGACAGAGATGAGGAGGAACTGCTTTTCCCAGAGGGAGGTGAATCTATGGAATTTGCTGTCCATTGGAGGCGACCTCAGTAAATATATTAAATATAAGTTTGGATAGATTTTTACATAGAATTAAGGGATATGGGGAAAAGGCAGGTGGATGGAGACTACCTGATCATCAGATCAGCCACGATCTCATTGAATGGCGGAGCAAGCTCGACGGGCCGGATGGCTGTCTCCTGCTCCTAGTTCTCATGTTCAAGAATTTCAAAGCACACATCAGGAGTGTTGAAGACAATTTCTTCCCCGCAGCCATCAGGCTCCTGAATGAACCCCACAACAGTGGCCTTGCCTGGTGCTTCCTTTACACTGTAATCCCACCCTCTGAAAATGTTGTTCTTTACTCGTCTGTATGAATGTTAGAGATAACCTGTTAGACTGCTCACAGAAGAACCCTTCCCACTGTACTCGGTATTTTGTAACAATTTGTTATTTTGTCAAGTGGTTCTCAATCTTTTTCTTTCCAATCACATCCCACTTTAAGTAATCCCACTGCCATCAGTGCTCTGTGATTAGTGAGGGATTGATTAAGGTGGGATGTGGGGTGGAAAGAAAAAGTTTGAAAACCACTGTTTTAATTGTCCCTCATTGACTCGTCATGTGCACGGTTTCAGAACTCCAAAGAAAATGGGCCAAACACCATTTTTCTCAAGCAAATTTTTTCAGTAACAATTGGGTCTAGAGCAGTGATTCTCAACCTTCCCTTCCCACTCGCATCCCACCTTAAGCAGTCCCTTACTAATCTCAGAGCACCGATGGCAGAGGGGTTACTTAAAGTGGGATGTGAGTTGGAAGTAAAAGATTGGGAACCACTGGTTTATCTTAACCTTTCTCAGGTTCCCCCTTCACCTCCTACTGGAGAGTGGAAGGCAGAGTGGTGACATTAGAGGGGTTTACATAAGATCACAGACACGCTAAATTATCATTGTCTTGTGTCGGCCCACTTGCCAGCAAGTGAACCGGCTCCCAAAGTGGCTGACGTGCTGTGGAAAACACGGGAAATTGACCGGCATCCAGCACAGGTTTTTATCAGGGCCGATGACATCACTGATGGCGGCACTTCCTGGCCATGTGACAGGAACAGTCGTGTATATAAGCCCAGCATGAAAGCCTCTTGCATGGGACTCCACAGCATGTACGTCGACTTCACCGCATATACATCAACTCGACAGCATGTACAGCAACTCCACAACGTGTTCACCGATGTCTATAGTAGCTCAGTGTAGAAAACTTCGCTGCAGTCTATTCAGATTCATAATTCAAGATTCAATTTATTGTCATGTAATAGACAGTGCAATTTGTGTTCGTCTGTCGTAAGGCAGACAGATTCGCCATCGGCAGAAATTGCCTGAAGCGCCTCTTACCATCAGAGAGAAGCAACAGAGAAAAGTGAAAACGCAGGCTGGAGAATCTCAGCAGGTCGAACAGTGTCCTTCACACTGCAATGGTAATAATACAGAACCGACGTTTCGGGCTTCAGCCCTTCATCAAGGTGTGGGAAAATGTCATCAGGCGTCCGAACAAAAGAGTAACGGGAGGGGTGGTCACAAAGGCAGGAGGTGATAGGTGGAGAAGGGAGGGAAGGGACAGGAGCGATCAGGAGGAATGGGTGGGTGAAGGGAAGGAGGAGAACTGGAAAGGGGGAAGTGGGAGGAGAGCAGGTGAGCAGAAACTGGGGAAGTCGATGTTAATGCCATCCAGCTGGAGAGTTGCCCAGATGGAAAATCAGGTGTTGTTCCTCCAATTGGTGGGATAGTCCACGAGGCCATGGATAGACGTGATACAGAACAGAAATGGTCCCTGTCCCTGGTGCGGATGGAGCGGAGGTGCTCAGCGAAGCCATCTCCCTGTCTGCTCCTAGTCTCTCCGATGTAGGGAAGTCAAAGAGAGTCCCCCTCAGAGTCACCGAGTGCCCATAGATTCACCTCCAGCTCTTCCTCAGCCCCCACAGTCACAGAGTCCAGTCCAAACCCGAGGTTCAGATCTCAATCTCCATCACAATCAGGGAGCCTTCATGCCCATGGCACCCTCTCACGTCCCGGATCCGATACCTGGTTCCCTCTCAGCCAGTCTCCAGCAGTCCACACCCCAGCCCCCAGCCTATATGGGCTCCTCACCTTGAGTCACCAACAGCCTGTCTGTTTCTTCATCAGCAAAACTCCTCAGTGATCACCTTCCCATGGGTCATCTCCTCTGCTTTTCCTTCTCAAACTAGTGGCAGCGTCCCCATCTTCTGGCGCCCTGCGCCAGTCCTCTGCTTCTCCGAGCCGCCATCTGGCACACAGACCCCCTGGTTTCTGAATTTTTAAATAAACCCATTGTCAGCCTCATTTACAGGCCATTTAAAGCCTGGACGAAGCTGACGGCCGCCAGACTGGGTGGTTGGACCCCACAGGAGGGTTGTTTCACATTTCCCTGCTCCCTTCCCGGGAGGGAAATCGAAAACTAGAAGGTGCTAGGGGAAAGATTTAAAATGGCCTTGCGGGGCACCTTCTTCACACAGAGGGTGGTGGATGTGGGGACCCAGCTAGCAGGAGCAGGGACAATTGTAATGTCCAAAAGGCAATTAGACAGGTTTAGAGGGCACGATGCTACCAAATGGGGCTAGCTTGGTTAGCATGGGCAGGTGGGGCCAAAAGGCCTGTTCTGTGCTGTATGATCAGATGACTCTTGGTAAAAAGATCAACAAGATATAATTTTGAAGATGTAAGTGAGTGACATAGGAGAGGATTGAAGTATAAAAGGGTGTAGCGTTGGCGTAACGCCGTTAATGCACCAGCAATTAGGGTTCGAATCCCGCGCTGTCTGTAAGGAGTTTGTACGTTCTCCCCGTGTTCTGTGTGGGTTTCCTCCCATTATTGAAAATGTATCAGGGGTGTAGGTCATTTGGGTGTAATTGGGCGGCATGGGCCCGTGGGCCAAAATGGCCTGTTACCGTTCTGTAAATTTAAATGTAAACTTAGGCACAGGAAAAGACTGAGGACAGGCTCAGGGGAGGAATTGAGGACTTGGGCGGATAGTAAATGCTGGGACAGGTTTGAGGGGCTGAATGGCCTGCTTGCATTCTCTTGTGTTCCTATTTACCCCGACCTACTTCTTTTCTCCTCTTCAGCACTTTGTCTCCCCGACAGCCCCTCACTCCCCATTCACCCTCTCCCTGACTCTGCCGCAGTACCACTAGCCTGGCCCATCATTCAAAGTGATTAAGGCTTAACTCCCTCAGGCCTCATCCTGCCCTCGCATGCCAGTTCCCTATCCCCCTCAGTTACCTGATCTCCCAATGATATGTCCACCTCCCCTTTCAATGCCACAAATGATCTGGCCTCCACAACCCTCTTCCAAGAGGTCCCAACACACCTCAGTTTTAAACCACTGGCCCCCTCATCTGTAACACTTGTCAGGATTCATAGAACACTACAGCACAGTACAGGCCTTTTGACCCTCGATGTTGTGCCGACCCATATATTCCTTTAAAAAAACTAAACCCTCCCTACCCTGTAACCCTCCACTTTTCCTCCATCATATACCTGTCTAAGAGTCTCTTAAATGGTCCTAATGTTCCAGCCTCAACCATCATCCCCACCAAGGCATGTCAGGAACCAGCTTTCTGGGTAAAAAACCTACGCCTGATGTCTCCCCTAAACTTCCCTCCCTTCACTTTGCACACATGTCCTCTGGTGTTTGCTGATCCTGCCCTGGGAAACAGGAGCTGGCCGTCCACCCTATCGATGTCTTTCATAATCTTATAGACCTCTATCAAGTCTCCTCTCATCCTTCTAAACTCTAAAGAGAAAAGTCCCAGCTCTGCTAACCTTGCCTCATAAGACTTGTTTCCTAATCCAGGCAACATCCTGGTAAATCTCCTCTGCCCCCTCTCCACAGCTTCCACATCCTTCCCATAATGAGGTGACCAGAACTGAACACAAAACTCCAAGTGTGGTCTTGGAACATGACCTCTCTACTCCTGAATTCAATCCCTCTATTAATGAATCCCAGCATCCCTTAGGCCTTCTTAACTATCCTATCAACCTGTGAGGCGACCTTGAGAGATGTATGGATTTGGACCCCAAGGTCCCTCTGTTCATCCACACTCTGTGTGGATTAACCCTGTACTCACCCTTCTGGTTTGGCCTTCCAAAATGCATCACCTGACACTTATCTCCCACTTCTCCGCCCAACTCTGTATCCTTTTGTAGCATGGAACGATCTCAGCTGCGGCCAAAATGTTGCCTGGTGTGGAGGCTGTTCATGGTAAATGAGAGTTTATTGTCATATACTTAAGCACAGTTCACTAAAGAGCATAAATTAAATGACCACGACATACCAAGACAGACAAATGTATAATAAATATAAAAGGGGAGAATATTGCAATTAGTGCAAGCAAAGAAGGTAGAGTTTCAACCAGCATTCTCAACAGAGGTTGTATTGATCCCGGGGGGGGGGGGGGGGGGGGGGGGGGCAGCATATTGAAGCAGAGCATCTACTGAAATCATAATTTTTTTAAAAATTTGGTCAGTAGGAGAGAAGTACAGAAGAAACCAGTTAGACGTGACTGCTTCACAGGGAAGGGGGCCCATAAACTTTGAGCAGGGTCCAAAGTTTTCTTTAGCCAAAGAAAGTCTGGTGTGGACAGATCTTATTGTGGTTCTGGAGTACTTTATTGTTAGGGTCAGGCTATAAGTTACGGGGAAAGGTTGGACAAACTCTGGTTTTCTCTGGAGCGTCAGAGGGCGAGGACAGACCTGATGGAAGTTTATAAAATCACAAGGGGCATTTATGGAATCTTTTCCCAGCATAAAAATGTCATGCTCTAAACGTTGAGAATGTTCCAGGGACACGTCCAGAGTAAATTTCTAACTTAGAGAGCGGTGACGGCCTGGAACGGGCTGCCAGAAGAGCAGATGCAATAGTAGTGCTCAAGAAGATTCTAGAAATACACACGAATACGTAGGGAATGGAGGGATATGGATCAGGTGCAAGCAGCAGATTTTAGTTTGAATTGGATGTTGGCTCCCACACAGACATATGGGCCGAAAGGCCTGTTCCCGTGTTGTCCTGTTCAGAGTGACTCTGAAGGGACTCTCTCTTGCTTTTCTTTCTCAAAGGGCGCTGGGCAATTCCTGCTGAAGGCGAATCTTGGTCTGTGTTATGGCAGACTAAAGGCATTTTCATGTTTTATTACATAACAATAAAAGAATCTTGAATCATTCACCCCAAGGATCTCATGTACTTCAATTCAAGATTTAAGATTCAAGATTCCTTTATTGCCAGAACATGTCATATTACACAAAATTGCGTAGTTGCCGTTAGCGTCGCCCGGCACCCCTTACAGTACGAGAGAAAGAGAATCAAAAGAGGGTCGCTTCAGAGTCACTGAGCGTCCATGGATTCGCCTCCAGCCGCTCCCTCAGCCTCTGCAGCCGCACAAACTCTTGTTCGCTCCATCGGCCACCCCGAGCTCCAGATCTGAACCTCCGGCACGGTCAGTGCTCATTAAGATCACCCCTTGTTCTAAACTGCAAAGGTTGGCCAATAGTCATGGGCATAATCTTGTTTTCCACCTGTGAAAGAACAACCATCTCAGCAGTGAATTGCTTTTAGGCGGTCTCCATTGTCAGGACATCGGCCTGTTAACACAGGGACCAAACCAAGGCAGTCCTGTCAGTTTGGCTGCACCAGCAGTGATTAAGGGAAATTTTTAGGCTGGAGAGAGAGCGTGGCCTGTCACATCCAGGGGCAGAATCCATCTGTTCAGTTAAACAACAAAAGAGGTGTGATGACACCGCTGGGACTCTTTTATTGGCCACCAACGAGGAAGGATGTCGAAAGCAACTTAACAGGCAAGTTGCAGAGATGAGCAAAAGGTGGTGACAACAGGGGTGAGGGGGGGGGGTGGGGGGCTTCAGCTGCCCAAATATTGGGCTGCAGTAATATCAGGTGTTCCTTAGGGATGTCCAGAACATTGTTGATCCTTTAGATTGGAATAGCAGAGCAGACCTGATGGGCCAAATTACTTAATTCTGCTTCTATGTCTCATCTGAGCAAATAAAATACTGCTGATTGTAGATAGAGCAAATGCGTCTGGGGATTTTCCACTAGAGTTTATGGGGAAAAGGGGGAAATACTACAAGGGAACGTGAGAGGGGACCTCTTCACACACAGAGAGCGGTGGGGGTGTGGAATGAACTGCCGGCTGAGGTGGTGAATGTGGGCTCAGTTTGGACATTTAAGGAGAATTTGGGCAGTTACATGGATGGGAGGGGTATGGAGGGCTATGGCCTAGGGGCAGGTCAGTGGGACGAGATCAGCACAGACCAGATGGGCCAAAGGGCCTGTTTCTGGGCTGCACTGTTCTCTGGATCTCTTTTATGTTTCCTTAACTTCCCCTCTTGTCCCTTTCAGCTCCTGTGAGTTTACGCCCCAGGCTAATCCCTTATTGTGATCAGTCCCTTCATTTTGAGAATGGCACAGGCAGTGGTGTTGGAGGGAGAGGAAAGGGCTGGAGATAGACAGTAGATGTGTCTCGTTGTGGGGGGGGGGGGGAAGGAGGGAGATACATTGGGCGTTAATGGGAAGAAATGGGAATCCTGCAACCAAGGAAGTGTGTGCCCAAGTTGGCTGCGTCTGTGCTGAGCAGTGTACCACAGGGGGTTGCAGACTCCAGGGAAGCACCGCACCGGTCGGTGCAGAGTACCAGAAACAGTGAGAACCCCCTCTCCCCCACACTGAGGAGAAGCATGCGAGATGACCCTCCAGTAAGGTGACCATGGCAGCAGACCAGTGAGAGGCTCAGAGGCTGGGGGACCCACACAGGCTGTGGGCTGCTGGAGACTGGCTTGTGGGAACCAGGTATTAGAACTGGGATTCGAGAGGGGGCTGAGGGCGAGAGGTGCTCCCGAAGGGGCCTTGGGGGCTGAAGGCTTCCTGGTCATGGTGGAGGTTCGGATCTGGAGCTCGGGGTAGCCGATGGATCGAACAGGGGTTTGCATGGCTGCAGAGGCTACGGGAGGCACTGGAGGCGAATCCACGACGACTCAGTATCTCTGAAGGGACTATCTTTTGCTTCTTTATCTCCTCTCGCAGGGGCACCAGACACTAACGTCACTGGGGGCTGCGGATAAACCAGGTGACACCATCCGGCCTACAACCCGATTAGTGTAGACGGACGCTTGATTTGTCATAGACGGCCTGACACCCCTCCTTCCAGTGCCCCTGCCACCTCCTCCCCCATCACTACCGTCCAGTACCACGCTCCTCCCCACCCCCGACCAGCGTCGCATATGATTTGGTACTGGAGGAGGTCAATGGTGGGTGGTGGTGACACCATAAGTTACCACACTGGGTGACACCAACCCTAGTTTCACCACTGACTCACGGCAATGCTCAAGGCAACTCTTGGCCTTACGGTAAGCAAAGGCTGAAATGTACATTCTAAATGTAGTATCACATTCCAATAATGGAACCTTTCCTTGTCTATTACATTTTATGTGTTATTATGAGCCGATAAAAGGATCCTTGATTGAAATCTACATTCAGTTGGAGGTAGAGAGTAAAGGAACTGAAAATGCCACAGAAACTCACTCAACCCTTGCTTGGAATGGGCATGAAGTGTCACCCGGTGGATGGATCCACTGTCTCACAGCAGGATCTTGCACTCTGGCACTATCTGTGTCGATTTTGTAGGCTCTCCCTGTGTCTGGGTGGGCTTTCCCCAGGTACTCGTTCCACACTCCCATCACACTCTGCGTGAAGAAGTTCCCCCAAGGTTCCCCTTAAACATCTCCTCTTTTGCCCTTAACCCATGTCCTCTGGTTTGTATCTCACCTGCCCTCAGTGGAAAAAGCTGAACTACATTTATTCTGTCCCTCCCCCTCATAATTTTAAATCCCTCTATCAAATCTGCCCTCATTCTTCTACATTCCAGGGAATAAAGTCCTAACCTGTTTAACCTTTCCCTATAACTCAGTTCCTGGAGACTGGACAACATCCTAGTTAATCTTCTCTACGCACATTGACCACCGCCTGTGGGCTGATATCGCCTCCAACCGTGCATTTTTGCGCCTCACAGTTCGGCGGGCAGCAACCTCCTTTGAGGAAGACCACAGAGCCCACCTCACTGACAAAAGACAAAGGAGGAAAAACCCAACACCCAACCCCAACCCACCAATTTTCCCTTGCAACCGTGCCTGCCTGTCCCGCATCGGACTTGTCAGTCACCAACGAGCCTGCAGCAGACGTGGACATACCCCTCCATAAATCTTCGTCCGCGAAGCTAAGCCAAAGAAAGAAAGAAGAAGATAACTCAGTTCCTGGAGACTGAACAACATCCTAGTTAATCTTCTCTGCTCTCTTTCTATCTTAATGTAGTTTCTCAGTGCAGCGGTTATCACAACACATTTACAGCTGCCAGTGATCGGGACCGGATCGGGGTTCGAATCCTGCTCTGTCTTTAAGGAGTTTGTACATTCTCCCCATGTCTGTGTGAGTTTTCCCCAGGGGCTCCAGTTTCCTCCCACCATTCAAAATGCACTGGGGGTGTAGGTTAGTGGGATGTAAATTGGGTGGCACGGACTCGTGGGCCGAAAGGGCCTGTTGCTGTGCTGTATGTCTTAAATTTTTTTAAAAATTTAAAACTGCACAGAATAGTAACATGAAAGACACGGGTAAGATAGAAGCAGAGGAGTTGTTGTTTCCACTGGCCAGTGAGACTAGAATTGGGGAACATATTGTTATATGTGTATTGTGGAAGGACACGAGACCTCCCTGTCTGGAACCTTGGGGATTGTGGAGGGTCATGTGACCTCTCTATCTGAAACCCATTCGGAAGTCACATCACCCACTAATCAAGGTTGGACTCCGGCCACTCATTAGTGCACACCTTACCATTGGCTCATTTAAATGACTCAGTGTCATCATTAGCCAGATGCCCAGGTCAGAACAGTATAAAACATCGTGGATACCACATTTCTTTCTCTCTGCCTCTTGGCCCATGTCCCAAGTCACTACCATGGACGTCGCTAGAGGGGTCGTGGGTAAGGTGTGCATTACACTGAGTTGAGCCGTAGTATTGCAGAGAGCCGCACCCTCATTGGTACAGGGAATTAGGAGTGTGCTTGAAAGTCCCTGTGTATGAAGTGTGTACATGTGCGGGAGAGTGTGGTAGGGTAAACAGCCACCAGTATCGGAGTCCTTTGTGCCTGATGTGTTTGCTTGCATCTTTAGAGTTTTTGTCTTGTACCGTGTGGAAGATTGGTGGCCACTGGTATTGGAGTCCATCTGGGTCCAATGTGAATGTCTATATTGTTATTTAATCTTTGGCTTGGCTTCGCGGACGAAGATTTATGGAGGGGGTAAAAAAGTCCACGTCAGCTGCAGGCTCGTTTGTGGCTGACCAGTCCGATGCGGGACAGGCAGACACGATTGCAGCGGTTGTAATGGAAAATTGGTTGGTTGGGGTTGGGTGTTGGGTTTTTCCTCCTTTGCCTTTTGTCAGTGAGGTGGGCTCTGCGGTCTTCTTCAAAGGAGGCTGCTGCCCGCCAAACTGTGAGGCGCCAAGATGCACGGTTTGAGGCGTTATCAGCCCACTGGCAGTGGTCAATGTGGCAGGCACCAAGAGATTTCTTTAGGCAGTCCTTGTACCTTTTCTTTGGTGCACCTCTGTCACGGTGGCCAGTGGAGAGCTCGCCATATAATACGATCTTGGGAAGGCGATGGTCCTCCATTCTGGAGACGTGACCCATCCAGCGCAGCTGGATCTTCAGCAGCGTAATTAAATGATGTTTGACGATTTCCCCGTTAGTCTCCCGTGTGTTCAATAAAGTTACGTGTTATCATAACCCTTGTGCTCAGACTCATCTCTCTGTGAACCCACTGAACCTGATACTTTCCAAACACAACCCATAGCCTCAAGATTCAGGGGTAGATTTAGGACGGAGACGAGGAGGAACTGCTTCTCCCAGAGGGGAGTGAATTTGTGGAGTTCTCTGCCCAAGGAAACACTGGAGGTTGCCTCATTGAGTGCATTTCAAGCACAGGTAGGGGGATTGATGGTTATGGGGAACAGGCGGGTAAGTGGAGCTGCATGCACAGCCAGATCAGCCATGACCTTACTGGATGGCAGAGCAGGCCCGATGGGAAGGAATGGCCAACTCCTGGAGGACCACAGGAGACTCCACTTGCTGGAATGTGGAGCTGCAATCAATGCACTGTAGGAACTCAGCATGTGGAAAAGCTTCAGCGGGAGAAAATAAATGTTCGACATTTTGGGATTGGACTCAACCCTTCATCAATTCCCAATCAAGGGCTCCGTCCGAAAGGCCAACCTTTCTGTCTCTCCTATTGATGTTGCTCGACCCTTTGAGCTCCTCATTGGTTGTTTGGCTAGCTCCTATTCCTGGGGTAAAGTCTACGGACACCATGGTTGAAGTGAAAACACAACACTGGAGAAACTCAGCAGGTCATTGCCCTTTATACAGCAAAGGTAAAGGTACAGAACTGATGTTTCAGGCTTGAGCCCTTCAAGGACTGGAAAAATGTCGGCAGGTGTCCAAACAAAATGGTGGGGGGGGCAGCAGGGGAAGGAGCACGATCCCACAGGCAAGAGGTAATAGGTGGATAAGGGAGGGAGAGCACAGTAGCAAACAGGGGAAGGGGGGTGGATCTGTAAATGGAGAGGGAAGGGGGTGGAGAACTAAGGGAAAGAAGACAGAGGGATGGGGAAGGGAGGGAGAAGAACGGGGAGTAAGCCAGCAGACACTGGAGAAGTCCACGTTCATGCCCAGATGGAAAATCAAATGTTGCTCCTCCAATTTACAGGTTGTCTTGATGGGACAGTTCCTGAGGCCATGGGCAGACAGGTCAGCATGGGAGTGGAGCATGGAATTGAAGTGAATGGTCCCTCCCTGTGACTCATGCGGACAGAGCGGAGGTGCTCAGCGAAGCGAACTCCCAGTCTGCGTCCGGTCTCTCTGATGTCGAAAAGGCCACAACGGGGAGCACTGGATGCGATAGATCACTTCCGCGGGTGCACGAGTGAAGTGTTGGAAGGACTGTTTGGGATCCCGAATGGTGGTGAGGGAGGAGGTGTGGGCGCAAGTGTGGCACCTCCTGCGGCCACAGGGGAAGGTGCCGGGCGAGCGATCGGTGGGGAGGGTTGAGTGCACCAGGGAGTCACGGAGGAAGCGGTCCCTGCGGAAGGCAGAGGGTGGTGGGATCATGGTGGAAATTCCGGAGTTGGATGCAGAGGCTGGAAGACAAAGGGAATTCTGTGTTGTTGCCCCTATTTCTCACTGTTACACTCTCTCCTCTTCTCCACCCCTTTTCTCTTCTCTGCCCCTCCCCTTCCTCTAAAATCAAGGCTCGTTCACCTTGCAATCTTTCCCTTTCTGTTTTTATTAGAAATTTCTTTGACGCTGTGATTATATCTTCCCCAGGGCTTCCCTTGCAGTGCAGTGCCGGAGATTAAGTTTTGGTTACCAGGGATGCTAGGTCAGTCATATAGATTGAGTACTGCAGTGCAGAGACCTCGATCAGTTTAAAAGAGACCATTCCCTTTTAATTCCCACCGAGCTTTAACCTTGGCAAGTCTCCACTGGGACTGTTTGTGCTTCCTGTGAAAGACTGAAAAACTAGTGCTTTTATGATAAGATGAGTTCCACTTCCAAGAATGTTGGGCTGAATCTAGGCCAACTGCATGATAGATGTTGTTGGACATCTCCTTTGATCTTAACCTGTGGTTGATATTGACTGCGCAGATTTTCAGTAACTGCGGTAAGTGTGTGAAGTCTTTTTGTTAATTCCCAAAAACAACTGTTTGCATGGGGCAGCGGTTAGCGCAACGCCGTTACAGCGCCAGCGATCGGGACCGGGGTTCAAATCCCGCGCTGTCCGTGAAAAGTTTGTACATTCTCCCTGTGTCTGCGTGGGTTTTCCACGGGGGCTCCGGTTTTCTCCCACCGTTTGAAACGTACTGGGGTGGGGGGGGGGTTGTAGGTCAATTGGGCGGCACGGGCTCGTGGGCTGAAATGGCCTGTTACCGTGCTTTATGTCTAAATATAAAAATTCTCTGCAGGTCAGGTATTTTCTGAGAAAGGTGAGATTAAGTAGACATTGCAAATTAAAGAGTCTTTGAAAGAGAAGTTTTTTAAAAATATTCATCCAAGGGGTGTGAGTTTCACAGACTGAGCCAGGATCTAATTGCCCTTGAGAAGGTGGTGGGGCTTGGACTGCTGCAGTCCTTGAGGAGAAGGTGGGCCCTCAATACTATGAGGGAGTGGGTTCCAGCATTTGGACCCAATGACAGTGAAGAGATGGCGACATGTTCCCTCGTGACGGTGTGTGGTTTGGAGGGAATCTTTCGGGGGCCGGGGGATGGGGGTGGTGGACCTCTGCCTTCGCTGCCCTTGTCCTTCTAGGCCGTGGAGGTGATGGGTTTTGGAAGGTGTGGTCGAAGGAGTCTCGGAGAGTTGCTACAATGTGCCCCGTGGGCAGTGCAAACTGCTGGTACTGTGCGTGGCTGGGGGAATGAATGAATGGTTGAGGACGAGGTGAGGGCTGCCCTGCCCTGGGTCGTGCCAAGCCTCGGGAGTGTTGGAGCAAGTAAAACCCTCAGGTCTCGCCCCACCAGGTTCAGGAACAGCTGTTCCCCCTCCATCATTAGGCTCCTCAATCAGGGACTCGTTTAAGGGCCCGTACTTGTGCACTGCATTGATTTTCTTCTCACTCTGAATTACACAGTTTGCTTGCATTTCTTTATCCATTTACGTGTGTGCACATCTTCTTGAGTACAGATTTTACACAGCGATAAGTGGTAATTCTTCCTGGTCCACAGAAAAAAAGGATCTGAGGTGGTGTCACGACTGTCCTCTCACTCTACTGACAGTTGGAGATGATGCACAGGCATCAAGGAGTGAGGGGTTGAATTACTCAGGGCAGGGTTCTCAGCCCCAGACTTGTTCTAGTAGACATGCTGTGTGTGTGGATGGTCCAGAGATGGGGAGTCATCAAACGAAATGTTCGCCCTGATTTTCTCTCTCAGATGGGGGCGGTAGGTTTAGAGTTGTGAGTTTCAAACTTTTTCCTTTCTACTCACATTCCACTTTAAGTAATCTCTTAAGTAACCAGTCTCTTCAGGGGCGTGTGTCTGCTGGAGGAGTTACCTAGGTGCTTGGGGCTGTTGGCTGAGTCTCTGGCTTTGGGACGTTTGCAACTGCCTTAGGGGGGATCCCAGGGGTAGCGTCAGGTTTCCATGGTACTGGAGAAACTGCTGCTGGGGGAGTGACGGTACTTCCCTGGCTCTGGAGTGGTTGGGATTTCTGCACATACGTGGCGATCGGGAGCATAACTTGTAGAGATCCTTCTACCTGCGCTTGTAGTGGCCCCTTTCTGATCGGACCAGGGTTTAGGGTCGGCAGCACTTGTACCGGCAAACTCACAGGCAGGCAGGGCTCTTGGTCGTTTCTTATCTGCCCTATCGTACTTCTGTGGTCTTCACCGCATTCCACCGCGATTCCAGTACAGCAGTCCCTCGCCATCTCTGTCCTCGGATGCACGTGCGTGCTGGTTGTCCCTGGATTCCATAACTCAGGAAGAGTCTCCAGGTGGTCAGGAATGCGTGTTGGAGCAGAAGCAGCTTCCATCATAGTAGCTATGATATTAGTCTATTAAATTGTTCTGAAAATAACCACACCAGCAGTGCAAGTATAAGACAGCTTTAATAAACTAATATGTACACTAATAGGTCTTGTCTCTCTGCAAGACGAACCTGGAATCAGTGCTCTGTGATTAGTAAGGGGTTGCTTAAGGTTAGATGTGGGCGGATAGAAAAAGTGTGAAAACCACTGTTCCTATTGTACCTCATTGACTCGTTATTTACCTGAGTGACCACCTGAATTGTAAACACAAGGCATGGGCCATGAGATGGATGAGAGGATCAATTATAGATGGGAAGGAAGGAGAGCATGGACATGTTGGGGTGATGGGCATCTCGTCACCCTCTTCAAAGCCTGTCTGCAGTTGTGGGCATCCAACTCTAGGAAGGATGTCATTCAGCAGGAAGGGAATGAAGGAAACAGTCACGGGGACATGACCAGGTCTGCGCGCTCTGCTGGACGGAAGGGTGGAAGCAGAAAGAGTGACCAAGGTGGGACGGGTCCTTCAGGTAGAAGAAGAAAACGGGCAGGTGCGTGAATGAAAAATGTCTGCTTTTCTTTTTATCCCTGACGAAGAGCCTATTCGTTACCCCTTTCTTCCTATGGGTGCTGCAAGACCTGCTGAGATTCCCCAGCATGTTGGTGTATGGAGGGATATGGAACGTGTTCAGGCACTACAGATTTAGTTTAATGTTGGCGTCATTTTGGCGTTCACAACTCCAAGTGAAAATATTTCACCTCATCTCAGTCCGAAATAGCTTCCCCCAGTTCTCCTTCACCTGCCCCCACATCAGGACTGAGTTGCAGCAGTGCTGGAGAAACTCAGCAGGTCACATGGCATCTATAGGCCTTCGTCATGCCTTGTTGAAGAGCTCAAGGCCACAACGCTGGTCCTGTATCTTTACCATGGCTACATACACTGTTTGACCAGCTGAGTTTCCCCAGCATTGCGTTTTTACCATAGCCCGAAAAGTTGTCCAGCCATTACTTCCTCTGGAAGTAATGGTACGTGGGATGTTTTATAACTGGTGCAAACTCCCAAACTGCTTTACAGCTGTTAAAAAAAAAATGGGATTGACGCACATTGATGGAAACAGGTTCCTAGTGACTGGTTCAGATCGGATGACCAGAAGGAACTGTTTCAGTGTGTTATAACTTTGACTCTCCGGTCTAATTAAAGCTGGCAGCATTGAGTGGAAATAACATTGACTCTAACATTGGGAAACATTCAAAATCCATTAAAATAATGAATTAAACCCGTAACAATTTAAAAACTCTTGAAATGTAAATAAAATTAAAACAATAGTTAAAAGTCTTTAAGCAAAATCAATTAACTGGAAAAAAAGTAAAATATTGATATTCCATTATTGCGATTAAAATTTATGCTAATTTTTTTACCGTGCTTAATTTTTCAAAACTTCTTAATTAACATGGAATGGATAGTTTTTAATGGGCAGACCGTTGGTAAGTGAAGGAGGAAATGTTAGAAATTCTGGAGCTATTAGGTGGATGGTGAAGGCCGGCTGCCTCACGGTGTGGGGCAGTAGCTGCAAACCATCAGATCGAAGGACAGAAGAGGGTGAGAAGATCTCTGGCATCTCCTTTCCCTCTATCGATGATATCTGCAGGGACCAGTGCTTAAAGAGGGCTCAGAGAATCACTGAGGACCCTCACCACCCTGCCTGCAGTACCTTTGAGACAGTGCCTTCAAGGAAGAGGTACAGGAACAGAAAGACCACGACAGCCCGGCTGGGAAACAGCTTCGTCCCACAGGTGGAGAGACTGTTGAACAGTCCTGGAAACCCATAAATTATTTTTATAAGAGCATAAGAAATAGGAGCAGGAGTCGGCCATCCGGCCCATTGAGCCATTCAATGAGGTCATAGCTAATCTGATGATCGGCTCATCTCCACCTACCTGCCTTTTCCCATATCCCTTAATTCCCCTTCCATGCGAAAATCCATTCAACCTTGTCTTAAATATATTTACTGAGGTCACCTCCACTGCTTCAATGGGCAGCAAATTCCACAGATTCACCAGCCTCTGGGAAAAGCGATTCCTCCTCATCTCCTTCCCAAATCTACTACATACCTGTAATCGTATATATTTATTTTAGATCATTATGTATGTATGTCATTGATGTGCAGGGTGTACAGGGTGTCTGTGTGTATACACTATGGGCTGGAGATACACTGTTTCATTGGGTATATATGTGTGTACAATCAGATGACAATATACTTGAACTTGATAAGTCCCCAGGGTAGGATGGAATCTGTCCATGACTCTGGGACAAGCAAGGGGGGAGACTGTCCAGGCCATGTCAGAGATTCTTTCATGTTTGTTCGTGTTACGTACCAAGATTCAAGATTCAATTTATTGCCACAGTAATAAAACAGTGTCGTATGACATGAAATTCCTTTTGGCTGCTGCAAGGCAGACAGATTCGCCACCGGCAGGAATTGCCTAAACACCTCTTACAGTCAGAGAGAGAGAGAGAAGCAAAAGGGTCTCCCCTACCCCCCAGAGCAGTGGTTCTTAACCTTTTTCTTCCTTTTAAGTGATCCCTAAGCCATCGGTGCTCTGAGATTAGTAAGGGATTGCTTAAGGTGAGATGTGGGTGGGAAGGGAAGGTTGAGAATCACTGCTCTAGGCCCAATTGTTACTAAAATATTTTGCTTGAGAAAAATGGTCATTGGCCCATTTCCTTTGGAGCTCTGAAACCGTGCACATAACGAGTCAATGAGGGACAATTAAAACAGTGGTTTTCAAACTTTTTCTTTCCACCCACATCCCATCGTAAGCAATCCCTTACTAATCACAGAGACTGATGGCAAAGGGATTACTTAAAGTGGTCTGTGAGTGGAAAGAAAAGGTTTGAAAACCATTGGTCTATACGTATCCCAATCTCAGAGTTTAAAGTTATTGATTAATTTGTCAATAATTACCATCTGTAGGAGAGAGTTCCAACCTTCTCTCAACTTTTCTGTGCAAGACCTGCTCCTGAATCTGAATTCCTGGACGTTGAACCTTCCCATGTCCTCAGCTGCCTGACCAGTGGAAATCACTTGTCTTCCTCTCCATCCCAATCAGGTTCAAAATAATCCCTTGACAGCTTTAACCAATTTACTTTCCAAATTACTCGGAGCATATTCCTCCCCCTGCAATTCAGGCCCGAGAAAGCAGATGACAATCTGGTCAATCATTCCAGCTGAGTCTGATCGCCTTCCTCGACTCATGGGCTTGGTATATGAAGTCTCCAGGTGTGTGGTCTAACAAAGGCTTCCTGTGATTGGACTTTAACCAGTCAAACTTCCACAATGTTGGAATGATCTGTTACTGCACTCCCTTGTCTCTTTGAAGCTTCGGTGCTTCTGGCTTTTGAAATGTTCAGCGAATGTCCTTTCTTCTCTCTTAGTGGTTGAATCAGCTTTCCTCCAGATTTGGGATTTTCCACTTTCCTCAACGCACTCACATCTCAGTAATTTAACACATTCCATCTCCGCAGCTTAAAATTAAACTTGCTGATGGACTTCTGGTGGAAGGGTGGTGTTCCGTCCCTGGCACTGAGGCGGGGATAGTCGAGAAGTATAGATTCCCATGGTTAAACCTCTCCAGGGACCTGTCCACATCAATGGGAGGTCATTTGCCAAGGCTCCGGCATCCCTCAACAATGTCTACAGGTCAACAGTGAGAGCGTCCAGTCAGGGGGATGGGATCTGTCTGCCCAAGATCACAAGAAACCTCAGAGGGTTGTAAACGTGGCTCAGACCCCCACACCCCCCACCCCTATCAACTCCATCGCACCCCCCTTCCCTCCATCAACTCCATTACACACTCCCTCCCCTCCATCAACTCCTTCACATACCCCGTCCCCTCCATCAACTCCATCACACACCCCCTCCCCTCCATCAACTCCATCATGCACCCCCTCCCCTCCATCAGGTCCATTGCACACTCCCTCCCCTCCATCAACTCCATCACACACCCCCTCCCCTCCATCAACTCCTTCACACACCCCGTCCCCTCCATCAAGTCCATCACACACCCCCTCCCCTCCATCAGCTCCATCACACACCCCCCTCCCCTCCATCCACTCCTTCACACACCCCGTCCCCTCCATCCACTCCTTCACACACCCCGTCCCCTCCATCAAGTCCATCGCACACCCCCTCCCCTCCATCAACTCCATCACACACCTCCTCCCCTCCATCAGCTCCATCACACACCCCCTCCCCTCCATCAACTCCTTCACACACCCCCTCCCCTCCATCAACTCCTTCACACACCCCGTCCCCTCCATCCACTCCTTCACACACCCCGTCCCCTCCATCAAGTCCATCGCACACCCCCTCCCCTCCATCAACTCCATCACACACCCCCTCCCCTCCATCAACTCCATCACACACCCCCTCCCCTCCATCAACTCCTTCACACACCCCCTCCCCTCCATCAACTCCATCGCACACCCCCTCCCCTCCATCAACTCCTTCACACACCCCCTCCCCTCCATCAACTCCATCACACACCCCATCCCCTCCATCCACTCCATCATACAGGGTGCATCACTGCGTGGGATGGGAACTACTTTGCCCAACACAACAAGAAACTGCAGCGAGTTATGAACTTTGTTTAATTTAAATAACCACAATAAGTCAAGACAGAAAAATACACAATAAACATCAAAAGATAGATAAATAATTATTCGCAGTTGCCGTTTGCGCAAGAAAAATAATGATGTTTCAATAGAGAAGACAAATCTTTTGGTGGTCCCGGACCTGTTTGTACTTGGGGTTGGGGACCAGGGAGAGGATTGCGGGCCTGATATTTTTCATGTGGATGTGGAGGGAATTCTCCGCTCCGAGGTTTGTGGAGAGCTGTGGAAGGATGAATCATTGAATGTGCTTAAAGCTGGGGTGAATCATATTACAGTGCAGCACAGGAACAGGCCCTTCAGCCCATCTGTCTCTACCAATCATGCTTCCCAAATTAAAGTTGAACCACTGCCCGCACCTGATGCTATCCCTCCACTTCTTGTGTGTCAGTCAAGAAGCCTCTTCACACGTCCAATCAGGCTTCCACTGTTCCTAGTATCCCTACTACTCCAGGGCGTCAAAGGTTATGGGGAGAAGGCCAGACTGAGTTGGGGAAAGAATTCAGCTCATGCGGACTCGATGGGCTGAATGGCCTATTTCTGCTCCTATGTCTTATGGTTTTCTGGTCTTACATCTCTGTGCAGGAGGGACAGAAGCCTGAAGGCCAGCACCTCTTGGGTCAAGAATAGTTTCTTCCCAACAGTGATCGGTCTCTTGAACCTCCCCCTCGTGACACTAATCAGGGACTGCTCTGACACCACAAAAGGACAGTCTGCACTATCGTAACGCCACTCTTTTCTTGCACTATGGTAATTGTGAATATCGGTCGGGAACCAGAATGATAGGGCAGAGAAGAGAGCAGATGGTGGAAAGGTTGATGCATTGTTGGAAGGATGGGTCAGTAGGTTTGTGGCTGACACGAAGGTCGGAGGAGTTGTGGATGGAGCTGAAGGTTGTTGAAGGTTACAAGAGGATAAAGACAGAATGCAGAGCTGGGCGCAGAAGTGACAGATGGAGTTCAATCCGGATAAGTGTGAGGTGATGCATTTTGGAAGGCCAAACCAGAAGGCTGAGTCCAGGGTTAATGGTTGGTTACTTAAGAGTAGGGATGAACAGAGGGACTTTGGGGTCCAAATCCATAACATCCCTCGAGGTCACCACGCAGGTAGTTGGATAGTTAAGGCCTATGGGATGCTGGGCTTCATTAATAGGGGATGAATTCAGGAGTAGAGAGGTTGCAACTCTACAAATCTCTGGTGAGACCACACTTAGTATGGTGTTCAGTTCTTTTGGCCCACAAGCTTTTGCTGCCCAATTAAACCCAATTGGCCTACGTTTTGTAGGGTGGGAGGAAACCAGAGCCCCCGGGGAAAACCCACCAGGAGAGCGTACAAACTCCTTACAGATAGTGTGGGATTTGAATCCCAGTTCTGATCGCTGGTGCTGTAATGGCGTTGCGCTAACCGTATGGGTGGTAAGAGAGGAGGGGAGTAGCATTACCGGTCAGGGATAGTGTCATAGCTGCAGTAAGTGAAGACGCTGTCGAGGAATTGTTTCCTGAGTCATTGTGGGTGGTAGTCAGAAACAGAAAGGGAACACTCACTCTATTGGGAGTAGTCCATAAACCCCCAAATAGCAGAGAAGTAGGCAGATTTTGGAATGGTGTACAAACATCATATGGGATACTTTAACTTCTCAAATATTTTTGGCACCTTCTTACTGCAAGATGGAGCAGAATTTGTCAGGAGTGTCCAAGAAAGATTCCTGACACAGTATGTGGACCGGCCGACTAGAGGAGAGGCCAGACTGGATCTGTTTCTGGGGAACGAACTTGGTCAGGTGGCGGACCTCTCGGTGGCGGAGCATTTCGGTGACAGTAATCGTAACTCCCTGACCTTTAGCCTTGCTCTGGAGAAGGATAGGAGAAGGCAAAATGGGAACGTTTTTAATTGGGGAAGGGCTAATTATGATGGCATGAGGCAGGAACTAGGGAAGAGTAAATTGGGAACAGATGCTCTCAGGGAAAAAGCACAGAAGTAGTGTGGAGGATGTTGAAGGATAGGTTTGTCCCACGGAGTGTGAGTCTGGGTGTAGGTGGGTGTGTGTGGGTGTGAGAGTGTGTGGGTCTGGGTGTGTGAGTCTGGGTGTGAGTGTGTGAATGTGAGTGGGTGTGTGTGGGTGTGTGTGTGAGTGGATGTGGGTGGGGGTGTGTGTGGGTGTGTGGGTGGGTGGGTGGGTGGGTGGGTGTGTGTGATGCCAATTCCTACAATAGGACTCAGAAAAACTGCCTGGACACGCAAGCGTTCTGTTTGTCTTGGCTTCCTCTCCAACACATTGGGACACCACATCGAACACTCGAGAGCTCTTCCACCTTGCAAACTTTTCCTGCACCATCTGGTTTAATTTTCTGGCCTCCATATTGCAAAAAAAGGATATTTTACTCTAACATATAGAGAACAGTTAACTATTCAAAGGGGACAGTTCTGGAGTTGGCGTGTAGACCTGGTGCTCGATCCACACAGGGATTGGTAGATGCCTGGTCCTTGAAGGAACGTAGACCTGGTGCTTGATTCACACAGGGATTGGTAGATGCCTGGTTACTGAAGGAACGTAGACCTGGTGCTCGATCCACACAGGGATTGGTAGATGCCTGGTTATTGAAGGAACGTAGACTGGTGCTCGATCCACACAGGGATTGGTAGATGCCTGGTTATTGAAGGAACGTAGACCTGGTGCTCGATCCACACAGGGATTGGTAGATGCCTGGTTATTGAAGGAACGTAGACCTGGTGCTCGATCCACACAGGGATTGGTAGATGCCTGGTTATTGAAGGAACGTAGACCTGGTGCTCGATCCACACAGGGATTGGTAGATGCCTGGTTATTGAAGGAACGTAGACCTGGTGCTCGATCCACACAGGGATTGGTAGATGCCTGGTTATTGAAGGAACTGAGAGATAGGGGATGCTTTGGAATATGGTGCTCAGTTGAAGTTCACATGGAATTTGGACAGGTCCATGGATCGGAGGGGTATGGACAAGGTGCAGGTCAGTGGGACGAGGAAAAATGGTTCAGCACAGACTAGAAGGGCCGAAGGGGTCTGTTTCTGTGCTTTTATGGTCTATGGTTCAATATCTCGATGAATGAAAGAGCCAGCTCATACTTTAGGAATCGGATTTAGGTTTATTGTCATGAACACGTGTCACAAAATTTGTTGTTTTGCGGCAGCGTTTACAGGTGTAAAATTGCTATAAATCAAGATTTAAACAAATAAATAATTTGTGCAAAAAGAAAAGGGAAAATGTGAGGCAGTGTCTGGGGTTCATTGATCATTCAGGAATCTGATGGTGGAGGGGAAGAAGCTGTCCTTGTGCCACTGAGTGCTTGTCATCAGGCTCCTGTACCTTTTCCCTGATGGTAGCAGAGTGAAGAGGACATGGCCTGGTGTGCTGGGGGTCTTTGAGGATAGAAGCCGCTTTTTTAAGACACCACCTCATGTAGATGTCCTCGATGGAGTGAAGTCTGGTGCCCGTGATGGCGCTGGCCGAGTTCACAGCCCTCTGCAGCCTGTTCCTGTCCTGTGCCTTGGCACCTCCGTACCAGACAGAGATGCAGTCAGTCAGAATGCCCTCCACCCAGAGAGATTTGCAAGAACCTTTCCTATCCATGTACCTGTCTGTATGTCCTTTACGTGTTACAGTTGTCCCACCCTCCACCACTTCCTCTGGCAGCTCGTTCCACACACACACCCACCATCCTCTGTGTGAAGAAGGGGCCCTCACAGGTCCCTTATAAATCGTTTTCCTTCTGCTTCAATCTATGCCCTCTAGCTTTAGATTCACCTACATAAAAGTCTCCAATCATTTACCATATCTACGCCCCTCAGGATTTTTAAACCTCTGTTGGATTCTCCTTCAGCCTTCTACACTTCAGGAAGTAAGGTCCTGGCCTAGATCCATCGAACCATAGAACATTACAGCAGGGAAAACAGTCCCTTCAGCCCATCTAGTCTGTGCCAAACTATTATTCTTCCGAGTCCCACTGACCTGCACCCAGTCCATATTCCTCCATACCCCTCCCATCCATGTACCTGTCCAATCTTGCTGTATAATTCAAATCACAACCCCTCCCCCCCAGCCCCAACATCCTCAGGAATCTTTTCTGTACCACGTCCTGTCCGCATTCACCACTTCAGCTGACAGCTCGTTCCACACTCCCACCACTCAATGTTACCTCAATGTTCCCCCTAAACCTTTCTCCTTTCACCCTTAACCCCTGTCCTCTGGTTTGTATCTCACCTCCCCTCAGTGGAAAAACCCTGTCAACATTTACTCTGTCTGACCCCTCATAATTTTAAATACCTCGATCACATCTCCCCTCATTCTTCTAAACTCCAGGGAATAAAGTCCTAACCTGTTTAACCTTTCCCTGTAACTCCGTTCCTGAAGTCCGGGCAACATCCTGGTAAATCTTCTCTGCCCTCTTTCTATCTTATTGATATCTTTCCTGTAGTTCGGTGACCAAAACTGCACACAATCCTCCAAATTTGACCTCACCAATATCTTATACAACTTTACCATAACATCCCAACTTCTCTACTCAATATGTTTATTTGTGAAGGTCAATATGCCAAAAGCCCTCTTTACAACCATGTCCAGCTGTGATGCCATTTTCAGCAAATTATCTTACCTCTTGCTGGGTGATAAAAAGTCACAAAATGCTACAAATGCAGTCTCACCAACGTCTTGTGGAGTAGCATCATGTTCTCAATGCTGTCGAGAACTCAATCTGGCTTCTGAACTCAATGTCATGACCATTGAAGGCAAGCAGCTTCTTCATTGCCCTATCTACCTACGTTGGCATTTCATGGCCTATGTATCTGTGTGCCCAAGCCTCTCTCATCAGAGAGACACGGCGTGGGACTGGGAGATCGCTTTGTTGAGAACCTTGGCTCTGTCCACCTCAATGGACTGGATCTCCCAGAGCCCACCCATTTCAATTCTCCATCTCATTCCCTTGCGGGAGTGTCTGTCCATGCACTGCCAAACTGAGACCAGCTACGGAGTGGAGGAATAACGCCTCATCCTCTGTCTGGGCGCCGTCTAACCGGATGGCTTCAACATGGACTGCTCCTATTTCTGTTAACCACCCCCTCCCAACTTCTTCTTCCCCCTTCAACTTCACACAGCTCTCTCTCTCTGAGGGGGCACATTCTTCACACAGAGGATGTGGTGGGTGTATGGAATGAGCTGCAGAGGAAGCGGTGGAAAGGTGGAGGGAGTTGGGGGGGGTGGTGGGTGGCAGGAACAAGTCAACTCAGGTTTATTGTCACCTGGTTGTACAAGTACAACCCAACAAAACGTTTATTGTAATATAGATCACGGTACAGCACGGTACAGGCCCTTTGGCCTTTGATTCTGTGCTGATCCGCATATTCCTACCAAAAAGAGTACTAAACCCTCTCTACCCCGTATCCCTCTATTTTTCTTTCATCCATGTGCCTGTCTAAGAGTCTCTTAAATGCACCCAATGTTCCAGCCTCCACTATGCCCCCGGTAAGGCATTCCAGGCCCCCACCACTCTCTGTGTAAAAATACTTACCCCTGACGTCTCCCCTAAACTTCCCTCCCTTCACTTTGTACACATGTTCCCTGGTGTTTGCTATTCTTGCCCTGGGAAACAGGTGCCGGCCGTCCACCCTGTCGATGCCTCTCATAGTCTTGTGTAATTTTGCATTGTTCCTTTATGTATATGAGTGATTATTATGTGCTGTATCTTATGTGTGTCTGTGTGTGCACCGTGGTCCAGAGGAACATTTTTTCATCTAGTTGTATGTATACAGGCAGAGGATTATAACCTTGAATTTTAATAGAGGCCAGTATCCCATTTCACCTCCTGATTGCTGTGCTAACGTTGTGGGCTTAATGTACAAGGACCTGATCCTTCTGCATTGCAGCTTTCTGTCATCGACTGCCACTTAAATGGCTTCACAGCCCAGAAACAGGCCCTTCAGCCCATTGACTCTGTGCCAGCTCCTGTACACTAATCCTCTGCCAATCTCCATTTCGTACTCTCCACACTCCCATCAACTCCTCCCAACGTCTACCACTCTCCCGCCCAATGAGAGCAACTGACCCTGCGGCCCTTCTAGACTGTGTCAAACCATTTATTTTGCCTAGACCCGCTGACCTGCACCCAGTCCATATCCCTCCATACCCCCTCCCATCTGTGTAAATTCTTCTTAAATGTTAAAATTGAGCCCACATTCAGCTGACAGCTCATTCCACACCCCCACCACTCTCTGTGTGAAGAAGTTACCCCTAAACTTTCCCCCTTTACCCTTAACTTATCTCCCCTCAGTGGGAAAAGGGCGACCTACCAATTTTTATTTCCCTCCTGGTTCCATGTACTTCTGCCCAGACATTTCGCACCACCAATTCTCCTCCCCTTTCTTGTTCAATCAAGTCCTATCTGTTCCTTGAGTTCAAGTATATTGTCATGTGCACCTAGGTGCAATGAGAGCAGTCCAGCGCATCAACCCATCCATAGTACAGCAGTTACAAACATAGTAGAGAGTTGCAGAGAGAGAGATGTTAGAGTAGGACAAGGTCAGCATTATTTTCTTAACATTCAGATCATTCAAGAGTTGGGAGAAGGGCTCAGGTCTGAAATGTCCGTATCTCCTATGGATGTTACGAGACTGGCTGAGTTCCTCCAGTATTTCTGTGCGGTTTTACTACAATCACAGCGTCTGTATACTTTTGTTCTCCCCTATGTTCTACGAAGCCCTTCTCTAAAGTAACAAGGCAGTGAAGTTACCTCATGGCCTGACCAATACTTGCCCAATGTCTAATGGACTGTCCATCCCCTTTAGTGGGAGCTTTCTGTGCACTGGTGAGCTACTGAGTTTCCTACCTTTCAACATTTGACATGACTACTACAAGAAAAGAATGACTTTTATTGGCTGTAAAGTGCCCTGGGACATCAGAAGGCTGTGAAAGGTGTTGTGATAAATCAAAGTCTCCTTAATGCAGTGGTGGAGAAAGAGAGGAAAAATATTCCAAAGATCACAGTGGTAGAAATGGAGGGAAATTGTTAAATGGGCTCTTTTCTTTAATTTATAAGTTCTCCCTTGCATTTCTGCCAAGTAATATCCCGGTCCATTTGTTCCACGTCCTAGTGCGGAGGGGAAGAAGTTGTCCTTGTGCCGCTGGGTGCTCGTCTTCAGGCTCCTGTACCTTTTTCCCAATGGTAGCAGAGTGAAGAGGCCATGGCCTGGGTGGTGGTAATTAGCTCCACGTGTCTGGGCAGTAACAGGAACCTCACTGTAAAATGGTAAATGGTACTATTCCCAATGTTCCCAAGGCTTGTCAAATAAAGGAATATTATTGAGAATCCACGACTGCAAACTAAAGGCTTTTTTTAAACCTTTAATCATAGAATTTCTGTTTAATGCCTCGATAATCAGTTGAAGTTTGTCACCCGATTGTACCAGTACAACCTGATGAAACCACTGCTTCCCATAGTGGGAGAGTCGAGGACAAGAGGGCACAATTTCAGGATTGAAGGGCATCCACTTAGAACAGAGGTGAGGAAGGTTCTTCAACCAGAGGGTGGGGAAGGTGTGGCTGTGGAGGCTGGGTCATTGGGTGTATTTAAGGGGGAGATTGACAGGTTCTTGATTAGCCAGGGCATCAAAGGTTATGGGGAGAAGGCCGGGCAGTGGGGCTGAGTGGGGAAATGGATCAGCTCATGATTAAATGGACTCGATGGGCTGAATGGCCTGTTTCTGTACCAATGAATTATGATCTTGTAGAAACAGCATTTTCCAGTCCACAGTGCAAGACAGTGCAAACACACATACACAGCCAACACACAGAGAGGCAAATGATACACATACACATGGACATATAATTAAAATAAATATTGTTAATAAATAGTTGAGTCACAGAGAGTTGTTTCAGCAGTTGTCAGCGGTCCCGCGGGAAGAAGCTGTTCCTCAGCCTGGTGGTGCTGGATCTGATACTCCTGTATCTCTTCCCCGATGGGAGCAGATGGAAGATGCTTTGTGCGGGTGGAAGGGGCCCTCATTGATATGGTGAGCTCAGTTCAGTTAACCAGATCGCTAAGATCAGCTTCATCCTACATGTTTTGGAACAGGATATGTTGTCAGTTTGACTTTTGTTTGTGTAGGGTGAATTCATGCTATCTTTGTGAAGTACGACAGCTCCTTGGAGTACTATCATTGGAGTAAAACCCTTTCTCAAATCTAATTTGATTTGAATTCATTGTTGCCACGTTCAGGAGTAGAGAGGTCATGTTGCAGATCTATAAATCTCTGGTGAGACCACACTTAGAGTATTGTGTTCAGTTCTGGTCATCTCATTGCAGGAAGGATGTAGAAGCTATGGAGAAGGTGCAGAGGAGATTCACCAGGATGTTGCCTGGATTGGGAAACAAGTCTCATGAGGCAAGGTTAGCAGAGCTGGGACTTTTCTCTTTGGAGCGTAGAAGGATGAGAGGAGAGTTAATAGATCTACAAGATTATGAGGCATTGATAGGGTGGACAGGCAACGCCTGATTCCCAGGGCAGAAATAGCAAACCCTAGTCTATACAAAGTGAAGGGAGGGAAGTTTAGTGGAGACATCAGGGGTATGTTTTTATACACAAAGAGCTGTGGGTGCCTGGAATGCCTTGCCAGGAGTGGTGCTGGAGGCTGGAACAATAGGGGCATTTTAGAGACCCTTAGAAAGGCCCATGGATGATAGAGCGTCACAAGATAGGAAGGGTTTTGTTTTTTATTTTGGTAGGAATATAGGGGTTGGTTGAAGAGCCTGTACCGTGCTGTAGTGGTGTATGTGTACCGCAATTCAGTGAAAAGTTTTGTTTTGTATGCTCTCTGGGCAATGCAGCCCATATTTCAGTACAGCAGAGGTAGTGCAATGATAACGACAAAGGACAAGGTTCAGTGTTAGTCCTGAGTGCAGGGTTACAAAGGCAGAGTGCACGTGGATAGAAGAGTGCAGTTAAATAGCGCAGGCACATCTTAAGGGCAGTGAATCTATGCAAGACGTCTGTGGAGGCTAAGTCATTGGGTTAGACTTACCGTTCACTACACAAACATGTTGGAGAAACTCAGCAGGTCACGCAGCGTCCTGGGAATAAAAGGTAACCAGCGTTTTGGGCCTGGGGCCTTCATGACAAGGTAAAGGAGCAGGAGGTGGTATTACCAGAAGAGTTAACAAATCAAGTTGCCCACCTGCAGAGACAGGGGTGGCAACAGTTCGTACAGCATGCACCAAAGTTAATACTGTGAAGAGAAGACAGGAAGTGTTCCAGGCCCACAGGTGGAGAGATTTGTGTGGCCAACATTAAAAGACCAGCTCCTTTTGTGATCAGCAAACACTCTCATGAGCCCCGAATTGGAGAGACTCGTGTGGTACTGGACAATTGGACTGATTCTCCCTGTCAGGGGAATAATTATTGAACCCCACAGTGACCAAAAGAAAGGTCATTTTGAAGGGGTATTATTGATCCACACCATGAACAAAGGAAAGGTCACTTTGATTGGCCCATATCTGGGTAAAGGAAGTAGGAGAATTACTGCATTTGGATCATGACCCTTGTGAAGGTCATTTCGAACTGACATGTGCCAGGGTTTTGGAAGTATTGTGGAAGTCACACATTTCAGTTTCAGTTCCCCCTCGAGAGGAAAAGGAGAGTTATGACAATTGTTCAAGAGAAGGGACATTTCTCTGGAAGCAACTCGGCAAGGATTTGTGAGCTTTTGACAGTCTGGTCACTCAATTTCTCTAATCTTCTTTCTAATTACTTCTTTGCATCAGTTTAAGAGTTTTGGTTTCAACACTGACTTTGGAATGATGTTCCAGAATTGTGCCTAAGCTGTAATGGTTTTGGATTTCTCTCTCTCTCTCTCTCTCTCTCTCTCTCTCTCTCTCTCTCACTCACACACATACACACACGTACATTTGTGCATAGTTCGGGGTTTAGATAATTTACGTAAGGTGTACTAGTATTTGTAGTTTTTTAAAAATAACAGTCTTGCAAATTTCTATTGCTGCTAGTCTGCGATGTAACAGTAGGCCCATCGGCCCATTGAGTCAGGTGTGGGATATGCCTGAACAAAAGGTGTTTGGAGGGAGAAGGAGGAGAGGAGGGAGGAAGAGGTATGGGGAGGAGCACAGGCATACAGGTAAAAGGTCACAGATTGAGAAGGGTGGGAGTGTAGAAGAGAAAAAAAAGCTGAGAAGTGATGTGGGATGGTTGTTTTCTGAATGGAGAGGGAAGGACACGGGGAGCTGGGGGAAAGGAGAAAGAGGGACAGGGAAAGAGAGAGACTCGGGGGGAGCAGTGGTTAATGGAAATTGGAGGTTTACTCTGGAGGGAGAGTGCCCAGAGCATAAGGCGTTGAAAAGTGGAAGTGGATAGGTTCTTGATTAGTAAGGGTGTCAAGGCTATAGGCAGGAGGTCGGAGATGGGGTTGAGAGGAAAAATACAGCAGCCGTGATTTATAGAGTGGAGCAGACTTGATGGGCTGAACGGCCTAATATTGCTGCAAAGAATCATGGTCTGACCATCTTTTACCAGAGAGGTCCAGTCAAGAGTCTGATAACAGCAGGAAGGAAACTGTCCTTGAATCTCAAGGTTCTTAACAGAGAAAACATGAAGAAAGAAACAAGTGAGGCCCTTAAGCAGACAATAGGATGTTTGTAAGGGAGTGTTTGATTGGTTGAGAGAGGGGACATGGAGCAAGGAGGAAACTCCAGAGCTCAAGCCCCATGCTGAGAGAGGCCATCAATAACGAAATGATTAAAACGGGAAAGTCTGGTCAAAGTTCAAATTTATTGTCAGCGTGCATACACGGCAAGGTCAGGGTGGCACGGTTGGCAAACCGGTTAACGCAACACTGTGACAGTGCCAACGATTAGGACCGGGGTTCAAATCTCGCACTGTCTATCAGGAGTTTGTACATTATCCCCATGTCTGTGTGGGTTTTCCCCGGGACCTCCATTTTCCTTGGGCAGCATGGCCTTGTGGGTCAAAAGGACCTGTTAATGTGCTGTATGTCTACATTAAATGTTCAAATATATTTACAATTTAGATTTTAAAATCTCATACAACCTTGAGATTCTTTATCCTGTGGGCCAGGCAGAATTTCTACTTATCAGAAGTGCCAAAAAAAACTGTACTTAAGAAAAGATACATATACAAATGAGAGAAATGTTAACAAGCAGTCAGTGCAAACAAACTGCAATAAAGAAAATAAATCTTCAATAACGTGCACAAGTCAGAGTCCATAAACGAGACCCTGATTGAGTTTATCGTTGAGGAGTCTGATGGTAGAGGGGGAGCAGCTGTTCCTGAACTTGGTGGTCCGAGTATTGTGGCACGACAACTCTTTCCTAGTGGCAGCACCAAGAACAGAGGGTGTGCTGGGTGGTGTGGATCCTTGATGATTGCTCCCAGAATTTAAATTAGCTCGCCTCCTCCACCTCTGACCCCCCCCCCCCCCCCCCCCCACCCACCCCCACCAATGATCTCTGGTTTGTACATGTCTGGTTTTGCCTTCCTGAAGTCAACAATCAGCTCTTTGGTCTTGATGACAGATGAAGAGGGCGAGGTTTAGAGGGATTCAAGAAAGAGTTAAATGGGCACTCCTGTTGCCTAGAGACCCGCGTAAGTCAACAATGGTGGATCAGGGTGACGTGGGGAGGGTTCACTCATGTGCTGCTACACTGCGAATGCTGATCGAGGGAGCAGTGGCAGGTGGCGAGTTTATTATCATGCACATTGTACAATGTGCATGTGCATCAAAATTCCTACTTGCTGCAGCTGAACAGATACTTCATGAAACAGCTGAAAATTCAATTTAAAAGAGAGACTAAACAAAAGATAGATAATGAATGTTGACAGATACCATAGTGCAAGAAATAAGAGGCCTTACAGTAGGGCAGAGAAGTCCCCTTGTGTTGTTCCTGATCAGAGCAGCAAGGGGAGGTGTGAGAGCCTGATAGCTGCTGGAAAGAAACATTGAGTCACACAGCGTGGAAAGTGGCCCTTTGGCCCAACTTTCCCATGCCGACCAAATTGTCCCACCTTTGCTAAACACATCCTATCCATGTCCCCATTCATTTTTCCCTTAAACATTGCAGTAGTTCCTGCCTCAACCATCTCTTCCAGCAGCCCCATTCCACGCACCCACCGCCCTATGGGTAAAAAAAGCTACCCCTCATGTTCCCGCGAGATCTCCCCTCCCTCGACTTAAACCTACTCTGCGTTCACCCGATCTATTCGTCTCATGATTTTTCTACACTTCCATGAAATCACTCCTCGCCCTCCTGCACTCCAAGTAATCGATCCTTCAGCCATTCTCAACAGAGACCATACATCTCCCTCCCTGGGGGCCACAGCTCATTTAAGGGGGGCCACGGACTGAAATCACAAAATATATCTAATGTTATTTTCCTGCGGTTGGTAGGAGAGAAGTATGGAACAAACCAGCTAAACGTGACTGCTTCACGAGGAAGGGGGCCCATAAACCTCGAGCGGGGTCCTGGGGGGGAACCACAGCCCAAAACTAAGGTTGAGGATGGCTGCAAGGTGCTGCTCTTCCAGCTTCTGTGCATTCTACCCAAAGGGAGCAGAGTGAAGAGGCCTGTTCACCCTCGTTTTGTCTCAGACGATCAATGAAGGTTATTCTCAACCTTTATCTACTGGCAAGCCCATTAAAAAGACTTCACAATTATCTCCTTTGATGTCACGCTGCCCTGCTGCAAGCCGTCATCCTCAGACACACAGTACGACTCTGGTTTGGGACCAGGACTTGATGCCGTTCTCAAGGACACGGTGTTCAGTTTGGGCGATGTGACCTCCTTTGTAGTGTTAATATATATATTGGTCATGCAGGCTCACTGTTCAGTATTTAGCCTCATCCCAGGACTGCGTGGGGATCCCACAGTAATGCTGCACAACAGTGTGGACCCTCCCCCTCAGTTCTGCCCCTCCCACGGAGTAGACTCCCCCAGAACTGCCCCCTTTTTTGCCCCTTGTGGGGGTAAATCAATCCCACCGCTTTATTATTCTTAATCCAGAAGTTCCATTAGTTTACAATTCAGGCCATTCACACACGTTAGACATTGAAAGCCGGGCTCCCATCGCTCCCCACCACTGCCTTTGTGCATTTCCCAACTCTGATAGTTGGGGACAAGTATCATGACCTCATACTCTTCATCCAGTGATGCTGAAGAATTCCAGGCCACAGGGGATCATTGGTTTCTGGCCCAGCACGACTTGTAGGGCTCAGGTCCTTCAGAGGACGGGTTTGGCATATTTACAAAAAACAAACAGATGGGACCACTGTATGAAACAATCGTCCACAACAGGAGAGGGTGTCTGATGTTGATTGAACTTGTGCTAACTCAGTCCTCCTTGAAGCCTAATCTCACATTCCCCACATCGAAACGAGAGTCTGAGATGTGAGCCCTTTGTCTGGACGATGAGAAACCAGAGAGAGATGAACAGAAATCCCCGGATGCTTCACAAACTGGCTCCCTGGCAATCCGCCAAAGCCTCCCCATCTCCTCGAAGGTGAGGAGCAGGAGTCGGCCATCCTGCCTGTCGAGCCTGCTCCTCCATTCAACATGATCACATCTGATCTGATGAGAGGCTCATCTCCACCCTTTTCTGCCTTTTCCCCATATCCCTTAACTCCCTTCCATGTAAAAATCAATCCAACCTTATATCAGTAAATACATTTACTGAGGTCGCCTCCACTGCTTCAACAGGCAGCGAATTCCACAGATTCACCAGCCTCTGGGAAAAGCGGTTCCTCCTCATCTCCATCCTAAATCTACTCCCCTGAATCTTGAGACCATGTCCCCTAGTTCTGGTCTCCCCCATCCCTCTCTGCCTTTCATAAATTTATGTTTCTTTAAGATCCCCTCTCGTTCTTCTAAATTCCAGTGAGTACAGTCCCAGATGACTCGATCTCTCCTCATAGGCCAACCCCTTCATCCCTGGAATCGACCTGGTGAACCTCCTCTGCACCCCCTCTGAAGCCCACCACATCTGTCTTGAGGCATCTCAGAGGTGTGTGTTGAAAGCACAATCTGCACTGATCCAAGTCCAGGGGTCTGATGGGGTAGCTCAGACATCCTGAAGAAGTGCATTCTATTGTTGGCGGAACTTCAGCTCGTTGATCGCTAAAGGCAGTGAAGAAGCAGATAACACACATATGTAGCAGTTTTGATTAAAGAGGATGGAAACTGGCACTGGTTTTGAAGTGAGCTGCGTTGTCCCATATGGGATGGTGTTGGTCAGTGTCTCCTGAGAACCAAATGACCAGGTAAAGTTCATTGCTGAGAGATCGCGTTGTCTATGATTCGTATCCAAGATATTTCGAGTTGGGTGAGGATTCAAAGAACCACTTGGGAGGCTGTTATCCCTTGTAAAGTCTTCAAAGAGAAATTGTTGAAGGAATGTTCTGGAAACAGTTCCACAGCGGGTAAATTTCTTGTGTCACTATGGGCTTGAGGCAGAGGTAGGATAAAGTATTTAGAACCATAAAATATCACAGCACAGAAACAGGCTCCTTTGGCCCTTCTAGTCTGTGTTGAACCATTTTTTTTTGCCTAGTCCCACTGACCTGCACCCAGTCCATATCCCTCCATACCCCTCCCATCCATGTACCTGTCCAAATTCCTCTTAAATGTTAAAATTGAGCCCGCATTCCCCACTTCAGCTGGAAGCTTGTTCCACAACCCCACCACTCTCTGTGTGAAGAAGTTCCCTCCAATGTTCTCCCCAAACATCTCACCTTTCTCCCTTCACCACCCAGCACACACTCTGTTCCCACTGCTGCCATCAGGAAAGAGGAGTCGGTGCCACAAGACTCGCACCACCAGGTTCAGGAACAGCTGCTCCCCCTCCACCATCAGACTCCTCAACGACAAACTCAATCAGGGACTCATTTAAGGATTTTCTTGATTTTCTATTTGTTCTCTCTATATTGCACAGTCAGTTTGTTTATATTCGTTATCTGTGTACAGTTATTTTATTTATTTGCATGTTTACACTGTACAATTTATTTTTTGCACTACCAATTAGTGATAATTCTTCCTCGCCCGCAGGAAAAAAGAATCTCAGGGTTGTATGTGATGTCATGTATGTACTCTGACAATAAATCTGAAATCTGAAAATCTGATCGTGTCCATTCGTCACCTGATGACGGAGGGGAAGAAGCTGTTTTTGTAACGTTGTAAATGCAAGTCTGCTTTTTCCACTGAGGTTGGGTGAGATAGAAACCAGAGGACATGGCGAAAGGGGAAGAGCTTTGGGGGGGGGGGGGACTTTAGGGGGAGCTTCTTCCCATAGAGAGTGGCGGTAGTGTGGAACAAGCTGCCAGCTGAAACGGTGAATATCAGAATCAAAATCTGTTGAACAAGTCACAAAGTTCGTTGTTTTGCGGCAGCGTCACAGAGTTAAACATTCATATAAACCACCTTACAAAATAAATAAAAATTTAGGGTTCAATTTTAACACTGAAGAAAAATCTGGACAGGATGGGAGGGATATGGACTGGGTTCAGGTCAGAGGGACAAGGTAGAATAATAGTTTCGCACTGAACAGAAGGGCCACATGTTTTCTGTGCTGTCGTGCTAAGGTTCTGTGCTCCCATCCCTCTCAGGCTTCAGGTTGTTAGATCCTTCTCTGTACCTTGTCTACATTCCAGCCATGACTCGAGGAGAAGTCCGTAAAATGTTTTGAAATTCCGGAGGCCACGCACAGCGGTTCAAAAAAACGTTGTGTTTCTTCTTTTAAAAATGTCAGAATTGCTGTAAGAATGTTTGCCTCTTGAGGGCTGGAGTATAGCAGGGTGAAATTTATGTCACAGATGTACAAAGCCTTTTCTTTATCACACCTGGATACTGTGAGCCCCTTCCTTCGGGAGGTTGTATTGACCTGGGAGGCAGTATTTTCCAGATTTTTTCGAATGATGCCTGAAGTCTGAGGTTTCAAGAAAAGATGACACAAACTGGGATTGTGTTTGCCTGTTTTTAGAAAGCAAAGGGAGAATTTGATTGATGCTCTCAAGATATTGACCAGAACTAATGTAGCAGGAAGAGAGACAGACGTTATTTCAGGTGGTCAGGGGGTCTCAGGTGGAAACACAGAAATGCTGGAGAGCTCAGCCCGTCTCACAGCGTCCAATGGAGTAAAAATATACAGTCAAATCCTCATTACCTGGCACCTCTGGGGATAGTGGATGCCGGATATGCGAATTTTCTGGTTGACTGAGGCTCACTATTACAATGTCCAACTAATGTATCTGTATTAAGACTACGCTGTTTAAAAGACTGTGCAAGATGTAAAGTAATTTGAAAGAATCAGTATTTAATCCTTAATTATGTACAGTTCATTTTAATCACGCAATTTACAAAATTTAAATTCAAATGCCAGTCGCTGCCGCTGTAACAGTGTTGCGCTTACCGCGACGCTAATCGTGCTGCCATCATAATTACCACCTCCCCACCAGGTTTACAGATAGACCTTTACTAATATAAAGACTCTTATCAGGCAGGAATAGGGAGACACTTTGGGAGAGTCGCCCCAGCGGCGAGTGGCAGCGGCCGGCTCTTTATCCTGGGCACCGCCATTTTGTTCAAACACAACTTTATTCAGACAGCCACTGCAGACGGGACATGACTGGGGCGCTCCGCTGGCTGAAAGTTTGTTCCCGTCTAAACCAAGGGGTTGTGTGTTGCTTTGGAGAAAATTTACTTTTATAATTTTAAACTTTTATTTGTTCTTATTTATTTTCTTTGTGATCATTTAAATATTTCCTCAAATTTTTTCTTTCCTGTTTGTTCAAGTTTCTGATTGATTGAATGCCGGATAATGCGGATTTTACAGTGCAACCAATGTTTCGGGTCTGAGCCTTGTCAAAGTCCTAACTAAAGTCCATATAGACAATGTCCACCACCTTTCCTTTGTCAACTTTCCCGGTAACCTCCTCGAAAAACTCTAAAAAATTGGTTAAAAACAACCTACCATGCTCAAAGACATGTTGACCATCCCTAATTAGTCCATGGCTATTCAAATAATTTTATATCTGATCTCTTAGAACACCTTCCAATAATTTACCTACAATGCATCAGGCTCACTGGCCTATAATTTTCTGGGTTACTATTGGAACCTTTTTTAAACAACAGAACAATGTGATCTAACCTCCAATCCTCTGACACCACACCCTTGGCTAAGCACATTTTAAATATTTCTGCTAGAGACCTTGTAATTTCTACACTAGTCTCCCTCAAGGACCGAGTGAATATCTTGTCAGGCCATGGGGATTTATCCACCCTTATTTGCTTTAAGGCAGCAAGCACTTCCTCCTCTTTAATCTGTGTAGGTTCCATGACCTCACTGCTAGTTTTCCTTCCTTCCCACGAATCCGCGCTCATTTCCTGAGTGAATACTGATTTTTTAAAAAAACATTTAACCATATAACCATATAACAATTACAGCACGAAAACAGGCCAATTTGGCCCTTCTAGTCCACACTAATCCAAGTACCCTTCTCTAATCCCATTTACCAGCACTCTGCCCATATCCCTCCATCCCCCTCCCATCCATATACTTATCCAACTCTTTCTTAAATGGCAAAATTGACCCTGCCTCCACCACCTTTCCCAGAAGCCCATTCCACATCATAACCACTCTCTGAGTAAAGAAGTTCCCCCTCATGTTACTCCTAAACCTTAGCCCGTCAACTCTCAACCCATGACCTAGTGTATCCATCTCTCCTACTCTCAGTGGGAAAAGCCTTCCCACATCAACTCTATCTATCCTTCTCATTATCTTAAACACCTCTATCAAATCCCCTCTCAGCCTTCTACATTCCAAGGAATAAAGACCTAATTTGCTCAATCTCTCCTTGTATTCCAGATGTCGAAACCCAGGCAACATTTTTGTAAATCTTCTCTGCACTTGTTAATATCCTTCCTATAAATCGGTGACCAGAACTGCACACAGTCCTCTAAATTTGGCCTCACCAATGCCTTGTACAGTTTCATTATTACTTCCCAACTCCTAGATTCTATGCACTGATTTATATAGGCCAGCATACTAAAGTCCTTCTTCACCACCCGATCCACATGTGCCCCTACCTTCAGGGAACAATGCACCGTAATTCCTAGATCTTTCTGCTCCACTGCATCTTTCAATGCCCTCCCATTTAAGATCTCTTTTGGCTCCATACAAAGCTGACCACTCTGATCTTCAAGGGGACCAATTTTGTCCCTTACTAAACTTTTGCTCTTAGTAACCTGTAGAAACCCTGAGGATTTTCCTTCACTCCTTCACATTCTCTGTCAAAGCAATCTCGTGTCTTCTTTTACCTTCCTGATTTATTTCTTGAGGTATTCTTGCCTTTTTTATCCTCTTCAAGGACTTCATTTTCTTCATGTTGCCGATACCTCTCTCTTCTTCCGAACCACATCCTCAATATCCCTCAAAACCAAGGTCCCCTCTGCCTTCTAACCTTTAATCTTGACAGGAACATACAAATTCTGAACTCTCAAAATTTCACCTTTGAAGGTCCTCCATGTACCTCGCGTGTCACTTATCCCAATCCACGCATTCTAGATTCTTTCTCATTTCATCACAATTGGGCCTTTTTCCAATTCAGAATCTCATCCTGAGATTAACTTGTAATTAACTTGTAACTAATGGTATTATGATCACTGGACCCAAAATGTTCTCCTACACACACTTTTGTCACCTGTCCTGTTTCGTTCCCTAAAAGGAGATCCAGTATTGCATTCTCTCTAGCTTGTACCTCTATATATTGATTTAGAAAACTTTCCTGAACACATTTGACAAACTCCAAGCCATCCAGCCCTTTTACAGTATGGGAATCTCAGTCAATATGTGGAAAGTTAAAATCTCCTACATCACAACCTTATGTTTCCTCCAACTGTCTGCTATCTCTCTACAGATTTGCTCTTCCAATTCTCGCTGATTATTGTACGGTCCACAATACAACCCCATGAGTGTGGTGATACCTTTCCCGTTCCTCAGCTCCACCTATATAGTCTCAGCAGATGAGCCCTCTGGTCTGTCCTGCCCAAGCACAACTGTGATATTTTCCCTGACGAGCAATGCCACTCCTCCCCCTTTCTTCCCTCCCCCCCCCATTCTATCACGTCTAAATCAACATTGAGCTGCCAATCCTGCCCCTCCTGCAACCCAGTTTCACTAATGACCACGATGTCATAATTCCACGTGCCAATCCACACTCTAAGCTCGTCTCCCTTTCCGATAACACTCCTTGCGTTGAAATAGATGCACCTGAGAGCATTTCCACCACGTTCAACCAATGACTCTAACGGTGCATGTAATTTTCACATCATCTTTTCCCTCCTTCACTCCTCTATCTGCTCTGACCCTCTGGTTCCCCCTCCCTCTGCAAATCTAGTTTAAACCCACCAGAGCAGCACTTGCAAACCTTCTCCAAAGGATATTAGTCCCCCTCCAGTTCAGATGTAAACCGTCCCATCGGAACAGGTCCCACCTTCCCTGGAAAGGAGCCCAATGATCCAGAAACCTAAAGCCCTCTCTCCTGTACCAGGTCTTTAGTCATGCGTTAAGCTGCTTTATACACCTATTTCTACCCTCACTTGCATGTGGCACAGGTAACAGTCCTGAGATCACTACCCTGAAGATCCTGTCTTTCAATCTAGTGCCTAACTCCCTGAACTCTCCTTGCAGGACCTCCTCACCCTTCCTACCCATGTCCTTGGTCCACACATGGACCACCACATCTGGCTGCTCACCCTCCCTCCTGAGAACATTGTGAACTCAATCTGAGATATCATGGACCCTTGCACCAGGGAGGCAGCAGACCATCCAGGATATGCGATTCCTTCCACAGAACCTCTTATCTGTCCCCCTAACTATGGAATCCCCCCATCACTACAGCTCGCCTGTTCTCCTCCCTTCCCTTCTTAGCCACAGGACCAGACTCCGTCCCAAGGACCTGATCTTTGTGGCTATGCCAACCGACTACACCCCAGTTGGGAGGAGTGTTTGGGGCCCCAAATGATAGTGAGGGAGGAGGTGTGGGCACAATGTAGCCTTTCCTTCAGGCGCTGAAGGTGCCAAGCGGGCAATTGGTGGGAAGGGAGGAGTGGGTGAGGGAGTGGACTCTGCATGAAGAGGAGAGGGGGAGTGGAGGAGTGGAGGGGGAAGATGCGTCTGGTGGTTGGATCACATTGGAGGTGGTTGGAATTGCGGAGGTTGAATATTGAATGCAGAGGCTAGTGGGGTGGGGGGGGTGGTGAGGACAAGGGGAATCCTGTGAAACAGGGAAATCTGCAGGTGCTGTGATTGTAGTAAACACACAGGAGCACTGGAGGAACTCAGCCAGTCTCACAGCGTCCACAGGAGGAAAAGATATATCACCGACAACAGGTAAAAGGTGATAATCCTATCCATATCCAAAAGGATATAACCTTTTTCTTTTCACCTTTTCACTCATCCCTACTTAAGCCTGAAACTTCAGTTATGGGCGGCCCAGTTGGTATGGCGATTAAGACAACATTGATACAGCAATTACAATTGGGGCTGGAGTGGTTCAAATCCCGCGCTGTCTGTGAGGAGTTCATATGTTCTCCCCATGCCTGCGTGGGTTTTCCCCAGGGACTCTGATTTCTTCCCACCCTTCAAAATGTACCAGGGGTTGTGGGTCAATTGGGCGGCTGGAGCTTGTGGGCCAGAAGAACCTGTTACTGTGCTGTATGTCTAAAAAAATGTTTCTAATGTATCTTCCCCTCCTACGGGCGCTACAAGACCGACTGAGTTCCACCAGCGTTTCTGTGTTTTTAACAAAGGGAATCCTATCATTTGTTGCGTCTGGGGGTGGCAGGGGCCAGGGCAGATGTGCGGGAAATGGAGGCTATGCGGGTGAGGGCTAAGTTAATGGCAGTTGAGGGGAATCCACGTCAATGCTATTCCTCAATACCTCAACATACTCAAAAGTCATTCGTTGGGATGTAACACAATGATGGAATACATTTTCCAGTGAACACACCAGTTCACAGAGGGCAACAGGGCCACTGTGAGTCCAGTGGTAAACCAGGGAGATTTGTGAACAACCGGATAGCAGATTATCAGAGGTTTATTTACAGTAGACATTCAGAAAACTCTGCAGGGCTGTGGGGAGAGTCAGGAAGGGAGGGAGTTGATGGCATTGACTGGACTCTCTCTCTCTCTCTCTCTCTCTCTCTCTCAAAGAGTAAGCGTGATCTCAAGGGACCGAATCCACAGATGTTGCATGACCTACGAAATATTTCCGGCATTTTTTGGTTTTAATTCCGTTGCCTGCTTTACTCTATCAAAGACACAAGTTCAAAGCCCATTCCAATCTTTGAGAACTCCAAAAGCAATCAATTAAATTGGAATAAAGGCCTGCCCTTGCTAACAATGCCCATGGAAGTAGCAGATTTTAGTTAAAAAAAAAAGCAGTTCGTTTATCAGTCTCATTACCTTTGGTCCAGTGAGAAGGGTTCTTCTACAAGCAGCTTAACAGACTATCTCTAACATTCATACAGTTGTATAGACAAACGAGGGCATAATTACAGGAAATTGAAGATTACTCTCATCGTGTGATAAAACAGACGTAATATTACATGGAACTTGCTTTAACCTGCCATAAGGCCGACAGATACAGTCAGAGAAAGAAGCAAAACAGAGTTCCCTCGGGGTCACCCAGTATCCGTGGATTCGCCTCCAGCGCTCCCGTGGCCTCTGCAGTCACACAGACTCCTGTTCGATCCATTAGCTACCCGGAGCTCCAGGCCCAGACATGGCCAGGAAGCCTTCAGCGCCCGAGGCAGCTACTCGCATCTCGAGCTCCGATGCCTGGTGCCCCCTCAGCCAATTTCCAGCAGTCCAGTGAGAGTCCTTTCACTGCAGTCGCCAGCTGTGCCCGCAGCCTGCGTGGGTTCCTCACCTCGAGTCGCCAGCTGTGCCCGCAGCCTGCGTGGGTTCCTCACCTCGAGTCGCCAGCTGTGCCCGCAGCCTGCGTGGGTTCCTCACCTCGAGTCACCAGCTGGTCACTGCCTGTGTGTTCTTCAGAATACAGTATCAGTCAAAAGAAAATATCATCAAGCAAAGGGGAGTGTGAGAGCGCTGTGGTGGGGTTCATTCAGGATCCTGATGGCTGCGGGGAAGAAATTGTCTTTCTGCCTGTTAGTGTGCACTCTCACACTCCTAGGTTTTCTCCCTCATGGGAGGAGGGAGAAGAGAGGGTGTCCGGGCTGCGATAGCTCCATCAGTGTGTTGTCTGAAGCATGCAGAGATGATTTTTACAAGGGTGTTCCCAGGACTTGAGAAGCTGAGGGGAAGGTGACCTGGACTTAATTCCCTGGAATGTAGAAGAATGAGGGGAGATTTGATAGAGGTTTACAAAATTATGAGGGGTTTATATCGATTAAATGCAAGCAGGTCTTTTCCCACTGGGGTTGGGTGAGACCAGAACTAGAAGACATGGGTTAAGGGTGAAAGGTGAAGTGGTTAAGGTGATCGTGAGGGGGAGCTTCGTCATGCAGGGAGTTATGGAAATGTGGAACAAGCTGCCAGCTGAATTGGTGAACGTAGGCTCAATTTCAACATTTAAGGGAAGATTTGAGGGCTACATGGACGGGAGGGGTATATGCTCTGAGTGCAGGTCGATGGGACAAGGCGGAGTAGTTTGGCATGAACTCAGTGGGATGAAGGGCCTGTTTCTGTGCTGTAGGGCCCTACAGTTCCGGTGCTGCCTTTTCCAGGCAGCGGGAGGGGATGTTTGCCTTGGTCCTGAGCTCCTTCCCCACCTTCTGCCGATCTGTTTTGTCAGTGTCCAGGGAAGGGAACCTGCATCAATGTTCAGGTACAGCCCCAGAAACAGGGAAGGGATGCTTACATACTAATACATTAAAAATGTAACCTGCTTGATATATTTTTACTCTGCCTGCCATAAGGCAGATGAAGAATTTCCATTAGCGTTGCCCGGCGCCCCTTACAGTACGAGAGAAAGAGAAGGAAATGGGAGTCCCCGCAGACTCCACAGGCCAGGGGTGAACTAATCCCAACAAAGCAAGTGGACGTCATGGTTAGCACAGCGCTGTTACAGCGCCGGCCGGTGACCCGGTTTCAAATCTGCTGCTGTCTGTGAGGTGTTTGTACGTTCCCCCTGTGACCTGCTTGGGTTTGCTCCCGGGTGCTCCGGTTTCCTCCCTCCCTCCAAAAGAATACGAGGGATATAGGTTCATTGGGTTGCTTGGAGCGGTGCGGACTCGTGGGACAGAAGGGCCTTCTACTGTGTTGTAAATTTTTAAAAAGACATTTTTATCTGCAGAGTTCCTGGTCCAAGTTGCTGTATATCTGTTAAGTAAAGCAGGATAGATGTCAAAAATAAAAACAGATATTGCTGGAAATATCCTGATTTTAGATTTCTGGCATCTGTGTTTTGATTGGTTTATTTTCTTGCCTCACTGTTGTCGAGGGATAATTCCAGAGTATGAACTTGTACAATGCTCAGGTTTCTGTGCTCCAAAGCGGACATACAAGTTTACGTTTGAAGTCGCATGCGTCTGGTGCGGTGAGAAAGGTCCCTTTTCCAAGAGCAATCCAGTCCGGGAGAAAGATCGACAGGGGAAAGGGGGCTCGAGGGTGGGGGAGTTGCCAACTCAGCTCACTTCTGGCAGGAGATCCAACAAGACCCGTCCCTGGTTGACACAGATTACCAGGGTGAGCCTTTCAACAAGGACCAAAGGAACAGCTCGTACTAACCGCCCAAGAATCTCGTCTGCGCAAAGCGATATTTATTTATTTATTTGCAGGGTTAAAATATTTGTCGAGCACAGGTATTGTTTGTCTGTAGGTGTGTTATGTCTGGTTGTGTGTCTGCGTGTTTTGCACTGAAAACCGGAGAACACTGTTTCGTCGAGCTGTACTTGTACAATCAGATGACGATAAACCTGACTTGACTTGAGGTTCAAAGTTCCTTTTATTGGCATGTAATAATTACAAACATGTGGATGATTGGAGGAGTTGTGGATGGAGCTGAAGGTTGTCGTAAGTTGCAAGAGGATCTAGACAGGATGCAGAGTTGGGCGGAGAAGTGGCAGATGAAGTTCAATCTGGATAAGTGTGAGGTGATGCATTTTGGAAGGACAAACCAGAAGCTGAGTACAGGGGTAATGGTCGGATGCTTAACAGTGTGGAGCAACAGAGGGACCTTGGAGTCCAAATCTGTAGATCACTTAGGGTTGCTGCACAGGTTGATGGATAGTTAAGAAGGCCAATTCATTGCTGGCTTTATTAATCGGGGGATTGAGTTCAGGAGCCGTGAGGCGATGTTGCAGCTCTACAAGTCTCTGGTAAGACCCCACTTAGAGTATTGTGTTCAGTTCTGGTCACCTCATTACAGGAAGGATGTGGAAGCTAAGAAGCAGAGGAGATTTACAGGAGTAAAACACAAAAATCTGTAGACACTGTGGTTGAAGTCTAAAAACACAAAATGCTGGAGAAACTCAGCAGGTCAAATGGTGTTCTTTATATAGCAAAGGTAGGGATACAGAACCGACTTTTCGAGCTTGAGCCGTTCATCAAGTTATTTGATCAAAGATTTACCTGGATGTTGCGTGGATTGGGAAACAAGGTTAGCAGAACTGGGGCTTTTCTTTTTGGAGCGTAGAAGGATGAGAGGAGTCTTGATAAAAGTTTACAAGATTCTGAGAGGCATTGATAGGGTGGACAGCCAGTGCTTGTTTTCCAGGGCAGGATCAGCAGACACCAGAGGGCGTCCGTACAAAGTGAAGGGAGGGAGGTTTAGGGAGTGGTGGGGGCCGGAATGCCTTTCCTGGGGTGTTGGTAGAGGCTGAAACATTAGGGGCATTTAAGAGATTCTTAGGCAGGCCCCTGGATGAAAGAAAAATTGAAGGTTATGAGAGAGGGAGGGTTTAGTTTTTTGGGGGGTAGGTACATTTACGACAGCATAACGTCATGGGCCAAAGGGCATGTACTGTGCTGGAATGTCCTATGTTCTAAAAAAATGCAATATACATGATACAGTTTTCAACTTCTGTCTTCCATAAGTCAAAGAAAGATTCGCCATGAGCATTACCCAATGCTTCTAACAATGAGTTCACTGAGTGTCTGTGGATTCGCCTCCAGAGCTCCCGCAGCCTCTGCAGCCCCACAGATTCTTGTTCCATCCAGCAACAACACGGTCAGGAAACCATCAGCCCCAGAGGTTCCTCTTGTTCTCAGCACCCTCTCGAATCCCGGCTCCAACACCTGGTTCCCACGAGTCAGTCTCCAGCAGCCCGACCTACAGGGGACCTTCAGCTGCTGACCCCGCCCCTCTCCGTAGGTCACCGTCCTGTAGGGTCCTGCAGTTCCAACGCTTCATAATGGCCTGCCTTGTCTGTGCTGTGTCGAGATGTGAAAAGTAGCAGAGCTGTCCAGACTGGGGAGTTTGGCGTGCTTACAGGAAGATGTAGCCGTGCAGCCGGAAACAGGCTCTTCAGCCCAACATGACCATCCTGGCCATGTTTTCATTCTGGGCTAACAATAAGTTTATTGTACAATGTACATAGGCACCAAAATTCCTACTTGCTCCAGCCGACCAATACTGTGGAAAAAGAACTACAGTAGCATACATTAACTTGAATTAAAAAGAGAAAAGATCGATATATAATAAATGTTCACAGTTGCCCTGATGGCAAATGGCAAAGTGACTTCAGAACAGTGTGGACGGTCCTTTTGTGGTGAGGGACTAAGTCAGACTAAGTCAGAGGTTCAGGAGCCTGATCACTGGGATAGAGTAAAACACAACACTGGAGAAACCCAGCAGGTCGAACAGTGTCCTTTATCTTTGGCTTGGCTTCGCGGACGAAGATTTATGGAGGGGGTAAAAAGTCCACGTCAGCTGCAGGCTCGTTTGTGGCTGACAAGTCCGATGCGGGACAGGCAGACACGATTGCAGCGGTTGCAGGGGAAAATTGGTTGGTTGGGGTTGGGTGTTGGGTTTTTCCTCCTTTGCCTTTTGTCAGTGAGGTGGGCTCTGCGGTCTTCTTCAAAGGAGGTTGCTGCCCGCCAAACTGTGAGGCGCCAAGATGCACGGTTTGAGGCGTTATCAGCCCACTGGCGGTGGTCAATGTGGCAGGCACCAAGAGATTTCTTTAGGCAGTCCTTGTACCTTTTCTTTGGTGCACCTCTGTCACCTCTGTCAGCCTGATCACTGGGATAGAGTAAAACACAACACTGGAGAAACCCAGCAGGTCGAACAGTGTCCTTTATACAGGAAAGGAAAGTTACAGAACCGAGGTTTCGGGCCGAAGCCCTGAATCAAGGTGTGATACCTTTCCATACCGTGTCGAAGGGCTCCGGCCCGAAATGTCGCTTCTGTATCTTTGCTGTATAAAGGACTCTGTTTGACCTGCTGGGTTTCTCCAGCGTCATGTGTTTTTACTTCAACCGCGGCGTCTGCAGACTTTCCTGTTTTCCAGTTTGTTTACAGCTGTTGGATAGAAACTGTTCCTGAACCTGGAGGTGCTGGTCTTCAACCTTCTCTACCTCCTATCTGCATTTGGCCATTTCCTTCAGATTCAAAATCCCTTCCTTGTCATGTAATAAAAGATTAATCAGCCTTTACCTGCCGTGAAGACACACAAGAAGTTGTCACTAGCCCAGCCCCCCCTCCAGTAAGAGAAAGAGAAGCAAAAGAGAGTCCCTTCAGAGTCACTGAGTGCCCATGGATTTGCCTCCTGCCACCTCTGCGGCCGCACATTCATCTGCTTGATCCGAGGTCCAAACCTCCGACACGATCAGCGCCTAAGGCCCTGCAGGAGTCCTTCTTACCCCCTCTCGAGTCCCAGTTCCGAAACCTAGTTCCCACGAGCCCGTCTCCGGTAGCCCGCGCCTGTGTGGGTCCTATGGCCCATTTCCACAGCTTCCTCTGGCAGCTCATTCCAGATATGGAACTCCCTCTGAGAGAAAAAGACGCCCTGCAAGTCCCTCTTAAATCTCTTCTCTCATATCTGTAGCCTCCAGTTCCGGAATCATTTCACGTTGGATCAAGACTGTGAGCATTCATATATTAATTTTCCTCTACCACCCCCCCCCCCCCCACCCCCGAGTTTATAAGCATCTCTGAGGTCACCCCTCTGCCTCCAACGCTCCAGGGATCTGAGACCCTGCCCCAGCCTATCCCACCTCTCCCGATAACACCAATCCCAGCACCTGCCACTGGAAATCGCCAAGATGGTGAGCAGGTCACTGCAGCTGGGAGGCTGACCGGTAAGGTCTGCTGAGGATGTACGATTACAGCTGGCAGCAACATCGTTGGGAAAGAGATCCAGGAGGATCAGAGCCAGCCCCACCAGGCTGAGGAACAGCTTCTTCCCACGGGCAGTGAGAATGCTGAACAGCCAAAGGAACTGGAGTCTGTGTGGCTGTGGAGGTCGCGGGAGGGCTGGAGGCGAATCCACATACACTCAGTCACTCTGGGGAGACTCTCTTTTGCTTTTCTTTCTCTGACTGTAAGAGGCACCTGATATTTGTTTGCTGATGGTGAAGCTGTCTGCCTTATGGCAAATTAAAGGAGATTTCATGTAATATTACACTTGTTTTATTGCGTGACAATAAAGGAATCTTTAATATCCTGTCATTATGCTCTTGTTAGTCTATACAACGGTGTGAATGTTCTGCATCCGCGTGTTTTGCACTGAGGACCGGAGAACTCTTGTTTCCTCGGGTTGTACTGGTCCTAACAGATGATAATAAACTTGACTTGACCTGACATCACCATTGTGTGTTTAGGCCAACCTGCTTGGAGTTTGTTCAACCTCCTCTGGATTACCGTGGATCTTTTGACTTTGTCCACTGCATCCCCTTCCTGCCACCTGCACTCCTCCCCTCTCCCGCCTCACCAGATCCCCCCAATGAAGCCAGCAGTTCCTCGCGCGTTACTCAGAGAGGTTAATGTTAGCTCATCTTGTTTAGAAAGGCAAACGTCCTTGAGTCAGGCTATCGTGCCTGTGGTTCCCCAGGGACTGCACGGCATCCAACTCCCCAGCTGCCCGGACTATTTTTGCGCATCTCAGATGTGTTCCGATTTAGAATGGAGAGATGGGTCTCTGAGGAGCAGACATTGCTGGTGAGAGGCATGGTGTGACCGGCTCGTTTATCTGCCTCTGCCCCAACTTCACCCTGGAGATGCTCCACATTACTGCACTGGCTCTCTGACAATATCGTCGGGTGTCGCTGAAAAGTTACCCACTTTCTTTCCTTCATTCCTCCATCCTTTCTTTCTTTCCTCCCTCACTCACTCACTCTTTCTTTCCTCTCTCCCTCCCTATTTTCTTTCCTCCCTCACTCCCCCTTTCTTTTTCTCTCTCCCTTTTTCATTTTTTCTTTCCATCTCCTTTTTTTCTTTCTCTCATTGTTTACCATTCCCTCTATTTTTACCCTTTTTTAAAATCTCTCCCACCTCTTCTTTTCACTGCCTTTCTCCCCTCTCCCTCCCTCCCTCCACCACTCTCTCTTCCCCCCTCTCTTTCTCTCTCTCGCTCTTTTTCTCTAAATCCCTCCCAACCTCCTCCCCATTGCCCTGTTTTGGGAATCCTGAGTGGAGACGGCGAGATTCCTGCTGTCACTGAGATCCTCACCTGGCTCCCCTAGCAACCTCTCTTCCTGACATTGCCAAGCGATGCAATTGTTCAGCAGGAAGGGGCTTCCTCTGGGAGTGGGGGGGGGGGGGGGGTGACGGGATGTGGAGGCCAACAGACGGTCTGTGCAGCTGAGGTTCTGTCGGAGCCAGATACGAACGGGAATGCATGAGCAGTGGGATCCGGGCAGTTCTCCCAACTATCAACAGCTGAGAGGTTCATCCTTGTTGCAAACCCAAGTCCCCTGTATGCACTGGCTGGTTATCAGACCCCAGGTATTACAGGTGGCAAGGATGGTAGGGGAGTTGAGGACGACAGGATTGAAGGGCACCCATATAGAATTAGAATCAGAATTTATTGTCTTGAACCTGTTACGAAATTAATTGTTCTGCGGCAGCTTCACGGTGCAAACATTCTATAAAATTATGAGGGTGGGTGTAAGTCGGTGGGAGTAAGTGTTCGGCTTGGAGTGGAAAGGCCAAGTTGGCCTGTTGCTGTTGGCCTGTCACTGTGCTATTATTGGTATATGGTTAAAAATAAATAAATTAGTGGAAAAATAAGAGAAAATGAGGCAGTATCTGTGGTTCATTGATCATTCCAGAATGTGCCGCTGAGTGCTCGTCTTCAGACTCCTTCCTGATGGTAGCGGTGTGAAGAGGGTATGGCCTGGGTGGTGGGGGTCCTTGAGGATAGTAGCTGCTTTCTTAAAACACCGCTCTCTGTATTCGTCCTTGATGGGGCGAAGTCTAGTGCCTGTGATGTTGCAGGCCGAGTTCACAACCCTCTGTAGCCTCTTCCTGACCTGTGGGTCGGCACCTCCATACCAGACAGTGATGCAACCAGTCAGAATGCTCTCCGTGGTGGGGAGGTAGATGTGGCATTTATGGATTTTATTAAGGCATTTGACATGGTAGATTCGTTTAGAAATCCAGGAAGGATGGGATTCAAGGGAACCTTGTCTGCGTAGATTCAGAATTGGCTTGCTTGTAGAAAGCAGAGAGTAGTAGTGGATGGAAAGTACCCTGCCTGGAGGACGGTGACTAGTGGAGTATCGCAGGGATCTGTTCTGGGACCCTGCTCTTTGTGATTTTTTATATATATATATATATATATATATATATATATACATGTAAATGACATGGATGAAGTAGAGGGCTAGGTTAGTAAGTCTGCAGCTGACATGAAGATTGAAGGTGTTGTGGAGATTGGAGAAGGTTGTCGTAGATTACAACAGGATGCAGAATTGGGCAGATAACTGGCAGATGGATTTCAATCTGGATAAGTGTGAGGTGATGCATTTTGGAAGGTCAAACCTGAAAGCAGATTACATGGTTAATAGCAGAATTCTTCACAATGTAGAAGAACCGAAGGACATTGAGGTTCAAAACCAGAGATCTCTCAAGGTTGATAGGGTAGTTAAGAAGGCTGATGGTATTGAAGGCTGGACTTTATTAGTCAGGGATTGAGTCATGAGGTAATGTTGCAGTTCTATAAAACTCTGACAGATCACACTTGAAATATTGTGTTCAATTCTGGTCGCCTCATTACGGGAAGGACATGGAAGCTATGGAGGGGGTGCAGAGGAGATCTACCAGGATGTTGCCTCGATTGGAGAACATGTCCCATGAGGCAAGGTTCACAGAACTTCGCTTTGGATCAAAGAAGGATGAGAAGTGACTTAATAGAGGTCAACAAGATCATGAGAGACATAGATAGGGTGGAGAGCCAATGCCATTTACTGGGACAACAGCAGCAGAAACCAGAGGACATCTGTAGAAGCTGAGGGGAGGAAAGATTAGGGGAGAGGTCAAGGGTAAGTTTTACTATACAGAGAGTGGTGGGTGTCTGGATGCATTTCCAGGGTGGTGGTGTGGGCTGGTACAATAGGGACATTCAGAAGACATGGATGGATGAAAAACTGAGGGTCATGGGTGTGAGGTGGTAAAGGGTCAGATTGCTGAGTAGGTTTATATGAGTGGGAACAACATCATGGGCTGAAGGGCCTGTAATGTGCTGGAATATTCTATGCTCCATGTTAATGCAACAGCCAATAAGGTCAGCCCTCAGCCTGCAGGGAGTGGTCTCCACGCAGAGATGGTTTATGTTCATGAACCAATCACATCCCTTCTCTGTGCGCATTTCTGCTGTCGTCCAAACAATGCCATCCTTGGCATTTCGGCAAAGAAATGGGTTAAGTGATTCTCCTGTTTTTTTTTTCTATTTTTAAATTGAGCAGAGTATGTCTCGAAACTCAGAAACTACAAGGTCTTTTCTTGGCAGCTTGACAAAACTAGGGCAGGGGAGCTTCATCCTTTCACGGGACATGTACACCAACATTGATTACACAGGCCCAGCAATGTATCTCCAGATCGGGATTGTGTGCCAGGAGTGGAACTTAGATCAAAGAACACTACAGCACAGTACAGGCCCATCGGCCCTAAATGTTGGGCTGACCCATATATTCCTTAAAAAAAATACCACTAAACCCACCCTACCCCATAACCCTCTATATTTCTTCCATCCATATGGATGAAGTCTCTTAAATGCCCCTAATGTTTCAGACTCCACCACAATCCTCAGCAAGTCTCTTAAATGCCCCTAATGTTTCAGACTCCACCACAATCCTCAGCAAGGCATTCCAGGCACCAACATTTTGGGTAAAAAAACTTACTCTTGATGTCTCCCATAAACTTTCCTTCCTTCACTTTGTACAGATGTCCTCTGGTGTTTTCTGCTCTTGCCTTGGGAAACAGGTGCTGGCCGTCCACCCTATCTATGCCTCTCAGAATCTTGTAGATCTCTATCAAGTCTCCTCCCATCCTTCTATGCTCCAAAGAGAAAAGTTCCAGCTCTTGCCTCACAAGACTTGTTACTGATCCAGGTAACATCCTGGTAAATCTCTTCTGCACCCTCTCCATAGCTTCCACATCCTTCCTGTAATGAGGTGGCCAGAACTGAACACAATCCTCTAACTGTGGTCTCACCAGAGATATGTAGAGTTAACATGACCTCTATATTCCTGAACTCAATCCCCTTATTAATGAAGCCCAATATCCCATAGGCCTTCTTAAACTATCCTATCAACCTATGCAGCGACCTTGAGGAATGTATGGATTTAGACCCCAAGGTTAATCCACACTCTTATGTAACCGACTATTAACCCTGTACTCAGCCTTCTGGTTTGACCTTCCAAAATGCATAACCTCACACTTATCCTGATTGAACTCCATCTGCCACTTCTCCGCCCAACTCTGTATCCTCTTGTAACCTTCGACAACTTTAAGCTCCATCTATAATGTTTACTTGGAATGATTAGAAATCAGTGGTTCTCAAACAATGGCCTGTGGGCCACAGCATGTTGCCACGTGGATCTTAAAAATGTTAAATAAAACACTTTAAATTGGATAAAGATGTGTTTCTTATAGAGCTGCCTTTGACTTGAAGATATTGCCCCGTCATTGCCACTGTTGGGCCATGGCTCTGTGGTTAGTAAGGGATTGCTTAAGGTGGGATGTGGGTGGGAGGGGAAGGTTGAGAATCACTGCTCTAGACCCAAATTGTTACTGAAATATTTTGTTTGAGAAAAATTGTCATTGGCCCATTTCCTTTGGAGATCTGAAACCGTGCACATAACGAGTCATTGAAGGACGATTCAAACAGTGGTTTTCAAACTTTTTCTTTCTACCCACATCCCACTTTAAGCAATCCCTTACTAATCACAAAGCACCGGTGGCAGAGGGATTACTTAGAGAGGGACGTGAGTGGAAAGGAAATATTTGAAAACCACTTCATTAAATCTTTCCCACCCACGTACTTGACCTAAGGCTTTTTTCTCATCCCCGTCCTGACCACTTCTTCAGGCAGCCCCTGGCCTTGCAGAGCAGGTACACAGTTCCCTGGTGGGCAGAGTGGCGAGGAAAGTGTTTACAGGCCTGACCCAATAGGTTTTGAGGAGAAGAGGGCAGAGGGGCTCAAGGGAATCACGAAAGTCTGCAGTTGCTCTGGTTGTAGTATGAACCCACCGAAAGGCTGGAGGAACTCAAGGGGTCAGAGAGCATCCGTGGAGAGAAATGGTCAGTCCCGTTTGAGACGGGACCCTTTATCCAGGTTTAATGGGTTGACTGAGACATGAAAGCCTGTTGTCGCTGTGAATGTACTACAAACACAGATATGCTAGAGGAACTCAGCTGGTCTCGCAACTTCCACACGAGGGAAAGATGTATAACTGACCTTTCGGGCCTCAGCCCCTATTCATTGTTCAAGTAAAAAGCAGGCAGGTGTCTGAATTAAAAGGCTGGAGAGCAGGGAAGAAAGGGCAAGGGCTGGAGTACAGGCCATCAGATAAAAAAGTGTCAATTGGATATGGATGGGACACAGGAGAGAGGAAAGGTGAGAATTGATTGGAGGAGGGAAGGTTGTGTGAATGCAGAACTGGGGGAAAGGAGACCGAGAGAAAAAGGAATAGAGAGAGAGAGAGACATAACGAGAGGAAAGGAGAAATAGGAAAAGATGGGGGAGAGGGCAGGCCAGCAGAAACCGGAGAAATTGATGTTAATGCCATCTGGTTGGAGGGTGCCCAGAGATGTTCTTCCTCCAATTTGCAGGAGATCTCTCTCTGGCAGTGAATGAGACCATGGACAGACATGTCAGCAAGGGAATGGGACAGGGAATTGAAATGAGTGGTGTTGTGAGCCCAGAGGACCCCAAAACCCAACAACAATAGATATTCACCAAGACAAATGGTTACTTAAGCAAAAGTTGCTTTTAATTATCTTTAAACATGAAAACAGGATCAAACTTTAACTTATTACTACAAACTTAACCCCTTTCTAATTCTAAGCACACGTGTATGTAATGTGTGCATAAGTTCAGAAAGATCTTTGATTCACAGTCCAATCTCACTTCTCACTCCTCCAAGTTCACTGGTTGCAGGCAATTCTTTTACTGTGCACAGAATTTAACATTTATGAAGTTCACCAGGCTTTGTTGCTTGAAAGGTAAATGGCTACCACTCAGGAAGGTTCTTGTCGGTTTTCAGAGAGAGATTTGTTGTTCGCTGGACACCCACAACTGATTCCTTGTAACCACCCACTTCAGTGTCTTGCCAAAGAAACTTGCCCCATCAGGGTTCTCCAGATGATAACCTCTTTCTTTCAGGTCACCACAGAGTTCCTTTTTGTTTCTCTTCTTTCAAGTGAAACATTAGGCAGCCAGTCCTCTCCTCTTGTATGGACCACAAGGACTTTGACCAGGTTGAACTAAGAACTCACAACCCGTCTTCAAAATGGGGTTTTCCACAAGCTTGCCAGTTTGTCCTGTTCCAGTCCCAGCTGCTGCTATGCACTGCAGAGCTTAATTCTCTATCTCTCTCTGTCTCTGTCTCTCTCTGTCTCTGTCTCTCTCTCTCTCTCTCTCTCACACACACACACACACACACACACACACACACACACACACACACACACACACACACACACATATTCTCTCTCTCTCTCACTCAGAGAAAACCACATGACCTTCTTAGAACAGCCAACTGCACTCAGATAGACTTCAATTCCGGACCTAATCTTCTAAGTTCGTTCACCTGTTGCTTTCCAAAACAATAATCCATTACTCCACGGCAGGTCCAATTAACACCTACTTGAGAAGTCCTTATAGGCATCCTTCAAAGTATTTGCAAAGCCACCCGGAGCCTGGACTGTTTGGCTTTAGCAGAGCTCTGGCATTTTAAATGAGATCAGTTTTGAAGTGTTTGAATCTGTATGTGACCTAAACTAAAAACCCTGCCACAATTTATTTCCTTTAAAACATATCTATATACAATATAAAATATAGCATAAACTGTCACAGTGGCCACTGGGAGATCCACGCTATTCCGGCAGACAGTGCCAATGTGCTCAACGAAGCAGTCTGCGTCCAGTCTCTTTTTTTTCACAAGACAATGGACAGATATGTCGACAAGGGGATGGGACGGGCGTTGACTACTCATCGGCCTCCATGGATGCTGCCCAAACTGTTCAGTCCCACCAGGTGCGCACTTTGGGCTCAAGATTCCAGCATTCCTCGTGCTTCTTCATTGACGACAAGAGTTGGGACATGGCATCACACTTGGGCAGTGAGTTGGGGAGATATCACTTGGAATGTTGAGCAGGTCTGGTCACCTCACTTTTGGAAGGATGTGATGTAGCCGGGCAGGGAGCAGGAAAGATTCACAAGCATCTTATATTCTGTTTTGGCACTCTAACTAGAGCATAGAACACTACAGCACAGTACAGGCCCTTCGGCCCTCGATGTTGTGATGACCCATATATACCCTTTCAAAATAAAAGTACTAAACCCTCCCGAACCCATCACCCTCTGTTTTCCTTTCATCCCCCTAATGTTCCAGCCTCCACCACCATCCCTGGCAAGACATTCCAGGCCCCCACAACTCTCTGTGTAAAAATCTTCCCCCTGACGTCTCCCCTAAACTTCCCTCCCTTCACTTTGTACACATGTCCTCTGTCGCTGGCCGTCCACCCTATTTATTTCTCTCATAATCTTGTAGACTTCCATTAAATCTCTTCTCATCCATCTACGCCCCAAAGAGAAATGTTCCAGCTCTGTTAACCTTGCCTCATAAGATTCATTTTCCAATCCAGGCAACATCCTGGTTAATTTCCTCTATAACCTCTCCATAACTTCCACATCCTTCCTATAATGAGGTGACCAGAACTGAACACAATACTCCAAGTGTGGTCTCACCAGAGATTTGTAGAGCTGCAACATGACCTCTCTACTCCTGAACTCAATCCCCTATTAATGAATCCCAGATGTCCCATAGGCCTTTTTAAATATCCTATCAACCTGTGCAGTGACCTTGAGGGCTGTATGGATTTGGATCCCAAGGTCCCTCTGTTCATCCGCACCAACCATTAACCCTGTACTCAGCCTTCTGGTTTGACCTTCCAAAATGCGTCACCTCACACTTATCCAGATTGAACTCCATCTGCCACTTTTCCACCCAACTCTGCATCCTGTCTCTATCCTCTTGTATCCTTCGACAACCTTCAGCTCCATCCACAACTCCTCCAACTTTCGTATCATCTGCAAACTTACTGACCCATCCTTCTGCCTCTTTATCCAGGTCATTTATAAACATCACAAAGAGCAGGGGTCCCAGAATAGATCTCTGCAACCCTCCACTAGTCACCGACCTCCAGGTAGAAAACTTTCCTTCCACTCCTACTCTCTGCTTTCTTCCTACAAGCCAATTTTTTTATCCACACAGCCAAGGTTCCACTGATCCCATGATCCTCGACTTTCTGAATGAATTTCTCATGGGCTCCTTGTCAAATACCTTACTAAAATCCATGTCGACCACAACTACTGCCCTACCCTCCTCAATTTCTTTTGTTACCTCCTCAAAAAACTCAATAAGTCTAGTGAGGCACAGCCTTCCCTTCACAAAGCCATGGTGACTATCCTTGAGTAGACTTGACTTGAAATTTAAATTTTAGATTTAGACGTATAGCACAGTGACAGGCCATTTCAGCCCACGAGCTCATGCTGTCCAATTACACCAAATTGACCTACAAACTCTGTTACATTTTGAACGGTGGGAGGAAGCTGGAGTGCCCAGGGAAATCGTACGGAGACTCGAGGAGAACGTACAGACTGTGGGGGTTTCGAACCCCAGTCGCTGGTGCTGTAACAAAGTTGCGCTAACCACTACGTTATTCATGCCACCCCACACTAACCGTGCCGCTCCATGTTTCAAATTCTCCAAATCCTCATAGATCCTATCTTTAAGAATCCTCTTGAGTAGTTTGCACTGCATTAACATCGAGTTCTTCAATTTCCATTTACCCCCTCCCTTCTGTCTCTCTCTTCCCATCCGTCTACCCACTCAGTTCCACTCCCCCTTCTTTTCCTTCTCCTCCCCTTATCCCTTCTCCCCTCCCTCCTGTGTGACCTCTGACCCTTACCCACTTCCTCCCTGCACCTCCTTTTTATTCAGACACTTGCCTGAATTTGCTTTTGCCTTGTCGAAGAGCCCAGGCCTGAACCTTTGGTCGCCCTTCACTTCCCATGGAGTTTCTCCAGCACGTTTGTGTGTTGCACCCAACCCCAGCGTCTGCCCATGTGCCTGTTTAACTGTGCAAGGATGGTGCCTGGATTGAAGTGTTTGGGTTATCAAGAGAGTCTTGATAGACTGGGTCTGATGTCCCTGCTATGAAGAAAGCTGAGGTGACAAGAGGGATGGATCTAAAATCATGAGGGGCATTGATGATGGAGAAGGTTCCATGGAAGTTCCCAAGGAAGGTTCCAGGGAATGAAAGGGTTATCATATGAAGAGCATTTCTCAGCGTTGGACTGATTTATTGGAATTCAGGAGAATGGGGGGGGGGGGGGGATCTCATTGAAACATCTTGAGTTTCAAAAGCCATGGATAGAGTAGATGTAGAAAGGTTGATTCCCAAGGTGGGAGGGTCTTGGACCAGATGGCCCAACTTTAGGAATGAGGGGCGTCCACTTAAAGCAGAGATGCGAAGGAAATTCTTCAGCCAGAGAGTGGTAAATCATCGCAGGCGGTTGTTAAGGCTGGGTCATTGGGTGTATTTAAGGCAGAGATTGATAGGTTCTTGATTAGCCAAGGCATCAAAGGTTATGGGGAGAAGGCCGGGCAGTGGGGCTGAATGGGGAAGTGGATCAGCTCATGATTGAATGACGGGCCGACTCGATGGGCTGAATAGCCTATTTCTACTCCTATGTCATATGATCTTATTAATATAGAGCATTCCAGCACAGTACCGACCTTTCAGCCCATGATGCTGTGCTGACCCATGTAAACCTACATCACAACTATCTAACCCAGCGGTTCTCAACCTTTTTCTTTCCACTTACATCCCACTTTAAATAATCCCTATGCCATCAGTGCTCTGTGATTAGTAAGGGATTGCGTAAGGTGGGATGTGGGTGGAAAGAAGATCATCCCTCACTGACTCGTTATGTGCACGGTTTCAGAACTCCAAAGGAAATGGCCCAATGACCATTTTTCTCAAGTAAAATATTTCAGGAACAGTTTGGGTCTAAAGCAGTGATTCTCGACCTTCCCCTCATCCCACCTTAAGCAATTCGTTACTAATCACAGAGCACTGATGGCATAGGGATTACAAAGTGGGATGTGAAAAAGGTTGAAAACCACTGGTCTAGCCCTTCCCTCCCTCACACCCATAACCCTCTAATTTTCTTACATCCATGGGCCTGTCTCAAAGTCCTTTAAATGTCCCTATTGTACCAGCCTCCACCACCACTCCCAGCATTCCAGGCACCCATCACTCTCTGTGTAAAAAAGCTTTCCACCCCTTACCTTAAACAGATGTCTTCTGGTATTGGCCATGCTGCCCTGGGAAAAAGATGTTGGCCATCCACACTATCTAAGGCCCTCACAGATTGGGTAGATTGTCAAACTCTTTCTGCAATTCGTAGGGGAATGAAAAGAAAGAGGGAAAAGTGTTAAGAGGAGAGGGTATATAAAGGAGATAAGCGGGGGTGGGGTTTCTCATGACAAGTCTGTGGTGTGTGGAATGAACTGCCAGAGGGGGTATTGGAGGCAGGGACAGGAACAGCACTGGGGGTGCTTGTGGACAAAGAGTCTACAGTCTCTGGGATCAAATGCAGCCCACAAACTTGCTGGAGGAACACAGCAGGTTAAGCAGCGTCTGCGGGCAGCAAGACGCACCTCGTCCTGAGCCCTTCTTCAGAAGAGTCAAGAATCAGGTGGGGAGGAGGGGACAGGGGAGGAGCAGAGACTAGCAGGTGGGTGGGGGAAGGAGCTGCGGTGATAAGGCAAAGGGACTGTCCAACGGGGGATGAGGTGGGAGGTGGAGGAGGGAAGGTATGGGTGTCAGGCAGGAGATAGAGAAGGGGACAGAGGGAGGAGGGAAAGTGATAGAGCATGGACATTGGAGGTTAATATTGTCAAGTCAAGTCTATCATCATCTAATTGTACAAGTACAACCCAACAAAACAGTGTTCTCCAGTCCTCGGTGTGTGACAGAGATATAGAGATATGTTTTTGGGAGATAAGTTGGGAAAGTGTTTGTATGTGTGACCTACACTAACAAACCTTTCCCAATTTATCTCCCAAAAACATATCTCTATACTCTGTGATAGGTACAAAACACAGAGACACACAACCAGACGTAACACACGTACAGACAAACAGTACACATGCAGGACAAGTATTCATACATACATACATACATACCTTTGGTCGTTCAGTATTCTCACTGCCTGTGGGAAGAAGCTGTTCCTCAGCCTGGTGGCGCTGGCTCTGATCCTCCCGTATCTCTTCCCCAACAGGAACAGCTGAACGATGCTGTGTGCGGGGTGGAAGGGGTCCTCCATGATTTTTTAAAATTCTTTACATTTTAAAGTTTAGACGTACAGCACGGTAACAGGCCCTTTCGGCCCACAAGCCCGTGCTGCCAAATTTACACCCAATTGACCAACATTCTCCGATACGTTTTGAAGGATGGGAGGAAACTAGAACCACCCCGGAGAAAATCCACGCAGACACGGGGAGAACGTACAAACTCCTTGCAGAGAGCGCATGGGAATTCGAACCCCGGCCCCGATTGCTGGCGCTGTAACAGCGTTGAACTAACCGCTACGCCAGCCGTTCCACCCCAAGTAAGCAGGCTTTTTCCCCTGAGGGTAGGCGAGAAACAAACCAGGGAACATGGGTTAAGGGTGAAAGGGAAAAGTTTAGGGGGAACTTCTTCACACAGGGAGCGGTGGGAGTGTGGAAAGAGCTGAAGTGGTGAATGCGGGCTCAATTTTAACACTTAAGAGGAATTTGGACAGATACATGAATGGGAGGGGTGTGGAGTGGGTGCAGGTCAGTGGGATGAGGCAGAAAAATATTTTGGCCCAGACTAGAAGGGCTGAAGAGCCTGTTTTCTGTGCTGTAGTGTTCTATGGTTCTATAGAAGGAGGGGGAGGGGGTGTGGTGTTTCTCTGTTGTTTCTCTGTCGCTCGGGTGAAGGGGGCTGTTCAGGCATGAGATGGAGTGCTCTTCCTTCCAGGATGTGTCCCAGCGATGCCAGAGGAGAGTTGACTGAGCAGACAAAGGCGGCCTTCACTGCTGGCTGAAGGTGCTCCAACCCTCTCTGGCAGAGGCATCGAGTCTGGTGTAGTCAACAGAGAAAGGAAATAAGGAGCTCTTTTATTTGCAGAGCCTGGGCAATCCTGTCTACTTGGACAGGAGTCAAAAGCTGCTGTCCACTGATTTCTCCAGAGTGTTTGTTACTTTTATCCTATGAGTGTTCACACACTTAGCTCGAAGCGTTGGCGTGAAATTGCTGGAAACCATTAGGCAGGCTTGGTCTCCACACAGCTGCACTGAGCACTGATATCATAATGTCGGCAGTGTCAGGCGATGGACCTCACAGCACACCTGGGCCTCACAGTTAACGGTTCTTCGTCCACAATGCCACTCCCCTTTGCTCTGTGTTCCAGGACGTCTCTGTGAGGAGCTAGATGTGGTCAGTGGCTTCCTGAGCCTAGCGCAGAGTCGAAATCTTATCCGCCCTCCTGCCGATAAGCTTTGACAAGGCTTCAGGTAGCTGGCATGAGGCGAGAGAGTGCGTAAAAGTGTGTGAGTGTACGCATGTGTGTGTAACTAAGTGTGCATGTGTGCGTGTGAGAGTGTGCGGGTGTGTCAGTGTGTGACTGTGTCGAAGTGGGTGAGTGTGAATGTGTGTTTAAGTGTGTGTCTGTGTGAGTGTGTATGAGAATATTCGTGTATGTGAGTTTTTGTGCAACTCTGAATGTGAGTTTGTAAGTGCATGTATGTGTGTGAGTATATGTATGTGTGCATGTCTTTCAGTGAATGTATGTGTGTGATTGTGCATGTGCGTGTGCCTGTGTGTGAGTGTGCGCGCACGCGTGTGTGAATACGGAGAGTCACTGAAACTCCCTGCCAGTGGACAGGGCTGTTCATATGGCCGCTGAGGCATATCTTGCAGATGCAGACCTCGAGGCGTTGGTTGCAGCCCTGCTACACCTCTGTCCGTGGAGCCGGTGCGTGTCTGGGACAGAGTGTGGTTGACAGGGAAGTGGCAAGTGTACTCGTGTCTGTCTCTGCGCGGACCTTGTTTACTCAAGGGGCAGTTGTTGTCAGGGTGGATGGGGTTTCTGTGGACACAGAGGTTTAGAGGTCTCTATGTCTCTCTCATTGTAGAAAGTGGGGGGGGGGGGAGTCTCGATCTACGTGTTCTGTGTACCGTCGATGAGTGTGTGTGTGGCAGGAGATTCATCATTGTTTTTGTGTGAGCGCGTTTGTTAACAGGTCACATGCTGGTCACACTGTGTGTGCAAATCTGTCACACTCTCCATTTGCACATTTAACATTACAAGTGTGATTTCCTTCATAAAATTGAATTTATGTGGAAATTCATGTCATTAGGTGCATATTCAGGTGTTGGTGAGTGCAGGCGTATGTATTATGCGTGAGTGTGTGTTTGTGTGTCCGTGTGTGTGCACATGCGTGTGTGTGTGTGTGTGCATGTCTGTGCACGTGTGGGTGACTGTGCAAACCCTGTGCGTGTTCATATGTGTTTATGCGTGCATGTGTCTCTATTCTTGAGTGTGTGTGTGTGTGTGTGTGTGTGTGTGTGTGTGTGTGTGTGTGTGTGTGTGTGTGTGTAAAAGTAGAAATGCGGGAGGAACTTGGCCGGTCTCGCACTGTCCATAGGAGGTAAAGATACTTTGCCAAAGTTTCAGGCCCGAACCCTTCTGTGGGTGCTGTGAGACCGGCTGAGTTACTCCAGCATTTCTGTGTTTTTTACAATCACAACATCTGCACTTGCAAGTGTACGCGTGTGGGTGTGTGTGTGTGTAGGTGTTTGTAGATCTCCTGTTCTCCATTGTCTTTCTGTCCTGTTTGCAAGCCTTCATTTCAGTGAGAGTCTACTCCTCAACCCTGGGGTGGGAGAAAGAGATGCCATCCCTTCCTGACCCCACCCAAGAGTGAACTCTCATCCGCTTGACCCCACTGTGCACTCCTACTCCCTTTCTGACCATACAGTGCACTTTCACCCCGCCATCCACACTGTGCACCCTTACCCATGACCCCAAAATGCACTCTCACACCCTCCCTGACCCCACCGTGTAATCTCACCCCTGACCCCCACCGTGGAGTCTCACCCCTTACTCCACCATGCACACCCCTCTCCCACCCCCCACTTGTGAGACTGAATTCTGGAATTGGTCCCACAGGGGCAGCCCCTTTGATTCCCACTGCCCCCATCACCTCCTCTGGCCTCTGTCTCCCTGCCATTCACTTGAAGGGACTCCTGGGAAGTCGGTGAAAGCTATGGCATGGTGTGTTCACTGGAGCGGGGAGCAGCTTGTATCTGATTGGAATGAAGATGGAGCCATAGAACATTACAGCGTAGAAACAGGCCCTTCAGCCTTCTGGTCTGTGCCGAACCATTTTTTACCTAGTCCCACTGACCAGTACCCAGTCCATACCCCTCCCATCCATGTACCTGTCCAAATTCTTCTTAAATATTAAAATTGAGCCCGCATTCACCACTTCAGCTGGCAGCTCATTCCACACTCCCACCACTCTCTGTGTGAAGAAGTTTCCCCTCATGTTCCCCCAAAACTTTTCCCCTTTCACCCTTAACCCATGTCCTCTAGTTTGTATCTCACTGACCCTCAGTGGAAAAAGCCGACCTACATTTACTCTGTCTGTCCCCCTCATAATTTTAAATACCTCGATCAAATCTCCCCTCATTCTTCCACGTTCCAGGGAATAAAGTTCTAACCTGTTTAACCTTTCGCTGTAACTCCGTTCCTGAAGTCCGGGCAACATCCTAGTAAATCTTCTCTGCACTCACTCTATCTTATTGATATCTTTCCTATAGTTCGGTGACCAAAACTACACACAATCCTCCAAATATGACCTCACCAATGTCTTGTACAGCTTGACCATAACGTCCCAACTCCTGTACTCAATACTTTGATTTATGAAGGCCATTATTCCAAAAGCTCTCTTTACAACCCTATCCAACTGTGACGACACTTTCAGGGAATTATGTATCTATATTCCCAGATCTCTCTATTTTACTGCACTCCTCAGTGCCCGACCATTCACTGTGTACGTCCTTTCTTGGTTTGTCCTTCCAAAATGCAACACCTTAATGTTTGCATTAAATTCCATCTGCCATTTTTCAGCCCATTTTTCCAACTGGTCCAGATCCCTCTGCAGCTTTGAAAACCTTCTTCACTGTCCACAACGCCTCCAATCTTAGTGTCATCTGCAAACTTGCTGATCTAATTTACCACATTATCATTCAGATCATTGATACAGATGACAAACAACAATGGTCCCAACACCGATCCCTGAGGCCCCACTAGTCACATCCTCCAGTCTGAGAAGCATCATCCACCACTACTCTCTGGCTTCTCCTGTCCAGCCATTGTCGAATCTAGTTCACTACTTCACCATGAATACCAAGTGTCTTAAATCTTCCTGACTAACCTCCTTTGTGGGGCCTTGTCAAAGTGTCCATGTAGACAACATCCACAGCCTTTCGTTCATCTACTTTCCAGGTAACCTCCTTGAAAACCTCTACAAGATTGGTTAAACATGACCTACCACGCACAAAGCCATATTGACCATCCCAAATCAGTCCCTGGTTATCCAAATAATTGTATATCTGATCTTTTAGAACACTTTCCAATAATTTAACTACTACTGACGTCAGGCTCACCAGCCTATAATTTCATGGGTTACTTTTGGAGTCTTTTTTAAACAATGGAAGAACATGAGCTCCCCTCCAATCCTCTGGCACCACACTCATGGTGAAGGACATTTTAAATATTTCTGCCAGAGCCCCTGCAATTTCTACACTAGTCTCCCTCAAGGTCCAAGGGAATATCTGGGTCAGGCCCTGGGAATTTATCTACCCTTATTTGCTTTAAGACACCAAGCACTTCCTTCTCTTTAATCTGTATAGGTTCCAGGACCTCACTGCTTGTTTTCCTTACTTCCCACAACTCTACCTGTTTCCTGAATAAAAACTGATGGAAAAAAAATTAAGATCTCCCCCATCTCTTTTGGCTCCATACAAAACTGACCACTTGAAGACCACATCTTCAAGGCGACCAATTTTGTCCCTTACTAACTTTTTTCTCTTAATATATCTGTAGAAACCCTGATGATTTTCCTTCACATTCTCTGCCAAAGCAACCTCGTGTCTTCTTTTACCTTCCTGATTTATTTCTTGAGGGTTTTCTTGCATTTTTTATACTTCTCAAGGACCTCATTTTCTCCATGTTGCCTATACCTGATATACACCTCTCTCTTCTTCCGAACCAGATCCCCAATATCCTTCAAAAGGTTCCCTATATCTTCTAACCTTGACTTTAATCCTGACAGGAACATACAAACTCTCTGTCTTCTCAAAATTTCACCTTTGGATGTCTTCCACGTACCGCATACATCCTTGCCTACAAACAACTTATCCCAATCCATACATTCTAGATTCTTTTGAATTTCCTCAAAATTGGCCTTTTTCCAATTTATAATCTCATTCTGAGGCCTACACCCATCCTTCTCCATAATTAACTTGAAACTAATGGCATTATGATCACTGGACCCAAAATGTTCCCCCCACACACACTTCTGTCACCTGTCCTGTCTCATTCCCTAATAGGAGATCCAGTATTGCATTCTCTAGTTGGTACCTCTACGTATTGATTAAGAAAACTTTCCTGAACACATGTGACAAACTCCAAGCCATCCAGACCTTTAACAGTATGGGAATCCCAGTCAATATGTGTAAAGCTAAAATCCCCTATTATCACAACCTTATGTTTCCTGCAGCTGTCTGCTATCTCTCTACAGATTTACTCCTCCAATTCTCGCTGACTATTGGGTGGGCTACAATACAATCCCATGAGTGTGGTCAAACCTTTCCCATTCCTCAGCTCCACCCATTTAGCCTCAGGTCTGTCCTGCCTGAGCACAGCTGTGATGTTTTCCCTGATGAGCCCCTCCTCCCCCTTTCATCCTCCCAGTTCTATCATGGCTGAAGCTGTAAGCCCAGAACATTGAGCTGCCAGTCCTGCCCCTCCTACAACCCAGTTTCACTGATGGCCACAATGTCATAATTCCACATGTCAATCCATGCTCTAAGCTCGTCTGCCTTTCCTACAACACTCCTTGCGTTGAAATAGATGCACCTGAGAGCATTTCCACCAAGTTCAACTGTATTCCACTCATATCCCCCTGAAGCCTTCGTCTCCATCCACCTGTTCAAATACTTCCAGAAATCTTTGCTTTGGTTGGTTACCGATTGTAGAGGGTTGAAGTTGAATGTTACAGCTCTATAAAACTCTGGTGAGACCACACTTGGCATGTTGTATTCGGTTCATTACAGGAAGGATGTGGAAGCTTTGGAGAGGGTGCAGAGGAGATTCACCAGGATGTTGCCTGGATTGGAGAACATGCCTTATCTCGATGATGCTCGGGGACGAGTCTAATGGGAATGTGACGTATCAGAATTCCTGATACAGTTGCCACTTCTATATTGTTGATTTCAGAGAACATGAAGCAAGGTTAACAAAGCTTATCAAAGGGCTTTTCTCTCTGGAGCGAAGAGAGACGGATGGCACGGTTGGCATAGCAGTTAGCGCCACGCTGTTACAGCGCTTGTGATCGGGACCGGGGTTCGAATCTGGTGCTGTCTGTACATTCTCGCCGTGTCTGCGTGGGTTTCCTCTCCTGAGGTTCTGGTTTCCTCCCACTCTTTGAAACATACCAGGGGTTATAGGTTAATTAGGTATAATTTAGTGGCATGGGCTCGTGACCCGAAATGGCCTGTTCCCTTGCTGTATGCCTAAAATTTAAATTGAAAAGGATAAGAGGTGACTTAATAGAGGTCAACAAGATTATGGGTGGACGGCCAACACTTTTTTCCACAGGGCAGGATCAGCAAACACGAGAGGTCATCTGTACTGGGTGAAGGGAGGGAAGTTTTTTATGCAGGGAGTTGTGGGGGCCTGGAATGCCTTGCCAGGGGTGGTGGTGGAGGCTGAACCAGTAGGGGAATTTAAGAGATTCTTAGACAGCCACATGGATGCAAGACAAATAGAGGGTTACAAGTCAGGAAGGATTTAGATTTTTTGGGGGTATATATGGATCGGCACAACATCATGCACCAAAGGCCTGTACAGTGCCAGGATGTTCTATGTTCTAAGTTTAATTAGCCACCCATAAATCCGTGTCACAGACAAGGGCTGGGTTGTGGGGTTGGTGTGCAGACTGAGTCTGTGCCATGTGTTCAGTGGGCTGGAGAGATATTGGGATGTCAACAGTGCTGACTGCCAGGGGAAGAGATTGCTTCTCCCCTGAATCGGTCAGCATGGTTCTGACACAGGCCAATCCTGCTCCACAATTATTTGGGTTAACTTGGCATTTTCCTCCCGGACTACCGACTAGGTTAACCTTTAGGGAATCCTGCAGGAGGACTCCCAAATCCATTTGCCTCTTCGCTTTCTGAATTCTCTCCCCATTTAGAAAATAATCTGTGCCTTTATTCCTTCTGCCAAAAGTTCTGACCGTACCCTTCCCTGTGCTGCATTCCCACTGAAACATTTTTGAACCTTCTCCCAACCTGTCCAAATCCCTCTGCAAGTCTCCCTGTTTCCTCAACACTACCCACCCCACCACCTACTTCATATCATCTCCAAACCTGGCCACAAAGCCATAAATTTCCTCATCTAACTCAGCCATTCTCTGCTTTGGCCCCCAGCCCCCAGGTTTATGGGGCCCCTTCTCTGTGAAGCAGTCGTTTAGTTCATTTCTTTTGTACTTCTCTCCTACCGACTGCATAAAAAGACATTTATGTTACGTGAGGTAAAAAGAAAACAAAGCTGTTCGTTAAATGTGCTGTGGCCCCAAAGAGGGACCGTTGGCCCCCATTAAGAATGGCTGATCTAAATCATTTACATATATCATGAAAAGAAGTGGACTCAACACCAACCCCTACTCATACCCAACACTGACCCCTACATGGACCCAACACAAACCCCTTCTAGGACCCAACACTGACCCCTATTCAGACCCAACACTGACCCCTGCTATGACCCAACATTGACCCCTACTCAGACCCAACAGCAACCACTTCTCAGACCCAACACTGACCCCTAATAGGACCAACCCCCACCCATGCGGAATACCGTCAGTCTCCATCTCCCTCCCTCTCTCTCCTTCTCCACCCTAAAACAATGCCCTGTAGTTTTAGACCGTCATTCACAACCATTTTTTCCCCCACTCACCTCCCACCTTAAGTAATCCCTTAAGTAATATGGCTTAGGATGTCACAGGTGCTCTGTGGTTAGTAAGGGATTACTTAAGGTGGTATGCGAGGACCACTGGATTAGACTCTCCTGCATTCACCTGATCTATGTCCCTCATTATTTTATTTCCCTCCGTAGATGTGGTATAGATAGACTCGGCTTTTTCCCGGAGTTAGTGAATCTAAAACGAGAGGGCAGAGATTTAGGGTGAGGGAGGAAAGATTTATAAGGGACCTGCGGGGCATCTTCTTCACAGAGAGGCTGGTGGGTGTGTGTGGAACGAGCTGCCAGAGGAAGTGGTGGAGGGTGGTGAATCTGTGGAATTTGTTGCCACAGGCGGTTGTGGAGGCCAGGTCATTGGGTGTATTTAATGCAGGGATTGAAGGGTTCTTGATTAGCCAGGGCATCAGTGGTCATGGGGAGAATGGTTGCCGTAGAGGTTTGCTCAATGCTATTACAGCCCAACCGACCTAGGTTCGGATCCCGCGCTGTCTGCAAGGAATTTGTACGTTCTCCCCATGTCTGTGTGGATTTCCTCCAGGTGCTCCGGTTTCCTCCCTCTTCCAAAATCACACCGGGATGTGTTAATTGGGTGTAATTGGGCCGCAGGGGCTCGTGGGCCAGAAGCCCAGTTACCGTCCTCTATGTCTACTTTAAAAAGCCGGGCAGTGGGGCTCATGAGTGAATGGCAGGGCAGACTCAATGGGCTGAATGGCCTATTTCCGCTCCTTTGTCAAGTTCATTGACGTCTGATAGTACAAGTACCACCCGACGAAACAGCATTCTCCGGTCCTCGGTGCAAAACACACGGACACACAACTAGACATAACACACATTCAGACAGACAGAACACAGGCAGGGCAAGTATTTCATCTATACAAATAAGTAAATAAATATTATTTCATGCGGACGAGAGTCTCGGAGGGTCAGTTTAAGCAGTTCCTTTGGTCGTTCTGTGTTCTCCCTGCCCGTGGGAAGCAGCTGTTCCTCAGCCTGGTGGGGCTGGCTCTGATACTCCTGCATCTCTTCCCCGATGGAGCAGCTGAAAGATGTCGTGTGCAGGGGTGGAAGGGGACCTCAATGATTTTGCGCGCCCTCTTCAGACAACGATCCCGGTAGATCACGTCAAGGAAGGACTCAAACCCGAAATGTTGGTTCTGTATCTTCACCTTTGCTACATAAAGGCACTGTTTGACCTGCTGAGTTTCTCCAGCATTTGTGTTTTTTTCATCCTGGTAGATCATGTCGATACGTGGGAGGGAGGAGGGAGACTGTGACTATAACGTAAATAGAACTGGGACGTTAGGACGACATTTAAAAAGGTACTTGGATAGGAAAACAAAATGTACTAAACCCTTCCTTACCTCGTAACCCTTTATTTTTCTTTCATCCATGGGCCCATCTAATTAAGATATGGGGAGAAGGCAGGTAGGTGGAGTTAGGTCATAAATTAGATCAGCCATGATCTTATTGAATGGCAGAGCAGGCTCGATGGGCCATTTTTGGCCTACTCCTCTTCCTACTTCCTATGTTCCCATGTTCCTAAGAGTCTCTCAAATGCCCCCAATGTTTCGCCCTCCACCACCATCCCTGGCAAGACATTCCAGGCCCCCTCAACTCTCTGCATAAAAAAACTTACCCAATGTCTCCCCATAAACTTCCCTCCCTTCACTTTGTACTCATGTCCTCCGGTGTTTGTTGCCCTGGTTAAAAGGCACTGGCTGTCCACCTTATCTATGGCTCTAATGAGCTTGTAGACCTCTATCAAGTCTCCTCTCATCCTTCTTCGCTCTGCTAACCTTGCCTCAAAAGACACATTCTTCGATCCAAGCAACATCCGGGTAAATCTCCTCTTCATAGCAATCCTTAACAAACTTCCAGATGAACCCAGTGGGTCCAACATCATATCAAGGTTCAGATTTATGGTCAGAGTACATGCATGACGTCACAAACATGGAACATTACAGCACAGAAACAGACCCCTTCAGCCCTTTTAGTCTGGACCGGCTGACCGATTTTTTTTGCCTATTCCACTAACCTGCACCCAGTCCATAGCCCTCCATACTTCTCCCATCCATGTACCTGCCCAAATTCTTATTAAATATTAAAATTGAGCCCACATTCACCACTCCAGTTCAGATGCAATGGTTGGAACAGATCCAGCCTTCCCTGGAAGGGAGCCCAATGATCCAGAAACTTGAAGCCCTCCCTCCTGCACCATGTCTTTAGTCACATGTTAAGCTGCATTATCCTCCTATTTCTAACCCCACTATCATGTGGCACAGCTAACAGTCCAGAGATCACTACCCTGGAGGTCCTGTCCTTCAACCTCGCGCCCAACTCCCTGAACTCTCCTTGCAGGACTTACTTGCCCTTTCTACTCGCATCAATGGTCCCTCTATGGACAACCACATCTGGCTGCTCACCCTCCCTCCTGAGAATGTCATGAACTCAATCTGAGATATCATGGACCCTGGCACCAGGGAGGCAACATAGCATCCAGGATACTCGATCTCTTCCACAGAACCTCTCATCTGTTCCCCTAACTATGGAATCTCTTATCACAACAGCTCACCTCTTCTCCTCCCTTACCTTCTTAGCCACAGGACCAGACTCCATGCCAGAGACTTGATCACCGTGACTTGTGCCTTGTAGATCGTCCCCCCCCCAACAGAATCTAAAATAGTATAAGAGCATGAGAACGCAAGAGCATGAGTTGGCCATCCAGCCTGTCAAGCCTGCTCCACCATTCAATAAGATCAAGGCTGATCTGATCAACTCCACCTATCTGCCTTTTCCCCATATCCCTTCATTCCTTTTTTATATAAAAACCTATCCAACTGAACCTTAAATATGTTTAATAAAGTTGCCTCAACCACTTCCCTGGGCAAAGAATTCCATAGATTCACAACTCTCTGCGAAAAACAGTTTTTCCTCATCTCCATCTTAAATCTACTCCCCTGAATCTTGAGGCTGTATCCCCTAGTTCTGGTCTCATCTCCCAGTGAAAACAATTTTCCTGCCTCTATCTTATCTATCCCTTTCATAATTTTATGTTTCTATAAGATCTCCTCTCATTCTTATGAATTTGAGTGAGTATAATTCCAGACGATTTAGTCTCTCCTCGTAGGTCAACTCCCTCATCTCTGGGATCAATCTGGTGAACCTCCTCTGGACTGCCTCCAAGGCCAATATATCCTTCCTCAAGTATGGAGACCAGAACTGAACACTGGACTCCAGGTGCGGCCTCACCAGGACCTTGTACAGTTGCAGCATGACTCCCTGCTCTTGATTCAATTCCTCTAGCGATGAGGGCCAACATTCCATTTGCCTTCTTAATAACCTGTTATACCTGCAACCCGACTTTTTGTGTTTCATGCTCGAGCCCTCCCAAGTCCTTCTGCACTACAGCAGGCTGACGTTTTTCACCATTTAGTTAATAATCTGCTCTTCTACCTTTCCTGCCAAAGTGGATGACCTCACATTTACTAACGTTGTTCTCCTTCTGCCAGACCTTTGCCCACTCACCTAGCTTAATTATATCCTTCTGCAGCCTCTCGACATCCTCTGTCCAATTTGCTTTCCCACTCAATTTAGTATCTTCCGAAAACTTGGCTACACGACACTCTGTCCCCTCTTCTACATCATCAATGTGAATGGTGAACAGCTGCGGGCCCAGCACCGACCCCTTGTTATTGTTATTGAGGGGGAACAGCCACAGGGGTGCCCTGCACTGCCTGCCTGTTCCCTTTCCCTCTCCTAACTGTCACCCCTAAACCCTCCCTCTGCCCCCTAGTGACCCCCCCCCCCCACTTCTATCACCCCCTCTGCCTCCAGAATGATCCAGAGTTTATCCAACTCCAGCTCCCTGAGATTCTTTTTTCCTGAGGGCCAGGCAGAATTTCTACTTATCGGTGGTGTAAAAAACTGTACTCACGAGAAAAAACAAGGAAAGAAATATACAAACTGAGTGCAATATAGAAAAAATGAAACATTCACAAATCAATAATGTGCCACGTCCTTAAACGAGCCCCTGATTGAGTTTGTCATTGAGGAGTCTGATGGTGGAGAGGGAGCAGCTGTTCCTGAACCTGGTGGTGCGAATATTGTAGTCCCTACATCTCTTTCCTGATGGCAGCAGCGAGAACAGAGCGTGTGCTGGGTGGTGAGGGTCCTTGATGATCACTGCTGCTCTCTGACGGCAGCATTCCCTGTAGATGTTCTTAATGGTGAGGAGGGTTTTTTGCCTGTGATGCCCTGGGCTGTGTCCACTACATTTTGCATGGCATTGAGTTCAGGGGTATTGGTATCCCGGCACCAGACCGTGATGCAGCCGGTCAGCACACTTTCCACAACACCTCTAGAAATTTGCCGTAGTTTCTGGTGTTGTACCAAACTTCCGCAAACTCCCGAGGAAGTAGAGGCGCTGACATGCTTTCTTCACGATACCGTTAGCGTGTTGGGTCCAGAAATTTAAATTAAATCTGTGAGGGGAAGGAATTTTTATGAGTTTGGGTCAAGAATAGGTGTCACTGAACAGGAAACCCACCGGTGGATAAAAAAAAATTGTGTGTTTAGCCAGTTGTTTTTCGAAATTGATAAAGGGAGGAAATTTTTGAATTGAATTTTGGAGAGAGAGATTACTTTTACATATTACTGAGGACATTGGCATCATGGAAACTACTAAAAAGTGTTTCATTTTGAGTGAAATTGGGATTTTATTTGAAGATAATAATTCCAATATAGCATGAAACAATTAAAACCATTAATCTTAATTAATTGAACTTCATGAAATAGAAGGGTCTTACACTCCAGCGCTGTTAACCTCATTTACTGTGGGATGTACAGTAAAACCCCTGGTATCCGGCACCTATGGGGTTGGTAGATGATGGATAAGTGAATTTTCCGGTTGCTTGAGATTCCATCGTGTGTGGATTGGCACGGCACGCCAATGTTAAACTTCAAGCAGCACCGTAGCCCATGCCACCCAATTAACCTCTAATCCTGGTGCATTTTAGGAGGGTGGGAGGAAACCAGAACACCCAGAGGAACCCCACACACACAAGCTCATTACAGATAGCACCGGATTCGGACCCGGGTCACTGGCGCTGTAACAGCGCCGTGTTAACAACTACGCCAACCATGTCAGCCTCATATTTATTATTTGTCTACATTATCGTGGACCAATTCATTGTGTCCTCCTGAAGTCCACAATCATCTATTGATTTTGCTAACATTGAGCACAAGGTTGTTGATGTGACACCACTCAACGAGCTGATCTTCCTGGACGCTTCTTCGTTGCCTTTTGAGATTCTGCCAACAACCGTGGGGTCATCGGTAAATTTGTCGATGGCATTGGAATTGTGCCTGGCCACACAGTCACGGGTGTATAATGAGTAGACCAGTGGGCTAAGCGGGCGTCCTTGGGGTGCGCCAGTGTTGATAATCAGTGAGGAGGACACATTGTTTCCAACTCGTACTGACTGTGGTCTTCCGATGAGAAAGTCAAGGATCCAGTTGTGTGAGGGGGGGGGGGGGGGGTGCTTGGAGCTTCTTGACCAGCACGGAGGGAATAATGGTGTTGAAGGCTGAGCTGTAATCGATGAAGAGCAACCGTATGTATGAATTGCTGTTTTTGAGGTGCTCCTGAGCTGGGTAGAGAGCCAGCGATATTGCATCTGCCATGGAGGCGAACTGCAGTGGGTCCGGATCTTTGCTTAGTTACGTGTTCATTCTGGCCACGACCAGCCTCTCAAAGCTTTTCGTCACAGTAGAAGTCAGTGCTACTGGGCAGTCGTCGTTGAGGCAGCTCGCCCTACTCTAATTGGGCACCAGGATGATTGATGCCCTCTGTTCCCTCCCAATCAGCCAATGTTCTACCCATGCTCATATCTTCCCTGTAATTCCATGGATCCCATAAGCAGTCTCGTTTGTGCCACCTTGGCAAAGGCCTTGTTGAAATCTAAATAGACCACATTGTTATCCCATGCAAGTAACATGGCTTGCAATGGTCCGGATGGTCCTATTGTGGTGTCGGAGCAGTCCCTGATGAGAGTAACAAGAGCCCGATGGCTGTTGGAAAGAAATTGCCTTTGAACCTAGAGGTACTGGTCTTCAGGCTTCTGTACCTTCAGCCCCAAGGGAGAAGTGAGAAGTCAAGTTTATCCTTATCTGATTGAACAAGTACAACCCGGTGAAACAGTTCTCTAGTCCTCGGTGCAAAACACGCAGACACACAACCAGACATAACACACATGCAGACAAATAATACATACACAGGACAAGTATTAGATCTATAGAATAAATAAATAAACATTTTGTATGAATGAGAGTCTCGGAGGGTCAGTGTGAGCAGTTCCTTTGATCGTTCACCGTTCTCACTGCCTGTGAGAAGAAGCGGTTCCTCAGCCTGGTGGGGCTGGCTCTGATCCTCCTGGATCTCTTCCCCAATGAGAGCAGCTGAAAGACGCTGTGTGCGGGGTGCAAGGTGTCCTCAGTGATTTTGCGCGCCATCTCCAGACAATGATCCCGGTAAATCACGTCGATAATGGGGGGGGGTGGGGGGGAAGGAATGACTCCACTATCCTCTCTGCCACTCTTATGGTCCTGTAGATTGCCCTCCGATCCATTTCTCTGCAGCAACCGTACCACTCTGTGATGCAGCCGGCCAGGACGCTCTTGATTGAGCTCCTGTAGAAGGTTGACAAGATGGTGGGGGGCAGCCTTGCCCATCTCAGTCTTCTCAGTAAGTGCAGTCGCTGTTGCACCTTCCTGACAAATGAGGAGATGTTGAGTGTCCATGATAGGTCACTAGATAAGTGAACCCCAAGGAACTTGGTTCTCTCCACTCGCTCTACTACAGAGTTGTTGATGTGTAGTGGAGGGTGGTCATTCCTGATCCTCCTGAAGCCCACGATCATCTCCTTCTTCTTGTCCACATTGAGACTCAGGTTGTTACCAGTAACTGGTTCAGTGAAAGGTCAGGGGTCACTGGTAAGAGCGAGGAGGTTAAGATATATTACCAGTGTTTCGGGCCTGAGCCCTTCATGAAGGTAGAGCCAAAAGGTGGCAGGTATCTGAATAAAAAGGCTAGGGGAGGAGGGAAGAATGGGTGGGGGGGGGGGGGTGAAAGAAAGATCAGACCAACAGCCAAGAGGCCAAAGGTGGTCATGGATAGGTGAACAGGAGAGAAGGGTTGAGAATTGATCAGGGGAGGGGGTGCCGAGATGGAGGCGGAGAGAGGGAAAGAAAGAGAAGCCGCTTTCGGGTGCATTCTCCGCCAAGAATCTGCCTGCAGAAACAGATACAGAGCTTTGGCATCATCGTTCAGGTGGCAGCCCCGAAAGTGCTGCGCTGTCCACCCGAAAGGGACAGCCGCATGGGAGGCACCTCGGAGCGCACTCTGGTTCCTGTCCATTGTAGCTTTCAGGCAGCTGTATTCAGGTGCCTAGAGGGACTTGAGTGCTCCGCCGAAGAGCCCTCCCAGAGGAGGGTTGGAAAGTGTGCCTCGGCGGCAGCTCCTGCTCTTTCAGGTAGGCACCCCGAGAGCTGCATAGGGGTAGAATATGCGGCTTTACATCAGGGTATTCTGGCCACCTGAAAGAGCCAAGAGAGAGAGCTGGAGGAAAGTAGATATAGGAAGTAGATATAGGAAAAGATGGGGAGACGGCGACAAAAACCCGAGATAGAGAGAGCGTGTGCATGCACGGGAGAGAAAGGGTGGAGAAAAGGAGAGGGAGGGATCAGGACGAGAGAGGCAGGGAAGGTGGCCCAGTCGATGTTGATGCTACCTGTCTGGAGGGCCCAGGTGCTGACTCTCTCCTCTGTTTCCCTGCAGACGGCCTGGACGTGGAGGATGACCCTTTGTGCTCCTGGCCCCCCTCTTCGCCATCCAGCAAGGGCCAGGGCTCACCGAGCCACGTCGACGGGGGTGAGGAGGAAGGGGGCGCCGGCCTGCCATACCCCTGCCAGTTCTGCCCGAAGTCCTTCAGCCGCCTCAGCTACCTGAAGCACCACGAGCAGACGCACAGCGACCAGCTCCCGTTCCGCTGCACCTTCTGCAGCCGCCTCTTCAAGCACAAGCGCAGCCGGGACCGCCACCTCAAGCTGCACACGGGTGACAAGAAGTACCAGTGCGGTGACTGCGACGCCGCCTTTTCCCGCAGCGACCACCTGAAAATCCACCTGAAGACCCACGCCTCCAGCAAGCCGTACAAGTGCGGCGTGTGCCGCCGGGGCTTCCTGACCTCCAGCTCGCTCGGCGGCCACATGCAGGTGCACGAGAAGGCCAAGGAGGCTGCCCCCCCCGCCCGGCCGGCCGACTGGACGCTGCCGGAGTCACGCAAGTGCAGCCGGTGCGAGGAGGGCTTCGACCTGCCCGAGGAGCTACAGCGCCACATCGGGGAGTGCCACGCCGACCGCTCGCCCTCCGAGGACGGGGCCGCCTTCCAGTGCCTCTGCTGCTCCGAGCTCTTTGGCGAGGAGAGCGCGCTGCTGGCTCACGCCAGGGCCCACGGCGCGGACAAGGCCGCCCGCTGCGCCGTCTGCTCCGAGGGCTTCCTCTCCGCTGCCGAGCTGCTCGGCCACATGGAGTCACACCGGCACCCGGGGGGCGGCGACCCCTCCCCACTGGTGGTGGGCTACACCTCGGTGTCCAGCACCACGCCGGACTCCAACCTGTCTGCCGACAGCAGCTGCGGCCTGCCGCGCGACGCCAAGAAGAGGGGCCCGCAGCCGCCCCCGGAGGGGGGCCCGCCTCTCCCGAAGCAGCCGCGGGCCACCTACACCTGCGTGCACTGCGGCCAGGAGGCCTTCTGCAGCCTGGCCCTGCTGCAGGCGCACCTGAAGAGCGCACACGCCGAGCCGCCAGCGCCGAGGCCCACCTGCCCCCTGGGCCTGGAGGTGCGGCCGTCCCCATGCACCTTGCCGGATGGCGGCGGTCAAGAGCTTCGGGCCCCCCGGTACCGCTGCAACTTCTGCGCCGAGGTGCCCGCCGACCTGAACAGCCTGCAGGAGCACATCCGCAGCCGCCACAGCTTCGGGGCCGCCAAGGCCAGCAATGCCTTCTTCTGCCCCCACTGCCTGATGGGCTTCCTGACCGATGCCTCCCTGGAGGACCATGTACAGCGGGCTCACCCCCAGGCAGGTCGCGGCTCATCACCCGCCGACCTCTACCCCTGCCCGTACTGCACGCAGCCGCGGGCCTTCGGTGACCTGCCCAAGCTCAACCGGCACATCAAGGAGAACCACCGCAACGTGCCACTGGCCAGCGATGGCAGCCGGCGCTCCAGCCCGCTCTCCCCGGGCCCCTCGGCTGATGGCCGGCCGGGCTGTCCGCAGTGCGGCCAGGAGTTGGCGAGCCCTGAGGCGCTGCTGGAGCACCTGACAGCGCACTTCGCCGCCGCCTCCACCCACTACCCATGCGAGAGCTGCGCCAAGCCATTCCCGACCGCCGACGAGCTGCAGCAACACTTGCTCGACCTGCACACCCTGGTCTTCTTCCGCTGCGCCCTATGCCAGGAGGGCTTCGACTCCAAGGTGTCGGTGCAGCTGCACCTGGCCGTCAAGCACAGCCGCGAGGAGAAGGCTTTCCGCTGCACGTCCTGTGGCTGGCGCTTCGCCGCCGAGGCCGACCTGCGGCTCCACGTCCGCCTACACCACCTGGAGCGGCGCGGCGGTACGCACGGCTGCCTCTTCTGCGGCGGCGCCTTCGGCACCGAGGTCGAGCTCCAGTGCCACGTGGTGGCCGGTCATGGCCCGCGGCCCCGCTGCCGCCTGTGTGCCCGTGCCTTCCGCGCCGCTGCGCCACTGGAGCGGCACCTGCGGGAAGAGCACGGCGCTGCCGCACCCGCCGCCGCCGCGAACGGCGCCCCGGAGTCCCAGGAGGAGGAGGAGGGGGAGGAGGAGGAGGACGGGCCGCGCGGCCGCAGCAGCAGCGACGAGGAGCCCGACGCCGCGGAGACCATGTACCCCTGCGACATCTGCGGCGCCGCCTACACCATGGACTCGCTGCTGCGCAACCACCGGCTTCGCGACCACCACATCGGACCAGGTGAGGCCGCCTCACTGCAGCGCCAGGCCGGCCTGATGGAGGGCAGCCACCCGTGCGGTGTGTGCGGCCGCACCTTCTTCTCGGCGGGTGGCCTGAGCGAGCACGCCCGCACCCACCGGGGCCCCGTCAAGCACTACCTGTGCCCCATCTGTGGCGAGCGCTTCCCCTCGCTGCTCACCCTCACCGAACACAAGGTGACGCACAGCAAGAGCCTGGACACCGGCACCTGCCGCATCTGCCGCACGCCGCTGCGCTGCGAGGGCGACTTCCTGGAGCACTGCCAGCTGCACCCGGACCTCAGGAACTCCCTGACCGGCTTCCGCTGTGTGGTCTGCATGCAGACAGTTACCTCCACCCTGGAGCTCAAGATCCATGGCACCTTCCACATGCAGAAGACGGGCGGCGACCCCCCGCCCCCGCCCCCCCCACCGCCGCCGCCGCCCCCACCGCCGCCGCCGCTCTCCAGGTGCGCATCCTGCCTGGAGGAGTTCCGTGCCGGCCATGATCTGGCCAAACTCGACCTCAACGGCCTCCCCTGCGGCCTGTGCGCTTCCTGCGCCCGCCGCCGCACCGCCGGCCCCCCCCCGCCGGCGCCCGGCACCAATGGGAGACGGCCGCCGCCCGGCGCCGAAGGGAGCCGCTGCCTGCGCTGCAACGTCAAGTTCGAGAGCGAGGGCGAGCTGCGGGGACACTCGCTGGCCGCGCACCCTGAGCCCGAGGGAGGGAAGCCGGCCACCCCCCAGGTCTCACCCGTGCCCAAGATCAGCCCGGCGCAGCTGGAGGAGGTGAGGTGTCTCCCGGCGGTGGGTGGGGGGGATGCACGGGGGGTCGGGGAGGAGGGGAGGGTTGGGGAAGTGGAGGAGTTAGGGGAGGTGGACGAGGAGAAGGTCGAGCAGGTGGATGGGAGGAGGGGAGGGTCGGGGAGGAGGAGGAGGAGAGGGTCGGGGAGGAGGAGGAGGGGAGTGTCAGGGAAGTGGAGGAGGTAGGGGAAGTGGATGAGGAGAAGGTCGAGTAGGTGGAGGAGAGGGTCAGGGAGGAGGGAAGGGTCGGGGAGGTGGAGGTGAGACTTTGGTGTTGACATGGCCCCAGAGGGGTTATGTGCAATCCAGTGCAGGCCACTGGGTGCTCAGCACCCTAATCATGAACCCGAACCCTGTTTCAGGCCATACCGAGAGGTGTGAGCACTGTTTCCATCTCTGGGTCAGACCACTCCGGGATCACCATACACCAGTTTTGTCTCCGTAGCCCCACATGGGAGCACCGTGCACAATTCCTGTCTCTGTATCCTGCCCTGGGAGTATCGTGCACAGTTGCTGGTCATTATGTTCTTGGGTCAGATCCTGCACCGTCTAGTTCTGGTCTTCCTATCCCTGGGTCAGACCACAATGGGAGGGAGCTCAGTTCCTGTCTCCATATCCCCGACCAGGAGCACCGGGCACAATTCCTGGTCTCCATATCCCTGGGTAAGACCACACCATGTCCTCTGGTCTCGCTATTCCATGGTCAGACTTCCGGGAGCACCAGGCACCGTTCCAGTCTATCCCTGGGTCAGACTACACCAGAAGCACTGCACACTGTCTTAGTCTTGTATCCCCTGGTCAGGCCACACCAGGTTTGCTCCAAATTCTAGTATCTGCCATGTTGGTTTTGGTGCTGTCCAAAGAAGTCAACCCATAGATTGCGGAACATCTGGTTCAAGAATAAAAACATGTTGTCTAATAAAGTGCAGGGCACTGTGTCACGGAAGACAAGCGCAGGGTACGTTGTTCAAGAGAAAATTGCAGTTAAACAGCAAAGATCATCACGTTTTCTTCATGGGAGGTCTGTTCAAGAGCCCGATTACAGCAAGAACAAAACTGCCCTTGAATCAGAAGGTCGTGTTTTCAAGCTGATGTATTTTCTGTCTGATTAGGAGGAGGTGGAGGTTGGGAGGGGAGAAGAGAACACAGAACCCTACAGCACAGTACAGGCCTTTCAGCCCTCGATGTTGTGCAGACCCATATATTCCTTCCAAACAAACATTAATTCTTCCTGCCTTGTAACCCTCTATTTTTCTTCCATCCATGTGCCTGTCTAAGAGTCTCTTAAATGCCCCTGATGTTCCAGACTCCACCATCACTCCTGCAAGGCATTCCAGGCTTTGGGGTGCCCCTGTGTTGATAATCAGTGAGGAGGAGACATTGTTTCCGACTGGGGTCTTCCGATGAGGATCCAATGGTGGGGGTGGGGGGGGGGGCGGGGTGCAGAGGGCCAGGGTTTGGAGCTTGTTGACCAGCACTGAGGGAATATGATGCTGAAGGCCGAGCTGTAGTCGATGAAGAGCAGCCGTGTGTGTGGCTATTTTCTAGGTGAACCAGAGCTGAGTGGAGAGCCTGCTGTTCCCTAATGTCCTCCCCTTTCACCCTTAATGCTTATTCCCTTGTTCTTGTCTCACCCAACCTCAGTGGAAAAAGCTTGCTTGCATTTACTCTATCTGTACCCCTTCTAATTTTGCATAGCTTGCATTCTGGACTTGCTTGGAGAGGTATTCAAAGCAGAACCGATACCAAAAGGTTCATGCACAGTGACCTGCTCCCCCACCTCTCCCAATAATGTACAAAAATAGTCTTTGGATATGCCAGATTTTTGCCATCTCTCCTCACAAGCCCTTCCCGCCACATCAGCCAAGGAACAATGCAGGGAACTCTGCATTTTTACTTTAACAATCAGGTTTATTTTGAAAGTGGAACCAAAGGCAGACACACATTTGCAAGCTGTCTTCAACATCCCTTTCAGCGTGCCCCAGGGCACTCTCTCCGCTTGTGAAGAATTTTCAAAGGGACGATCGTTGTTGGAACCTGAGAGGCGGCTGAACGGGGATTGGGGGGGGGGGGGTGGGCAGGGCGGGGCAGAGAGGGAGCTAGAGACGAGGGTTGATAACTTTCCATTAGCTTCCAGACTTCCCCTGTCAAGTGACTTTCTCTGGGGGAATTACAATGCATCATCTTGAGAGTTCAGCCAGCTGCAAGATCTCTTTGTGTGAGTGAGGTATATATTGGCCTTAGAAGGTGTGCAGCTTGCCTGCAGGGCTCTCTAGGTTTGTGCTCAGGCATTGCAGACTTCTCTGCTCAACCCAAAGACTCTTTTATTCATGCAGAAGACCTGGGAGGGAGAGTTCTCCCCACTCTGACCGGCAAGGGGTATCTAGGCCCATCAAGTTTGCTTTGCCATTTCAATCGTGACTGATGTCTTGTCCCTCTCAGCCCCATTAGAACATTGAACAGTACAGACCCTTCATCCCACGATGTTGTGTTGACCCGTGTAAACCGAATCCACCACAATCTACCCCTTCTCTACCTCACACCCATAACCCTCTATTTTTCTTACATCCACGTGCCTGTCTGAGAGACTTCTAAACGTCCCTATTGTACCGTCCTCCACCACCATCCCCCGCAACGCATTCCAGGCTTTATCTATTTTTCTGCCAACTTTTACCCCAACCCAACCTCAGATATACTTGGTCCATCTCTAGCATCTCTCTCCCCTTTCTCGATCTCTCTGTCTCCCATCTTGGGAGACAAACTCTCGACATACAACCTCTACAAACCTACCATCTCCCACAGCACCTCTTCCCACCCTGTCCCCTGTAAGGATTCCATTCCATTCTCTCAATTCCTCCGTCTCCGTCTCATCTGCTCCCAGGATGAACCCTTCCACGCCAGATCATCTGAGATGTCCTCCTTCTTCAAACAACGTGGCTCCCCCTCTACCTCTATCAATGTGGCCCGCACCTGCATATCCTCCATAACTGGTGGACGTGGCAGTTAGCGCAACTCTGTTACTGCTCCAGCGATTGGGACCGGGGTTCGAATCCCACGCTGTCTGAAAGGACTTTGTACATTCACCCCATGTCTGCATGGGTTTCCTCCCTCCCTTCAAAATGTTCTGGGGGTTATAGGTGTAATTGGGCGGCACGGACTCATGGGTCGAAAGGTCCTGTTACTGTTCGGGACATCCAGTTTTTTTTTTAAAATGCACATCTGCCCTGCCCCCCTCGTGCAACAAGGACAAGATTCCGCTTGTCCTCATCTACCACGCCTCCAGCCTCTGCATCTAACATAACTTCCTCATCCATTTCTGCCACCTACTGCGTGGTCCCACCACCAGACACACTATTCCCCTCTCCTCCCCTCCCAGACTTTTTCAGGAACCGCTCCCTCCATGACTCTCTTGTCCACTCCTCCCTCCCCACCAATCGTCCGATTGGCACCTACCCCGTGTCCTCAGGAGATGCTCCACTTGCACCTACACCTCCTCCCTCACCACTATTCGGGGCCCTAAACAGCCCTTCCAAGTGAAGCAACACCTCATTTGTGAATCTGTGGGGTTATCTACTGCTTCCGGCACTCCCACCCTGGTCTTATCTACATCGGAGAGTCTGGACACAGATTGGGACATCACTTTGTTGAGCATTTGGCTCTGTCTGCCATAATAGTGTGGGTCTCCCAGTGGCCACCATTTCAATTCCCCATCCCATTCCCTTGGTCTAACGCACTGCCTGACTGAGACCACCCGCAAATTGGAGGAACAACACCTCATCTTCCGACTGGGCTCCCTCCAACCGGTTGGCATTAACATCAACTTCTCCAGTTTCCATTAAAACTCCCCCTTTACTCCCCATCTATTTCCATGTCTCCTTCTGGACCAGTGGTTCTTGACCTTTATCTTTCCACTCACATCCCACTTTAAGTAATCCTTATGCCCTCGGTGCTCTGTGATTAGTAAAGGATTGCTTAATGTGGGTGGAAAGAAAAAGTTTGAAAATCACTGTTTTAATCGTCCCTCATTGACTTGCACGGTCTCAGAACCCCAAAGGAAATGGGCCGATGACAGTTTTTCTCAAGCAAAATATTTCAGTAACAATTGGGTCTAGAGCAGTGATTCTCGATCTTCCCTTCCCACCCACATCCCACCTTAAGTAATCCCTTTGCCATCAATGCTCTGTGATTAGTAAGGGACTTGATGAAGGTCTACACGATTGTGAGAAGCATGGATAGGGTAGACAGCCAGCACCTGTTTCCCAAGGCGGGAGTAGGAGAGGCGACATCGGGGTTGGATTTTTTTTTTACACACAGAGGACATGTGTACAAAGATAAGGGTGGAAAGTTTAGGGGAGACGTCAGGGGTAAGTTTTTTACACAGAGAGTGGTGGGTGAATGGAATGCCTTGCCGGGGACAGTGGTGGAGTCTCGCACAATCGGGATCTTTAAAATTCTCTTAGGCATGGACATGGATGTAAGAAAAATAGCGGGTTGTGGAGCGAGGTAGGATGAGGTTAGATTGTTGAATAGGCTTATATGGATTTAGTGCAACAATTGTGCAGGGAAGGGCCTGTATTGTTACATGTTCGATAATAACTGCATCTGGTTTGGAGACTTGAGACTAGAAAGCAGCCAACCTAGCCAGGTCCGTCACAGGCTCCGACCTCCCACCCACTCCAGACGACCTCAAGGAGGCAGCCAATATCACAAAGGACCCCCATCACCCTGGTCACAACCTCTTCTCACTGCTCCCTTCGGGCAGAAGGAACAGAAGCCTTGATCCCTTAAAAAAAAAGGAATGAAGGGACATGGGGGAAAAGGAGTTGAATCAATGATCAGACCAGCCACGATCTCATTGAATGGCTGATCAGGCTCGAAGGGCCGGATGGGCAACTCCTGCTCCTATTAGTTATGTAGGTTCAAGAACAGTTTCTTTCCAACAGCTATCAGGCTCTTGAAGTTCCCCATATATCTCCAAAACCCACTCATAAACTACTCCAGGACCACCAAAAGATCTGTCTGCCCTTTGAAATTTGCAGCCATGAATGTATTTTTAATCTGTCATTTTATATTTATTATCTGTTTTTCTGCCTTGCCTTTTTTTAAAAATTTTAAAATTAGATGTACCACTTGATAACAGGCCCTTATGGGCCATGAGCCCAGTTACAGCCAATTAACTTATCCCCCCCCCACTGGTATGTTTCGAACAGTGGGAGGACACTGGAGCCTCCCGGAAAAACCCATGCAGACACTGGGAGAACGTACAAACTCCTCACAGACAGCGCGGGATTCGAACCCCGGGAGAACGTACAAACTCCTCACAGACAGCGCGGGATTCGAACCCCGGTCACTGGTGCTGTGTAATTGAGTTGCGTTGACCCCTATGCTGATTGAGGTAATTTAATGTAAACCATTGTAGTTGGAGTACCTGACACAGCAAGTAGGTTCTTGTGAGCAAATTTAGTTTCTTGGGAGTCACCATCTCGGAGGATCTTTCCTGGACCCAACACCCTAATGACATCGTGAAGAAAGAAAGTCTGGTATGGGAACTCCCAATACCCCTGAGTGTAAAGCCCTCCTGAAGGTCATGGAGACAGCCCAGGACATCACAGGCAAAACCTTCCCCACTATCGAGAATATCTACAGGGAAGCCTGCCATCGGAGAGCAGCGCAATCAAGGACCGAACACACGCTCTGTTCTCACTGCTGCCATCAGGAAAGAGGTGTAGGTGCGACAAGACTCACTTCACCGGGTTCAGGAACAGTTACTACCCCTCCACCATTAGATTCCTCAACGACAAACTCAATCAGGGACTCATTTAAGGACTCTTGATCCTTCTTTTGTTCTCTCTGTATTGCACAATCAGTTCGTTTACATTCATTATCTGTTTACAGTTTTTGTTTTCATGCTTTACGCTGTATGCAGCTAATTCTTTGCACGACCAATTAGTGGTAATTCTGCTGTGCTTGCAGGAAAAAAAGAATCTCAGGATTGTATGTGATGTCATGAACGTACTCTGACAATAAATCTGAAATATGGAATTTAGTGCATCTGTACTTAAGGATAGGACAATAAACTCTCATTGATAATAGACCCTGGAGGAGCTCAGCAGGCCACGGAGCATCCACAGAAATGAAAGGGTTGCCAACGTTTTGGGTTTACCCTTTATTTTCTATGGGTGCTGCGTGACCTGCTGAGTTTCTCCAGCTTGTTTGTGCACTGCTCTCCACCCCACCGACTGCAGATTCCCTGTTTAAACTCTGATTGACCTTGATATTGAGTAATTGAAACACAGATCACGGAGGAACTCAGCCGGTCTCGCTGCGTCCGTAGTAAAGGTAAAAATTCCATTATTGTCGCATAATGCTACATTTAGAATGTGCCATACATGAAATTCTTTAACTTTTCTCTACCGTAAGGCAGACAGAGTCGCCACTTTGTCCAGCGCCCCTCACAGAAACTGACAGCACCTGGTGTTCCCAGGTGGTCTCCCCTCCAAGTACTGACCAGGCCTGAGCCTGCTTAGCTTCCCAGGCGTATCAGGCTATTAGGCTTCCTAGGAGGTAAATACGTAGAACCGACCTTTCGACCCAGAGCTCTTCAAGATATGAGGCCCGAAACGGTTCTATATCGTTACCTCCTGTGGATGCGGTGAGACCTGCTGAGTTCCTCCACCATTTCTGTGTTTTTACTACAATCTCCGTGGCTGCAGAGTTACATGTTTCACACAATTGATATTAGGGTGGGCAAAATAAAACTATTCTTGAACCTCGAGGTACTGGACTTGTGGCTTGTATAGGACTCTGGTATAGAAGATTACAGCACAGTACAGGCCCGTCGGTCCATGATGTTGTGCCGACCTATACAGACCTACCCAAAACACAACCAAACCCTCCCTACCTCTATTTTTCTTCCATCTGTGGGCCTGCCTAAGAGTCTCTTAAATGTCCTTAATGTTTCAGCCTCCACTGCCATCCCCAGTAATGTATTCCAGGTACCCACAACTCTCCAGGTAAAAAAATGTACCCCTGACGTCTCCCCTCCCTTCACTTTGTACAGATGTCCTCTCCTACTCCTGCCCTGGGAGACAGGTGCTGGCTGTCCACCCTATCTATGCCTTTCATAATCTTATAGACCTCTATGAAGTCTCCTCCCATCCTTCTACGCTCCAAAGAGAAAAGTCCCAGCTCTGTTAACCTTGCCTCATAAAGACTTGTTTCCAATCCAGGCAACGTCCTGATAAATCTCCTCTGCCCCCTCTCCATCACTTCCTCCTCACACTGTCGCGGTCAGGTACTTAACTGTGTCAGGAGCATTGCCGGTATCCGAGGCGACACACGGGAGTGATAGCACGTGCGCAGGTTGGTTCAGAAGGCTGCTTACGGGTGATGGATCTCAGGCACAGGAGGAGAAGAGTGACAGCGTCAGGATCACCCCTGTTGCAATGAGAGGGTCAGAAGAATTTGGCTGGGTGGTGTTTGGGGAGATGAACACAACGTCGGGTCTGAGAGGAATAAAGAGAGTCGACTCCACTGTGCTGAAAAACGAGTGAGTGTATTCTTTAAATTGTACTCATTCTCGGTAAATTACTGCAGCTCCAGCGTATCATAAATATTTTTTTATGTGGTCGGTAGGAGAGAAGTACAGAAGAAACCAAAACTTGACTGCCTCACGGGGAAGGGGCACCATAAATGTAGAGCAGAGTCTTGAGGAGAAAGAAAGGTTGAGAATGGCTGATCTAGACACTTAACCACTGTCGAAGACTCTGCTCCCACCACTCTGTCCGGCAGTGTATTCCTGGTCCTCCCCTCTCTCTGGGTGAAGAACTTTCCCCTTGCATCCCCTTTAATTTTTTTTTTGAATATTTTATTTATAATTATTCAAACTCAGTGTCAACAATCCATGATACTAAAAGCACACTGCGTTTTCCAATTATATACAAGCTTCACCCATCGAGTCCAATTATCCCCCCTCTCATTCCCACCCCCTCCCCCGTATCCCAACTAATATATCCAGAGACAAAATTAAATAGACAATTACCCTGAAAAGAGAGAGACAGCAAGAATAAGTTAGTCCTTGTCCCCTGTTCCTGTAGCATTTTACAGAGTCCCTTGACCTTCCAGACCTATTAGGGGACACAAGAGCCAAAAAATAAAACTAAACAATTACACATCAAAAATTCTTATGGAAAAGGAAGAACAAACTCAACGAAGAACAGAAATCATAGGATTCGTCGGGACCCAACCGCTGGTCCCCAGGTCTTTATATTTTTGTTACTCTACCCGATTAAGATGTATGGATCCCCCACCTCCCAAGGAGAGGGTAGACGGGAACAGTCAGAGCAACGAAGCACAAGGAACTGCACTATTTCTTTGCCCCTATATAACACAGGTATGGTTGCAAAATTTTAAGGAAGGTGTCATATTTCCTCCTCAAGTTCTCCAGGGGAACACAGCTCTGCATTTTCACATTCCAACACGCAGTGCCTGGATGAAAGTCCAACTTCCAAGTGACCACTATACACTTCCTGGCCACCGCCAAAGCAGTCAACACAAATTGGATTTGAAATTTGGACAACTTCATCGTAAGTCTCATGTCCATGATGTTTCCCAACAGGAACAACTCTGGGTCCTGTGGAAACTCTTTACCTCTGATTTTCTCGGACTCGGCCTAGGTCTACCCAAAAGTGTCTCACCTTGGAGCGTGACCTGGTTGAGTGCAGTAAGGTTCCTCCTGCCTCTATGCCACACCTAAAACATTGATCTGAAATTTCTGTCTTGGCCTTGTTCAATTTCTGTGGCGTATAGTACAACTGGTGTAGAAAATTATATTACACCAGCCTGTATCGAGTGTTAATAACTGAGGTCACACTGTCATGACACAGGTCTGACCAGCACCGTTCATCAATCATTACACCCAAGTCTGACTCCTATCTTTGCCTAGGTCTGTGAAGACCCGGCTTTGGGCTTTCCGCTTCGAGTGAGGAATGCATTGCCGCAGTAAACGTGTTCCCCTTTTGAATCAGGGCCTTCATGCCACTGCACTCCGGTAGGACCAGAGCTGGACCTAATTTGTCCCTTAAAGAAAGACCCTAACTGAAGATAGCAAAAGAATGTCCTGTCTGACAAATCATATTTATTTTTAAGCTGTTCAAATGACATAAGCTTCCCCCTGCTCGTAACCGTCCTCAATACACTTGATCCTTTTCCGGCACCAGGTGTCCAGGATCTTGTTATCTGTTGTCTATGGTATTAAGCCATTCTGAGACAGGGATGTTTTTGAAGACAGCCCTACTTTAAGCCCAATGCATTGATTGATCTTGTTCCACATATGAAGAGTATGTTTTAATAAGGAGGTGACTGTCGCCCAATTACAATTTGGAGGCCCATTTATAAATAAAGTCTTCTGCCATCTTCTCACCTATCGTGGGCAGACCAATTTGTGTCCAGGATGGTAAACCTCCTCCCTCAAAGTGTGAACCGATGTACCTCAGCTGTGCTGCCCAATAGTATTTCTTAAAGCTTGGTAATCTCATACCGCCAAGACGGTAATCCCAGATTAATTTCTGCATGGAGACCCTGGCTCCCCTCCTGTTCCAAATGACATTTGCTCTAATTCTTCACCCTAAATCTAACATCAAAAGGAGTGCAGTGCATAAACAGGCCCTTCGGCCCACAATACCTGTGGTGAACATGATGCATTCCAGGCACCCACAACTCTCTGTATAAAAAAAAATTTCCCCTAAACTTCCCTCCCTTCAGTTTGTACAGCTTCTGTACCTTCAGATTTCTGATTTATTGTCAGAGAACATACATGACATCACATACAACTCTGAGATTCTTTTACCCTGCAGGCCAGGCAGAATTACGTCTTATTGTAAGTGCAAAATATAACTTCTCAAATAAACAAATGTAAACAAGCTGACTCTGCAATACAGAGCGAGAAAAGAAAATCAATAAAGCGCACAAGTTAGGGTCCTTAAATGAGTCCCTGATTGAGTTTGTCGTTGAGGAGTCTGATGGGGGAGGGGGAGCAGCTGTTCCTGAACCTGGTGGTGCGAGTCTTGCCTGATGGCAGCAGTGCGAACAGAGCGTGTGCTGGGGTGATGTGGATACTTTAATGATCGCTGCTGCTCTCCGACGGCAACGTTCCCTCTAAGGTCTGAGTTCGCACGTAAATGGGTCACCCCTTCCACTTCCTCCTCCCCACCTCACTCGCATCAAGATGACTGTGTGCATCCCCACTGAACATAAATAAACTGCTTTCTCCTGCAATGCAAAATGTGCTTAAATTGAATCGTTTAAGTTTCCCAGAAGGTCTGGAGTCTTTGACGATTCTGGGCAACTGGATATTTGGCGCAGCTTTTAATTTGGTGTGGGCGATGTGCAGCTGCCTCGGGGCCTCAGTGCAAGGACTGACCTGTTTCATCTCTCCCAAACTCTCCTCATTATATGGAGTTTGAGCCTGATCCAGATCAGTGGAACATTCCACATCTGTCCTGTACCATTGCTTGAAAGATTGAAATGAAATTTCACTTCCCTGTGCAAGGGGAAATAAGAGCCTCTGACAAAGGCACTGTTTAATGCTTCAAACCTGGCCCAGCCCTCTGGCGAGCCCCACTCTCTCTGCCCGCAGGGTCACAGGACAGTAGGAGCCATTTGGCCCATCCATCCAGGTTCAGGTTTATTGTCACAGGTACCAAGATGAAGTGATAGAGGTTGCAGGTACAACAGGTTATTGAGAAGGCCAATGGAACGTTGGCCTTTGTCACTAGAGGAATTGAATTCAAGAGCAGGGAGGTCATGCTACAACTGTACAAGGTCCTGGTGAGGCCGCACTTGGAGTCTTGTGTGCACTTCTGGTCTTCTTACTTGAGGAAGGATATACTGGCCCTGGAGGAAATCCAGAGGAGGTTCACCAGGTTGATCCCGGAGATAAGGGGGCTGTCCTACGAGGAGAGACTAAATCGCCTGGGATTATACTCACTCGAATTCAGAAGAATGAGGGGAGATCTCATAGAAACATATAAAATTATGAAAGGGATGGATAAGATAGAAGCAGGAAAATTGTTTACACTGGTAGGTGAGACCAGAACTAGGGGACACAGCCTCAAGATTCAGGGGAGTTGATTTAAGACGGAGATGAGGAAAAACTCTTTTTCCCAAAGAGTCGTGAATCTGTGGAATTCTCTGCCCAGGGAAGCAGTTGAGGCGACTTCATTAAACATCTTTAAGGTTCAGATTTTTACATAAAAAAGGAATGAAGGGATATGGGGGGAAAAGGCAGGTGGGTGGAGTGGAGTCAATGGTCAGATCAGCCGTGATCTTATTGAATGGTGGAGCAGGGCTCGACGGGCCGGATGGCCTACTCCTGCTCCTAGTTCTCATGTTCTCAGACATAGTACAAGGAAGACACAGCCCAGGTGCGGAGTTACAGAAATCAGTTGGTACGGCACAAACGCTGCCGAACTTGACTCATGTGATGTTCATTCAGGAAACACAGAACCCTACAGCACAGAAATAGGCCCTTCAGCCCATGGAGTTAGGCTGCTGAGCCTTGCGTCAATAGTAGGTAAATTATTGCAAAGTGTCAAAGAGATCAGATATGGAAGCATCTGGATGGCCAGGGACTAATTCGGGATAGTCAACGTGACTTTGTCCGTGATAGGTTGCGTTTAACCAATCATAGAGTTTTTCAAGGAGGTTACTGGGAAAGTTGACAAAGAAAGGCTGTGGATGTTGTCTACGTGGACTTTAGTAAGGCCTTTGACAAAATCCCACAAGGGAGGTTAGTCAGCAAGGTTCAGACACCAGGTATTCATGGTGAAGTAGTGAACTGGATTCAACGATGGCTGGATGGGAGAAGCCAGAGAGTAGTGGTGGATGATGCTTCTCAGACTGGAGGCCTGTGACTTAGTGTCACAGGGATCGGTGCTGGGACCATTGTTGTTTGTCATCTATATCAGTGATCTGGATGATAACATGGTAAATTGGATCAGGAAGTTTGCAGATGACACTAGGATTGGAGATGTTGTGGACAGTGAGGAAGGTTTTCAAAGCTGCAGAGGGATCTGGACCAGATGGAAAAATGGGCTGAAAAATGGCCGATGGAATTTAATGGACAAGTGGGAGGTGTTGCATTTTGGAAGGACAAAACAAGAAAGGACGTACACGGTAAATGGTCGGGCACTGAGGAGTGGGGTAGAACAGAGGGATCTTGCAATTCAAATACATCATTCCCTGAAAGTGGAGTAGCAGGTGGACAGGGTTGTAAAGGGAGCTTTTGGCATCTTGGCCTTCATAAATCAAAGTATTGAGTACAGGAGTTGGATTCTTATGGTAAAGTTGAATAAGACATTGGTGAGGCCAAATTTGGAGTACTGAGTGCAGTTTTGGTCACCAAACTACAGGAAAGATATCAATAAGGCAGAAAAAGTGCAGAGAAGATTTACTAGAATGTTGCCCGGACTTCAGGTACTGAGTTACAGGGAAAGGTTAAACAGGCTAGGACTCTAATCCCTAGAGCGTAGAAGAATGAGGGGAGATTTGATAGAGGTATTTAAAATTATGAGGGGGGTAGACAGAGTAAATACAAGTAGGCTTTTTCCACTGAGGTTAAGTGGGGTACAAACCAGAGGACATGGGTTGGGGGAATATCGGGGGTACTTTTTCACTCAGAAAGCGGTGGGGGCATGTAATGAGCTGCCAGCTGAGGTGGTGAATGTGGGCTCAATTTTAACATGTAAGAAGAACTTGGACAGGTACATGGATGGGAGGAGCATGGAGGGACATGGACTGGGTGCAGGTGAATGGGACAAGGCAGAATAATAGTTCAGCACAGACTAGAAGGGATGAAGGGCCTTTTCTGTGCTGTAATGTTCTATGGTTTTATTTCTCTATCTCTGTGTTCAGTCTGTACAAAGTTCCGGCCTCCACCTCTCTCGGGGTGGGGGAGGACGCAGAGAGGAGGCATTTGTGCAGGTGCTGTTTTAAATGAATGGGCTCCTAATTTTGCCCCCCCCCCCACCCCCCCACCATTTCCTCCACCCAATCCCCGTATGTGACTCTCCCACTCTGTTATAATGGCCAGGCAGTCGAACTCCCTTCAGATTGTAAATACTCAGCAGATCAGGCTGCGTCTGTGGGAAGAGAAACAGCCCTTTTCATTTGTAAATTTTACATTTAAAGTTTTTAAATTTAACAGCACGGTTTTAGAGGGTTCTGGATAGACGTGTGAACATGCAAGGAATAGAGGGCTATTTACTGACCCTAGCAACTCACTCCCTTTCCTTCGTTCTCCCATTAAAAAGCTGTCTCCCTCAGCCCTCTGTCCCCCTCATCAACTCTCTCTCTTTCCCCACCCTGTATCCACCTATCACCTGCTAGTCCGTACTCCTCTCCCTTCTTCTCCTCCTCACCTCCATCTTAGTCAGGCCTCTGCCTGCTGTCCGACACTCCTGGCAAAGGGCCCGGGCCCGAAACGTCGACTGCCTTTAACTTCCTGCGGCCTGCTGAGTTTCTCCAGCACATCCGTGTACTGCACTCGACCCCGGCACCCGCAGAACCTTGTGTCAGCACCGGCGGCCGGGATTGAAACCGCGACCTCCGGCCGTACATCCACCACCCCCCCCCTCACCGCGAGGAGAGCAGGGCGGGAAGAAATCCTCCGCCATCCCAACGGGCTACCAGCAGGAGGGGCCGACTCCCTGCCCCTGTTTAGGGTGCCCTCGGTGACGGAGACGAGATCGGGCAGCACTCCACTCGAAGAGCTCCACGCTCGGGGGTCTCGGGCAGGGTGCACAGTGAGATTCAAGCCCTCCCACCCCGCTCAAAGCAAGGCTGTAGATCTCTGATCAAAGGTTTGCAAGGACTGCGTAGCATCAGGTATCAGTGATTACCCACGCTCATTGACAAGTAGGAAACATAATTAAGATATTATAGAAGAAAGTAATTTATCCTGTGTTATGTGCCAATCATTTCAGTTCAAGACAGTCATTAAAAGGCAGCTTCAGAGATGTGCTTTACCTTTAGCACATGCTACACCAGTTTTAAGGTTCGTAAATTATGTGATTTAATTTCCATTAACTACACGATAATCTGCAGAATGTGCCCAATTATAAAGATAAATGGAATTATCTGCCTTAAGCAATTATGGTGCCGGTGAGTTGCAGGTTTTCTGACTAGAGGCGGACGTGCATGGAACTGTCCGCTTGTAACCTGCAGTGTTCTCTCACCAAAAATTTTAACCCCTTGTGCTCACAGGCTGGGCCATCCAACTCACCACTTGCAGGAGAACCCTGCAGGTGATCCCGACACTCGACAACTCCTGCTGCAAAGTGGAGATTGTTGGACCATGTTGCGCTGTGGGAGGGGTAAAAACTCAATGCTGGAGAAACTCATCAGGTCAAACATGGTCCTTTATACAGTAAAGGTAACGATACAGAAACAACGTTCTGGGCTTCAGCCCTTCATCATGGTGTGAGAAAAATGTAGGCAGGCACCCGAACAAAGTGCTGAGGGGCACGGTCCCAAAGGCAGGTGGAGAAGGGAGGGAGGGCACGGCAGCAAACAGGGGGAGGGGGAGAAGGAAGGGGGTGGAGAGCTGGAGGAAAGGAAACAAAGGGAAGGGAGGGAGAATGGGGAGCAGGCTGGCAGAGACCGGAAATGTCAATGTTAATACCAACTAGTTGGAGGGGGCCCAGACGAGGGTCACAGTGTAACTGCTTCCCGAGTCGGTTCACCGACACCCCCGCCGCCTGTCACTTCTGCGGCCGGAAGGAGATGGGGTCCCTCCTGGAGGGGCTGCTCCTCGTTCTGGTTGCCCTTCAGCCCCACCCTCCTGATCTTCGGCTGCCCAGTGCAGAAGGGGACCAGGTGTTCAGTGGATCACCTTGTGGGGTTGGCAAAATTAGTGGAGGTGGTGGGCAGTCGAGAGTGTGGGGCAAGCTGATTGACTGCCTGTCTTTTGGGGTTACGTCCGGGTCCGTGTGGTGTTGGAGCAGGAACACGTGGTGTCCGAGGGGACGGTGGGCCCCCCAGGGGATCGCGTGGGAGGTTGACGGTGAAATCACGTTTAAATTTGGTGTGTAATAGAGAGTGGTCATGATAATTGCTCCTCCCAGTTTTTGCCACACGTTAATGATGGCTTTCAGCCCTGTATCAGTCCGCCACACTGATCCCACTGCCCTGCTCTCTCCTCACAGCCCTGTATCAGTCCCCTCACTGATCCCACTGCCCTGCTCTCTCCTCACAGCCCTGTATCAGTCCCCTCACTGATCCCACTGCCCCAGGTGCTTGTGTAGACCCAGAGGGCTGGGGAGCAGACTCACAACATTGCTCCACAGGGTCCTACAGCCTGGTACTGATACTGATGGCTCAGTACAGACTTGAAACAGCCTGCTAAAGGAGCCACTGATGGTTTTTTTAGATGGTGGATCCTCTTCTGTGCAGACTCTGTGGGGAGCAGCAGACTGGAGCAGGACACCTGAAACAGGTGGACACACCCCACCCCTCTCCCTTCCCCCTGAGGAGAAGCAATGGAGACAACTCTACAGGATGGCGACCATGGCAGCGGACCAACGAGGGGCTCAGCGGCTGTGGGACCCACACGGGCCGCTTGCGGGCTGCTGTTGACTTGCAGACGTGGCCCACTCCAGGCTGCTGGAGACTGGCTCATGATAACCAGGATTCGAGAGGTTGCTGAGGCAAGAAGGACCTCGGGCGCTGATCGTGTCCTTGATTTGTATCTGGAGCTCAGGATGTTGATGATCGAATGGAGGCCTGTGCGGCTGCAGAGGCTGCGGGAGGGCTGGAGGCGAATCCACGGACACTCGGTGACTCTGAAGGGTCTCTATTTTGCTTCTATTGTTAGGGGCGCTGGGAAATGCTCATGGTGACTCTTTGTTATCCTTATGGTGGGCAGTAGTTAAAGCAAATCATGAATGTTACCTGTTTAATGTATTATTACGTGACAGTAAAAGAAACCTTGACCTAGCCCAGACCCTGAGGTCCAGAGTTATGAGCGCAGCTCTGACCATCACATTATTATTCCACCCCCCACCCCCCTCTCTGACCTCCCTCCCTCTGCCTCCAACGCTATCCAGCCCCTCATCTTCTGACTGAGCACGGCGCCCCTTCCCTGCTCAAAGTAATGACCAGCAGCCACTCTCTCTCAGTTCACTGGTGTCGGCTGTGCGTCCCACCTATGCCAGACCCTTCCATTGTAGTCTCAACTCTGTCGAGCCCTCCCCCCTGTCCCTCCTTTGTCAGACAGCACAGTGCAGGCCTTTCGGCCCACAACGTTTTGCCGACCTACCTAAACCAAGTCCACAACCATCTACTCCTCATACCCTTAACCCCTCATTTTTCTTACATCCATGTGTCTAAGTGTCGGACACTGAAAGGCCTGGATAGAGTGAACGTGAAGAGGATGTTCCCCATGGTTTGGGACCAGAGGGCACAGTCTCAGAATACCCAAACATCGCTTTAGAACAGAGATGAGGAGGAATTTCTTTATCTGGAAGGGGTTGAATCTCTGGAATATGTTGCCGTTGATGGCTCTGGAGGCTTAGTCACGGGGAGGTTAGTCGGTTGGTGATCAGGAAGGGGAATCGAGGGTTGGGGGAGAAGCCAGGAGAATGGGGTTGTAAAGGACAGTGTCAGTCTCGATAGAATGGTAGATCAGACTCAATGGGCTGAATGGGCTCCCTCCATTCCAATACATAAAGTCTTTTAACTCTCCCTGTTGTACCAGCCTCCACCACCACCAACTCAGGGCATGAATTCCTGGTCCCAGCTATCAGCCGGATAAATTCTTTAAATTAAAAAGAAAATTATATTGGGCAGCACGGTTGGCGTAGCGGTCAGCGCAATGCTTTTACAGCACCAGCGACCCGGGGTTCAAACCCTGCACTCTCTGTAAGGAGTTTGTACGTTCTCCCCGTGTCTGCGTGGGTTTTCCCCGCAGGTTCCGGATTCCTCCCACCGTTCGACACGTACCAGGGGTGTAAATTGGGTGGCACGGACTCGTGGGCCGAAATGGCCTGTTACATTCTGTAAAAACAATTTACAACACCGAACGGGCCATTTGGCCCAACTTATTCATGCTGGCCAATATGACATTCTGGAATATTCCTAATTGCTGTATGTCTAAAAATATTGGTAATTTAAAGAAAACTATTTTCACTGGTGGGGGTCCAGAACTCCTCTACTGGTGTTCTCCGCATTCAGCTAGCACCTGGATTAGCCCTGGAGGAACTGTGGGGTACAGGGCTGCTGACCAAGAGCTCGGAATCAGGAGTAATCTAAAGTCTGTTTGAGTACAGCATAGTTACAGTGGGCTGAATGGCCTTCTCCCATGCTGAAAATTGCCACAACTGATGTAGTGCATGAAGCAGTAAAGGGGTGGGGGGGGGGGTGGGTAGTTGAAGATGAACAGCTTGGGAGAGAGGTCTGGACAGTGGAGGGGGATTTGTTGGAGTGTCCGAGCTGGTTCGGGGGTAGACGCTGTGTGTTCCCTCTCAGCCCCAGCAGTTGGTGCAGGGTGTGGTCACCAGCCCGAGGTGCAGCCACTCGTCCACTCCCCTGGAACATTTATTATCAAATTAATTTACTAATTGGTCTGAAGGAAGGGTTCATTTGAATTGGTAATGAAACCGGACAACATCTTCATTAGAAATGCATCATCTGGGGCCGTCCAGAAGTGCAGGCAGTGCCTTTGCAGCCCTGGGCCAGATGGTGGAGAGTTCGAGTCTCCTGACTGCCTGTCACTCGAGCTGTGTCAGTGTTGGTATCGAGCGCTCTCTCTCTCTCTCTCTCTCTCTCTCTCTCTCTCTCTCTCTCTCTCTCTCTCTCTCTCTCTCACACTCTCTGCCTCTCTGCTTCCAGAGGCAGCGGATGAATACCTGTGCCTGTGTCTGCAACGCCAATCTGGCACACATATGCACACACAAGCACATATTCACACTCACACAGTCTCTCACAGGCATTCACCCTCACATAGAAACTTCACATGCACAGATATTCTTATACTGTATTCACATGCATTCACATACACCAACAGAGAGCTTGTGTATACACAGACATTCATTTACATGCCTACAGAGACACACACACCCACAGACACACTCTCTCTCGCAGGAATTCATTCACACTCACAGAGAAAACTCATGTATGCCCACACGCACGTCCATATGGACCAGAGAGCTGGTAAGCGGGATTAGTGTAGTAGGAAGCTTGAGGTTCAGCATGGACACATTGGGCCGAAGGGCCTGTTTGTGTGCTGTACCAGACACTCGAGCAACCCCGAGGCAACTCCAGGGACCTGTGGCACAATTCTCCTTCCAAGAGACTCTCCCTGAGGAGACGAAGGGCTGACGTTCACACAGCCAGGGGTGTGGAGATGGGAGAGGAGACTGGGTGAGACGCAGAAGCAGCAGAATTCCTGGGGACCACAGCTCCTGTCTTGATAGAGGGGCATAGAACATCGAAAGAGGCAGACACCTTATTGAACTTGCCTGGGAACCAGACGTGCTCACTCTCTAATGTTGTATACTGAGATTAATTAGGATTTTTCCAAGGCTTTGAGGAACTGAGTTACAGGGAAATGTTAAACAAGTTAGGACTTTATTCCCTGAACCATAGAAGAATGAGATGAGAGTTGATAGAGGTACACAAAATTATCATGGGTATAGTAAATGTAGGTCGGCTTTTTCCACTGAGGGGAGGTGAGGTACAAACCAGAGGACATGGGTTAAGGATGAAAGAGGAAAGTTTAAGGGGAACCTTTCACACAGAAAGGGTGGTGGGGGTGTGGAACGAGCTGCCAGCTGAAGTGGTGAACGTGGGCACAATTTTAACATTTCAGAAAAAATTGGACTGGTGTGGATGGGAAGGGTATGGAGGGATATCAAGTCAGTGGGACTAGGCAGAAAAATAGTTTGGTAAAGACCAGAAGGGCCGAAGGGCCTGTTTCTGTGCTGTAATATACTCTGTTTCTGTGGCACGGTCACCCTGTGTATGAAGGGATCTCCCAGTAGGAGGGGGTGAGGGAAGGTTCACAGACAGATTGTTGGGGGGAGGGAGGAGGGGGTAGATTTGTTGCGTGAGGAGATTCCACACACCTTCTCGTGAATTTAGATGGATGAGATGAAGATGTGGGTTGGACACAAACGTGCTGGAGATACTCAGCGGGCAACCAAAGGAAGTGAAGAGTAACCAACGATTCAGGCTGGGGCCCTTCGTCAGGTGGAAACAACCCAAAACGTTGGTGACCCTTTTCTTCCTCTGGATCCTGCGCAACCTGTTGAGTTTCTCCAGCACATTTGTGTGTTGCACTCAACCCCAGCATCACAGCAAAATAACGGCCCTCCATTCCACATCACTGTCAAGTGCAAGAACATCAGTCCATTGGAAGGAATGCTGAGGAAATTCGCACATTGGAGCAACACATGTCAGCTTCCGTCTGAGCAACCCCCCAACCCAATGGCATCAACATCGACTTCTCCGGTCTTCATTAAGACCCCCCCCCCTCTTCCCCTTCTCCTTTCCTCTAATTCTCTCTCTCTCTCTTTTCCTCTCTCTCTCGGTCTCTCCTCTTTCTCTCGCTCTTTCTTTTTCTATCTTTCCTTTCCCTGTCTCTCTCTTTTCCTCTCTCTCGTTCTGTCTGTCTCTCTCTTTTCCTCTCTCTGTTTCACTCTCTCTCTTCTCTCTCTCTCTCTCTCTCCCCTTTTCCCTCTGTCTCCTTTCACAGAGCTAAAATCATTTCTCACCTTTCCTATTAACATATCCAACCTGCTTTTTCCTTATACCTTGAAGAAGGTCTCAAGCCCATAACATCAGTAATATATCTTTGCCTCCTCTGGACGACTGAGTTCTTCCAGCATTTCTGTGTGTTTTTACTGCAGAGGAGATTCACCAGGATGTCACCAGCACTGGAGGGTTTGAGGTACAGAGAGAAGGTGGATAGGCTGGGTCTTTGTGTCCCAGAGTGAAAGAGGCTGAGGGGTTTATTAGATCATGAGAGGGGCATAGAGCAGATGAACACTCTGTCTTTTTCCCAAGATAAGACCATTCTAGAATGAGAGGGCAAAGGTTTTGAGAGGAAATGGGGCAGGAACATGGTTGGGCAGAGCATGGAGGGCTATGGCAGGTCAGTGGGACAGAGCAGAATAAATAGTTTGGCACAGACTAGATGGGCTGACCGGCTTATTTCTGTCCTGCAGTGTTTCATGGTTCTGGGTTTAAGGTGAGGGGAGAGAGTTCAGAGATGGGCCTGAAGGGAAACTTATTTCACTCAGAAGGGGAGTTCGTATCAGGAACGAGCTGCCAGAGGAAGCTGTAGAAGTGGGTCTGAATACTATGTTCACATTAGGGCAGCACGGTTGGCGTAGTGGTTGGTGCAACGCCTTTACAGCGCCAGCGACTGGGGTTCAAATCCAGCGCTCTCCAAAAGGAGTTTGTACGTTCTCCCCATGTCTGCATGGGTTTTCCCTGGGCCTTCAGTTTCCTTCCACTGTTTGAAATGTACCGGGGTGGGGGGGAGGGGGGTGTAGGTTAATGGGGTGTAAATTGAGCAGCACAGATTCATGGGCCAAAATGTCTAACGTCTAAATTTTTTTAACATTCTGACACGTTTCTGGATACGAAGGGTTTAGATGATATGGACCAAATGTAGACAAATGGGACTAACCCAGAATGCCACATTGGCCGGCATAGATGAGATGAACTGAAGACCCTGTTCTGTGATTTGATGACAATATGACCCCATTTGTACTTTTCCTATATTAATCCATGTCACCATAAGACGTAGGAGCAGAAATAGGCCATTCAGCCCATTGGGTCTGCCCCACCATTTAATCATGAGCTGATCCATTTCCCCACTCAGCCCCACTGCCTGGCCTTCTCCCCATAACCTTTGATGCCCTGGCTTGTCAAGAACCTAAACCCAATGACCCGGCCTCTGCAACCTCCTGTGGCAACAAATTCCACGGTTTCCCCACCCTCTGGATAAAGAAATTCCTTCACATCTTTGTTCTAAGCAAACGATCTTTGATCCTGAAGTTACGCCCACTTGTCCTAGACTCTTCCACCATTGGAAGCAACGTGTCTGCATCTATTCTCTCCACTGCCTTCCAATGTTCAAAATGTTTCATTGAGAACCCCCCCTCATTGTCCTAAATTCCAAAGCTCCTCATTTGATAACCTTTTCATTGCTGGAATCATCCTTGTGAACCTCCTCTGGACCCTCTCCAACGTCAGCTCACCAGTTGTCCCATGTGAAGTCCCACCTTGTGCTTCAACTCTTCCCAGATTCTACTGCTCACCTACTTAATAGAGCAATTTATTGGGGACAGTTAACTAATCAAAAAGAGATCCCACTGCCTCACTCTCTCCCCTCTGTCCTGTATCAGTCCCCACTCTGATCCCACTGCCCCGCTCTCTCCTCTCTGCCCTGTATCAGTCCCCACATTGATCCCACTGCCCCGCTCTCTCCCCTCTGCCCTGTATCAGTCCCCACACTGATCCCACTGCCCCACTCTCTCCCCTCTGCCCTGTATCAGTCCCCACACTGATCCCACTGCCCCGCTCTCTCCCCACATCCCTGTATCAGTCCCCACACTGATCCCACTGCCCCGCTCTCTCCTCTCTGCCCTGTATCAGTCCCCACACTGATCCCACTGACCCGCTCCTTCCTCTCTGCCCTGTATCACTGTCCACTCTGATCCCACTGCCCCGCACTTTCCCGTCTGCCCTGTATCAGTCCCCACTCTGATCCCACTGCCCCGCTCTCTCCCCACATCCCTGTATCAGTCCCCATACTGATCCCACTACCCGCTCTCTCTCCCCTCTTCCCTGTATCAGTCCCCACTCTTATCCCACTGCCCCGCTCTCTCCCCTCTGCCCTGTATCAGTCCGCACACTGATCCTACTGCCCCGCTCTCTCCCCTCTGCCCTGTATCAGTCCCCACACTGATCCCACTGCCCCACTCTCTTGATAGCTCTTTATCAGACTCTGCAAGCTTTCTTACTGAAAACCCTAAAAGAACTGACTGACTGAGATGTTTGCGATGAATCTTACTTTAACGTATTACTTGAAAGTAAATATCAACACTCACAAGTACCATCATAACTTTGAAAAACTGTACATTGTGCCATTGTAGGGGAGCACCTTGTAGTGATCTTTCAGGGATCGCAAGAGTTGGAGATGGCTCCAGTGGACTGATATATTGCAAATTTCACTACACTTTTTAAGAAGGGAGAAAATTATAGACCAGTTCGCCTGACTTCAGTGGTTGTCAAGATTCTAGAGTCCATTAAGTAGGATGAGGTTTCAAGGTATGTGAAATTACTCGGTGAAATAGGCCATGGTTTCAATTCAGGGAGATCTTGCCTGATAAATCTGTCAGGAGTTCTTTCCGGAAGAAACAAGCAAAGGAGAGTTAGTGGAATTTTTTAATATACAGCACGGTCAGGCCCTTTTGGCCCACAAGTCCATGCCGCCCGATTTACCTACAACCCTGTATGTTTTGAAGGGTGGGAGGAAGCCAGAGCCCCTGAGGAAAACCCACGCAGACATGGGAAGAATGTACAAACTCCTTACAGACGGTGCAGAATTCGAACCCCAGCCCCGATCGCAGGCGCTGTAACGGCGCTGCGTTGACCGCTACATCAACCGTTCCACCCCTTGGACTTTCAGCAGGCCTTTGATGAGGTGCCACCATGACGCTGCTAAACAAGATAGGGCCCCATGGTACTTTAGTAACAGAACCAGCATGGATAGAGGATTGGGTGACTGGCAGAAAGTAGTGTGGGAATATAGGGGAGCCTTTTCTGGCTGGCTGCCGGTGACCAGTGGTGTTCTGTGGGGGACGGTATCGGGTCCACTACTTTTCACGCTGTATATAAATGATTTAGATGACTGTGGCCAAGTTTGTAAATTATGCAAAGATAGGAGGAGGGGTGGGTGGGGTTGAGGAAGCAGAGAGTCTGCAGAACGACATGGACAGGTTGGGAGAAGGGGCAAAGAAATGACAGATGGAATAGAGCGTGGAGAATGTATGGTCAGGCAGTTTGGTGGAAGGAATGAAGAAATACACTATATTGTAAATGGGGACTGAGTTCAGAGAGTGGAGTGGAGGAAAGGGATTTGGGAGCCCCAGTGCAGGATTCCCAAAAGGATAACTTGCATGTGCAGTCCATAGTAAGGAAGGCAAATGCAATGTGAGCATTCATTTCAAGACAACTCGAATATTAAGGCAAGGATGTAATGCTGAGGAGCTTATAAGGGATTGGTCATTTGGAGTTTTGGGTCCCATATCCGAGGAAGGGTGTGCTGGCTTTGGAGAGCGCCTAGAGAAGATGTACAAGAACGAAACCAGGGATGAGATGGAAGGACAAGGGGGGTATCTCATCGAAGACGACCGAATATTGAAAGGGTAGGATTGAGTGGACGTGTAGAAGATGTTTCCAGTAGAGGGAGAGCCCAGGACCAGAGGGAACAGCCTCAGAATAAAAGGACATTCCTTTAGAATGGAGAGGAGACATTTCCTCAGCTGGAGAGAGGCGAATCTGTGGAATTTGTTGCCACACGCAGCTTCTTCCCTGCTGCCATCTGATTCCTGAACGTCAATGAACCAAAGACACCGCCTTACTGTTCATCCACTACTGTTGTTAATTTATGCAGAAAAAGTCAAAGTGAGGCAGTTTCTGCGGTTCATTGTCCATTCAGGAATCGGATGGCGGAGGGGAAGAAGCCGTCCTTGTGCCGCTTGGTGCTCGTCTTCAGGCTCCTGTACCTCCTTCCTGATGGTAGCAGAGTGAAGAGGTCATGGCCTGGGTGGTGGGGGATCCTTGAGGATAGAGGTTCCTTTCTTGACCACCTCTTGTAGATATGTAGAGAGTGTGGAGCATTGGGCTAAGCACACATCCTATAGGTGTTCCTGTGTAAAGCCCGAAACGTTGGCCATGTTCGTATCTTTTGCCATGTTTGACCTCCTGAGTTTCTCCAGCATTTGGTTCTTTGTATCTGTGTTGATTGTCAGTGAGGAGGAGACGTCACTGATCCGCACTGAGTGTGGTCTTCTGATGAGGATCCAGTTGGAGAAGGAGGTGCAGAGGCCCAGGGTTTGAAGCTTGCTGACCAGCACTGAGGTACAAAAGCTACCCTGATCTTATTGTGTTATACGAACTGCAAAAGGGCCTAAGTGGCCTCTTCCTGAATCTTCGCCTCCCATGAGGGTTTCAGCATCTCTTTCTCCTCCGCTGGAGAGGCCAGCGCATCTGAGCCTCACTCGGGAATTAGTGCTCCATGGGCCAGAGGGAAGGAAAAGGTGAAATGGAATCTTTCATTTAAAATTCCGTCTGGCCTGCCAGCTCGGGTGTTGGTGAAATGTTCACCGGAGAGGTGGTTAAATAAAACTTGTGTGCACGGGACAGAAAGGTCTCTGTTGCCCTTAAGGAGAGTCCTGGCAGCGGGACAGGATACTATTTACACAGGTGGGTCATGCCTGAAATATCTTGCTGTTCTAGTCTCCCTGGGGTGGTGGAATACAGTGAGCTCCACCAGATCTCAGCAGGTTGGATTGAAGAGGAAGGGGCAGGGCGCAAGTTGTTTCGGTGCAGACTTTGCCTAAATCCGCACCAGAGTGAGACGTTACATTTTTAACAATCCTGAGGTGGGGGGAAACTATTCAGACCAGTGGCCCAGAATATTAATGAGCTGTGATGTACAGTGTGTTTTTTTAAAATTAAATTTAGTCGTATAGCACAGTAACAGGCCATTCCAGCCACCCAATTAACCTACACCACCCCAGTATCTTTTGAACGGTGGGAGGAAACAGAGCCCTCAGGGGAGACCCACACAGACACAGGGAGAGAGCGTACTAACTCCTTACAGACAGCGTGAGATTTGAACCCTAGTCCCAGATCCTGGCGCTGTAACAGCGTTGCTAACCATGCTGGTGAATAAAATAAATAAATAGCTAGATACTGTTTATTGTTGTACAATAAACAGAAGTTGCCTTTAGCTTGTCATAAGACAAGATTCACCATCAGCGTTGCCCGATGCCCCTTACAGTCGGAGATAGAGAAGCAAAAGAGAATCCCTTCAGAGTCACTGAGTGTCCGTGGATTTGCTTCCAGCGCCTCCCACGGCCTCTGCAGCCCCACAGACTCCTGTTCGATTTCCAGATCCAAATCTCCGACACGATCAGGCACCCGAGTGCCTTCAGGAGCCCTTCTTGCCCTCAGCACCTTCTGGTATCCAGGTTCCGATACCTGGCTCTCACGCCCAGTTTCCAGTGCCCACAGCCTGGTGTGAATTCTTTGATCTCAAGTCACCAGCGGCTCCTCGCCCACAGCTCGCTGCCTGTGTGTGTCCTTCAACCGCAGAGGCCTTCGCTGGTCCGCCGCCGTGGTCACCATCCTTAAAAAAATTTAAAACCCTCTATTTGTCTTTCATCCATGTGTCTGTCTAAGAGTGTTTTAAATGCCCCCAATGTTTCAGCTTCCACCACCATCCCCAGCAAGGCACTCCAGGCCCCCACAACTCCTCTGCTTCTCCTTCTCAACGGGGGGCATGGGCTGATCTCCCATTCCTGATGCCCTGCGCCAGTCCACTGTTCCCCTCATGGCCGCTGCCGAACACAGGCGCCGTCCTCTCGGGCCCAGGCCCTGTGGTCGCAGGATTTTAAATAAAACACCGTCAGCTCCTTTAACAAGCCTGTACGGAGCTGATATCAGTCAGACTTGGCAGTAGGACCCCACGGGGAGCGATGTGTCCCCACTCTCCTTGGGTTCAGATGAATTTAGTTGTGGCCCGTGACTTTTTCCCACACCTTTTTGAAGGGCTCAAGCCTGAAATGTTGCTTCTGTATCTTTATCTCTCCTACATAAAGTACAGTGGTCCCACCTTATTGGTGGTTTCACTTACCGCGGTTTCGGTTACTGTCTGAAAATATTAGATGGGAAATCCCAGAAATAAGTTTGAAATTGCACACTGGTCTGAGTAGCATGAAGTGCTCTTGCACCGGCCCACCCAGGACGTGAATCATCCCTTTGTCCAGCGTATCCAAACTGTACACACGACCCGTCCGTTAGTCACTTACTAGTCGTCTCGGTTATCAGATCGACTGTAACCCTTTGTCTTAAATATTGTTATAATTGTTCTATTTGACTATTGGTTATTCTTATACTCTTATTGTACCTGACTTATAAATTAAACTTTATTGTCGGTGTGTATGTATAGGGAAAAACATAGGGTTTGGTACTATCCATGACTTCAGGCATCTGCTGGGGGTCTGGGAACATATCTCCCACAGGGAAGGGGGGGAACTATTGGACCCTGTGTGGCCTGCTGAGTTTCTCCAGCATTGTATTTTTACTTCAACCGTGGTGTCTGCAGCCTTCCCTCTTTTACCTGTGACCGTGCAGGGAATAGAGGGTTATCACATGCAAGCAGCAAAGTGTGAGTTTAATTTGGGCATAGTGGGTCAGTGCAGACAGGGCGGGCCGAATTGTACAGAGGATGTGGAGAGGCTGCAGAAGGATATAGTTAAGTTAAATGAGTGGGCAAAGGTCTGGCAGATGGAGAACAATGTTAGTAAATTCGAGGTCATCCACTTTGGCAGGAAAAATGGAAGAGCAGATTATTAACTAAATGGTGAAAAACGTCAGCTTGCTGTAGTGCAGAGGACTTGGGAGGGCTCGTGCATGAATCACAAAAAGTTGGGTTGCGGGTACAACAGATTATAAAGAAGGCAAATGGAATATTGGCCTTCATCGCTAGAGGAATTGAATTCAAGAGCAGGGAGGTCATGCTGCGACTGTACAAGGTCCTGGTGAAGCCGCACCTGGAGTCCGGTGAGCAGTTCTGGTCTCCATACTTGAGGAAGGATATACTGGCCTTGGAGGCAGTCCAGAGGAGGTCCACCAGGTTGATCCTGGAGATGAGGGGGTTGACCTACAAGGAGAGACTAAATCACCTGAGATTGTACTCACTCAAATTCAGAAGAATGAGAGGAGATCTTATAGAAACATATAAAATTATGAAAGGGATGGATAAGATAGAGGCAGGAAAATTATTTTCACTGGTAGGTGAGACCAGAACTAGGGGACACAACCTCAAGATTCAATGGAGTAGATTTAAGATGGAGATGAGGAAAAATTGTTTTTCCTAGAGAGTCACGAATCTGTGGAATTCTCTGCCCAGGGAAGCGGTTGAGGCGATTTCATTAAACATCTTTAAGGTTCAGTTGGATAGATTTTTACATAAAAAGGAATGAAGGGATATGGGGGAAAGGCAGGTTGGTGGAGTTGAGTCAATGGTCAGATCAGCCCTGATCTCATTGAATGGTGGAGCAGGCTCGATGGACTCCTGCTCCTATCTCTGATGTTCTTATATACCTGTGCTGCTCTACGTAACCCCTCTAGTGAGAAGCTCCTAGGGTGCTGTCAGGGAACGGGCTTGGAAAATGAATGGCAATTCCATTCCAAATCAGGGTGGTGAACAACTTGGGGGAGGGGGGTGGGTAGAGGCCTGCAGGGGGTGGTATTTCCGTGAGCCTCCACCCTTAGTGATACAGATGGCGGGTTTGGGAGGTGCTGTTAGAGTTGCTGGGGTGAGAAATCGGTGCTTAAAGCGATGGACACCTCGGGTCAGACTGTCTCACAAACTGACCTCCCCTTCACCAAATTCGTCGGCGCCTCCTGCTGTCTCGGGAAAGTTACCAGGGTGGTGGTGGAGCCTGGTACAATTGGCACATGCAAAAGATTGTTAGGCATGTGGATAAATGATGGGTGTGAGGGAAGGAAAGGTTAGATTGTTGTGGAGTAGATTTTATTGGTCAGTACAAGATCATGGGCTGAAGGGCCTGCACTGTAATGTTCTACGTTCCATCTAGAACAGAGAGTTGTTCTGGTCCTTATCTTTTACCAAGCACGTTATCCTTCATCATTTCTACCAGCTCCTATGTGATCTCACCACCAGCCATATCTCCCCCAGGGGATTACGTTTCTATGGGTCAGCTCAACATTGTGGGCTGAAGGGCCTGTCCTGTGCTGTAATGCTCTATTCAAAGTCCTTTTGCACCCCACCCCGGTCGTACTCTCTTCTTCCCCCTATCGTCGGGCAGAAGTGCATGAGGTTGAAAGGACAGAGCTCCAGATTCAAGGCTAGTTTCTTTCCTGCTGTTATTGGACTCGTGCATGGGCCCCCCATTGATGCTCTTGCACTGTTTAACTCTGCTTCTTCTGAGATTTGCATTTTGAAACACAACACCCTGCACCGTGACTCTGCAGCCTTCACAACCTGCTCTAACCGCAAAACAGCACATTCTATGACTGGTACATGACAATCAATTCTGATTCTGTGCTTAAAAATGGGTTGACCTGTCTGGATTGCACACAGAACCAAGCCTGTTAGGGCATCTCGGACAATTAATTCCCTCTGCCTGAAGGAATGCCTCCACAGAGGGTGGTGGGAGTGAGGAACACGGTTCTGGGGGAATGGGAAGAGGTGCACACAACTGCAATGTTTAACAGTCGTTTAGATGGGTACCTGGTTGGGGAGATGTAAGGGATAGAGGGCAGGTGGGACTGGCTTCGATAAACAACCTGGTCAGCATGGACGAGTTGGGTCGAAGAGCCTTTCTCTGTGTTGGATCTCACTCAGCATGGAAGGAAGTTTTCCCTGGAATCCAGTGGAGGCACAGGGGGCTGGAATTTTACATAGAACGTTCCAGCACAGTACAAGCCCTTCATCCACCATGTGGTGTCGACCTCTGCAAACCTACTCCATAACAATAAGTGTTTCAGCATGGACAAGAAGGACCGTCCGTGATGGCTTGTTTCCGTGCTGTAATGGTTATATGGTTAACAATTTTAACCAGTTGTTCTCAACCCTTTTCTTTCCACTCACATCCCACTTCAAGTAATCCCTATGCCATCGGTGGTCTGTGGTTAATAAGGGATTGCTTAAGGTGGGACGTGAGTGGGGCATAAAAGCTTGAAAACTATTGCTTTAACCCTTCCCTCCCTCACATCCAGAACCTTCTATTTTTCTTATGTCTCTTGAATGTCCCGATTGCACCCCTGACAATGCTTTCCAGTCACCCACCCCTCATTATCTAAAAAAAAATTATAAGACAGAGGAGCAGAAATAGGCTATTCAGCCCATCGAGTCCGCCCCACCATTTAATCATGAGCTGATCCGTTTTTCCACTCAGTCCCACTGCCCGGCCTTCTCCCCATAACCTCTGATGCCTTGGCTTGTTTACCCATGACATCTCCCCTAAGCTATCCTCCACTCATCTTAAACAGATGCCCTCTGGCATTTGCTACTCTCAACTTGGGAGAAAGGGACTGGCCGTTCACCTTATCTATACCTCTCATAATCTTGTGGACCTCTATTAAGTCACTGGTTATCCTTCTTCATTCCAAAAAGAAAAGCCCCAGCTCAGTCAACCTTGCTTCATGAGACACATCCTGCAATCTAGGCCACATTCGGGTTAATCTCCTCTGCACCTTGTCCAAAGCTTCCAAATCCTTCCTGTAATGAGGCGACCAGAACTGGACACAATATTCCAAGAGTTTTATAGAGCTGCCACATGACCTCACGGCTCTTGAACTCAATCCCCCGACTAATGAAGGCCAGAGTGCCATACACCTGTCAACCTGCTTGGCAACCTTGAGGGATCAGTGGACCTGGACCCCAGGATCCCTCTGTTCCTCCACACCATTAGGAATACATTTAGTTTGGTTTTGAGAAATAGGCCCCTTGGGTATGTGCTAATCAGTGCAGCCGCGACTTCACTCCGAGCGTAGCCAGCTCACCTCAGCGAGGTGGACCAACAACACCCTCGCTTGATCTTCTGGTGGCTCGAGGTGCGACCTGGGTCCAGATACATCTTCAACAATCATCAGGGTCATCAAGTTGTCTTGGCACAAGAAGGCCCATCGTGCCCAGGCCAACCTTGTAAACCCATCCCAACGGTCCCCATTCCGTTGGCCTCTCTCCTGTCAGTTCCCCATCCAAATCCCTTCTGAAGGGCTAGCCATGTTTCCACCCCTCCTCTAGGCAATGTTCCAGCCACTCCCAACCTTTAATTGCCTATGCATCCCCGCCACCCCAGGAGTCTACTCAAAGTTTATGGGCTCCCTTCCCTGTGAAGCAGTCAGGTTTTGGTTTCTTCTGTACTCCCCTCCTGCCGACTAGATAAAAAAACATGAAAATATTTCTATTACGTGAGGTGAAAAGAAATCAACATTAATCATCTGCAAGAGTGTCACGTCTCTAGGTTTGCTGTTGACATTAAATTGAGCGGAAAAGCAAATTGTGCAGAGAACACGGAGAGTCTGTGGGGAGGTATGGATAGGTTAAATGAGTGGGCAAGGGTCTGGCAGATGGAGTACAATGTTGATAAATATGAGGTTATTAACTTCAGAAGGAAGATAAATCAAAATATTATGTAAATGGAAATTATTGCAGCAGGCAGCCCTGCAGAAGGACATGGGAGGGCTTTTGCATGAATCACAAAAGATTGGTTTGCAGGTGCAGCGGGCTGTCAAGAAGGCAAATGGATGTTGACCTTCATTGCTGGAGGGGTTGAATTTAGGAGCAGGGAGTTTCTGCTGCAACTGTACAAGGTCCTGATGAGGCCGCATCTGGAGAACTGCGTGCAGTTCTGGTCTCCTTACTTGAAGGATGTCCTGGCCTTGGAGGTGGTCCAGAGGAGGTTCACAAGGTTGATTCTACAGATGAAGGGGTTGGCCTATGGGGAGAGATTGAGTCATCTGGGATTGTATTTGCTGAAATTTAGAAGAATGAAAGGGGATCTTAATAGAAACATAAAATTATGAAAGGCATTGGTAAGATCGAGGTAAGTAAGTTGTTTCCATTGGTGGGGGAGACCAGAACTAGGGGGACGAAGCCTCAAGATTCAGGGTAGTAGATTTAGGACAGAGATGAGGAGGAACTGATATTCCCAGAGGGTGGTGAATCTGTGGAATTCGCTGCCTGTTGAAGCAGTGGAGGCGACCTCAGTAAATATAGTTAGGAAAAGGTTGGATAGATTTCTACATAGTTGGAGAATTAAGAGATGTGGGGAAAAGGCAGGTGGGTGGAGATGAGCCTCTCATCAGATCAGACGTGATCTCATTGAATGGCGGGAGTTTGAAAACCACTTTGAATCGTCCCTCATTGACTTGTTATGTGCACGGTTTCAGAACTCCAAAGGAATTGGGTTAATGGCAATTTTTTTCAAGCAACAATTGGGTCGAGAGCAGAGGTTCTCAATCTTCCCTTCCCACCCACATGAAAAGGGCTACCCATGATGTAGGGATTACTTAAAGTGGTGCATGAGTGGGAAGAAAAAGGATGAGAACCACTGCTTTAGTTCTACACAATAGGGATACAGGCCATTCAGCCCAACCTGTCTATGCCAGCCAACATCTCCAAGCCAGTCCCATTCGCCTGCGTTTAGTCCAAATCCCTCCAAAGATTTCCTGTCCTTGTGCCTGCCTAATGTCATTTAAATGTTGCAATGGTCCCCTCAGCATCCTTAGGCAGCTCGTTCCACACACCCACCACTCTCTGTGGAAACAGGTGCTCTTTAAAACCTTTCCCCTCTTACTTTACCCCTGTGCCCTCAGGTTTTGGATCCTGGGAAAAGGATAAACGTTCCAAAAGCATTCCACCTTTTCACTCTCCTCTTGATCTGTTGTTGGTGAATGGTTACATTGGTGTAGCTCTCAGGGTGATAGAAGATCCAAAGAAGAGAGAGAAGGAGGGAGGGAGAGTGGGAAGGATGGAGGGGAGGGAGGGAGGGAAGGAAGGATGGGGAAGGAGGGAAGGAAGGATGAAAGGGATGGAGGGGTGGGAAGGAAGGATGGAGGGGAGGGAGGGAAGGATGGAGGGGATGGAGAGAGAGGGAGGAAGGGGAGAGAGGGAAGGAGGATGGGGAGGAGGGAGAGAAGGAAGGATGGGGAGGAGGAAGGGAAGGATGGAGGGGAGGGAGGGAAGGATGGAGGGGAGGGAGGGAAGGAAGGATGGATGGGAAGAGAGGAAGGAAGGATGGATGGAAGGGAGGAAGGAAAGAGGGAGGGGAGGGAGAGAAAGAGGTAGGGGAGGAAGGAAAGAGAGGAAAGGATGGATGAAGAGGGAAAAGGAGAGAGGGGAGGGAGAGAAGGAAGGATGGAAAGGAGGGGAGAGGGAAGGAAGAAGGATAGAGGGGATGGGGAGGGAGGGAGAGAAGGAAGGACAGTGAGGGAGGGAAGGATGGACGGGAGGGAGAGAAGGAAGGATTTCCTTGTTATGATATAAATATTCCATACAGATGCAATATTAGTTTAACTTCATGATAATAAGTTTATTGTCATATACATTGTAGGATGATTCAGATTCAGAGTTCAGGTTTATTGCCAGAGTACGTACATAACATCACCTACAACCCTGAGATTCTTTTCTCTTCGGGCCAGGTAGAATTACCACTTACTGGTCGTGCAAAAAAAAATCTGTACACAACATACACATGTAAATAAATAAAGAAATGTAAACAAACAGAGTGTGCAATGCAGAGGAAAAAAAATCGAAGAAGAGTCTTTAAATGAGTCCCTGATTGTACATAACAGTATGTGCCGAAATTCTGACTTGCTATCAACAAAAACTATTGTAGTAAACAAATTGAATTAAATTAAAAGAGAGAATAAATAGAAAATAAATATTCACAGTGATCCCACTGCAAATAAAATGGCTTTCAACAGGGCAGATGGAAGAAGGCCATCCCTTTCAATTCCGCGCCCCCTCTCCCACGCCGACATGTCTGTCTGTCCATGGCTTCACATAGAATTGGAGAAGAAATACCTGATTTTCTATCTGGGCACTCTCCAATCGGATGGAATTCTCCGGTTTCTGCTGGCCCACTCCCCATTCCCATCCCTCTTCCTCCTTTCTTCCAGCTCTCCACTCACTTCCCTCTCCATTCATAGAGCCATCCCTCCTCCCCGTTTACTGCTGTGCCCTCCCTCCCTCCCTCCCTCCCTCATCCACCTATTACCTCCTGCCCATGGGACTGTGCTCCACCCCCTACTATCTTGCTCAGGGGCCTGCCAACATTTTGTCCACACCTTGATTGAAGGGCTCCAACCCGAAACGTTGGTTCAGTATCTTTATCTTTGCTACATAAAGGACACTGTTTGGCCGGCTGGGTTTCTCCAGCGCTGTGCCTTTTACTGCAATAGTGCGGACGGTCCTTTTGTGGTGTCAGAGCAGTCCCTGATTATTGTAACAAGGGGAAGTTCAAGAGCCTGATGGCTGTTGGTTAGAACCTGTTCCTGAACCTGGAGGTGCTGGTCTTCAACCTTCTGTTCCTTCTGCCCGAAGGTAGCATGAGAAGAGGTTGTGATCAGGGTGATGGAGGCCCTTTATGATGTTGGCTGCCTTCAGTGGATGGGAGGTCGGAGCCTGTCATGGATCTGGCTGTGCCTTCTGCGCTCCTGAGCACCTGAATTTCCAAACCAAGCTGTGTGGCCACCTGCCAGTGTACCTCCTTATGTTTAGAGTCCTGGCCTCCTGAGGCATGGACTCACAGGAACTTGCTGCAGCTCCCCAATTACTGCAACACAAAATAACTGTAACTGGGACGCCTCAAAGAGAAGGTTCTCACGCCAGGCTGCGGGCCGCTGGCGACTGGCTCGAGACTGGCTGAAGGGGTGCCGGATATCGGAATCGGGATGCGGGAAGGTGACAGAGGTGCTGAGGACTTCTTGATCATGCCGGAGGTTTGGATCTGTAGACTGGTGGTGGAGGCTCAGGGAGCACTGGAGGTGAATCCACGGACACTCGGTAGCCCTTTTCACACTTGCAAGTGATGCCAGGAATTAACGGCCAACCGGCCTTTAAAGTGTCTAGAGTGAAAGCAAAATCAAATCAATGCCGGGGATTGACGGCCTCGACCCCTAGTACAATCCCTGGTGTCTGCAGATGTAATCAGGCAAGTGTGAAACAGGAAATTGCATTGTGGGATTGAAATGACCCAAGTTTTTACGTGAGTGCAGGAATGTGAAGAAAGAAAAAATTAAAAAGGTCTAAGCTTTGCCGAGGGAAAGTTGCAGTGGGAGAGAGAGAGAGAGAGAGAGGAAATAGCACAAATAGCAAAAGCAGACAAGTTTTAAACAGTGTGGGAAAATGGGTAGCGCTAGAGTGCACAATTTATAAGGACCATAGGAAAAGGCAATGGTGGACCTGACTTCCCAGAATGCCGTGCAGCAGAGAAACCCCTCCATGAATGCTCCATGCACGCAGCAGTGCACACAGCCCTTTCTCTGCTGCATGGCATTCTGGGAGGGCAGGTCCACCATCACTTTTTCCAATGGTATTTATAAATTGTACGCGTTAGTGCTACCAACTTTCCCACACTATAAATTGTACGAGATAGCTACAAACTGCTGTATAGATTGAGCATTATAGCGCTACCAACTTTCCTACCCTGTTTAAAAATTGTCCGACATTGCTATTTATTGCAGCCGCTTTCCCATGATCCCTTATAAAGATTTATATAGGTCGGCACAACAACAACAGGCACTGAAGGGCTTGTATTGTACTGTACATAAAGCTTAATCATGTTATAATTAGGCATGATTAATTTTGTTCAAATATAAAATCATAATACATAGATCAGGGTTTGGGGCAAGTCCATCGTCACTCACTGTGTCATGACATCACCGGTAGAAGGTAGAACAGTCCTAACCCCAGGGATGGCTCCTTGCATGTGTGAAAGCGTTCAGTGTCGCAGTTAGGAGTGGTCTAGTGTGAAAAGCCAAACTCCCATTCCTATCCTGGGACGCTGTACGGCTAATTTAGTGGTGGGATGCAAGTGTCAAAGGGTCTAGTGACTGTCAGGGGTGGGGGGGGGGGGGGGTTAACTCCCTTTTGTTTCTTGTTCTCTGACTGTAAAGGGCACTGGGTAATTTTTGCTGATAGCGAATCTGTCTGTCTTACAACCGACTAAAGGACATTTCGTGCAATATTATATTTTCTGTTTTATTACATGGCAAATAAAAGAATCTTGAGAAAAAATGTGATAAAAAGAAAAATAAGAGAGCAGAAAATGAAGAGTGAAGTTTTTTTAAGGAACGTTTTCTCGTAACTTATCAGTGTTTCACCTTTTCTCCCTCCCTCTCTCACACAAGAAGAAGACTTACCAGTGCATAAAGTGTCAGATGATCTTTCAGTGTGAATGGGACATCCAGGTTCATGTGGCCAATCACATGTTGGGTAAGTGATATGTACTTCTCACCCTTGACTTCTGCCTGGGACTTGCATCGGGTTATTTCACCTCCGCGTGAGGCAGTGCCGGGAATATGGCCTGTGTCTGGTGCAGGAGATGCGGTCCTCTCGCTCCCTGCTTCTCTCACTGGGAAATCCGTGGATAACTCCTGCTCGCATGATCGGGACAATGACCCAGGTTTGGATCCAACGCTGTCTGTTAAGAGTTTGTACGTTCTCCCCATATCTGCATGGGTTTTCCCCAGTTTCCTCCCATGTTCCAAATATGTAAGGGGGTTGTAGGTTAATTGAGTGTATTTTGCCGGCATGGGCCCGTGGGCCGGAAGGGCCTGTTACCGCCTAGATTTTTTAAAATATTAAAAATCGTATGATTGTGTGCCTGCATGTGCGTGCGAGTGAGTGCACATGCACGTATCCATTTGATTGCCCTTGTGTCTGTGTGTGTGCGGAAAGCCATCAGCTTTGTGAGTACCTTTTGTAAGATCATCGGAGCAGGAGTCGGACATCCGGCCCGTCAATCCGGCTCCGCCATTTTATGAGATCATGATCTGCCCGTGGATTCAATTTGACTCTCCCACCAACTCCCAGAACCACTGATGCACAAAAATCTGTCTGTGTTTAATGCATTCGGAGGCAGCCTCCGCTGCTTTCTCGGGCAGCAAATTCTACAGATTCTCCACTCTCTGGGAGAAGTAGTTCCTCCTCATCCCCGTCCGAAATCTACTCCTCTGAATCTTGAGGTGATGCCCCCATCCCTCTGTCTCCTTTCCTCCATCCCCCCTCTCCCTGTTTGCTGCTGTGCCCTCCCTCTCTTCTCCACCTATTACTTCCTGCCTGTTCAAGTTCAAGGTTATTATCATCTGACTGTAGGTGGGCAACCTGATGAAACCACAGTGAACACACAATGCACAGCCCATAATAATCACATCTATACATGAAAATAGAAGAGAAAATAAATATAGATAAATATTTACTTGGTTCATTTTTAAGAGACCAGAGGTTACAGGATTCTAGTTCATGCATCTGTGAGCTCTTGTGTGAAAGTGTGTGTATGTGTGCATGTGAATATGTCTGTGTGAGTGTGTGTGTGAGTGTGTGTTTGTGTTTATGTGAGTGTGTGTGTGAGTGTGTTTATGTGTGCATGTGTGTGTAAAAAGGCAGGGGAGGAGGGGGCAAGGAGAGGAGCACAGGGCTCAGGCAAGAGGTCATAGGGGATACGGATGGGAGGGAATGATAAGGGGAGGGGATAGCTCTCTGAATGGAGGAAAGGAGACCATAAGGCATGGGAGCAGAAATAGACTATTCAACCCATCAAGTCTGATGAACTGATCCATTTCCCCACTCATCCCCACTGCCTGGCCTTCTCCGCATAACCTTTGATACCCTGGCTCATCGAGAATCTGTCAATCTCTGCCTTAAATACACCCATTGAACTGGCCTCCACAACCGCCTGTGGCAACAAATTCCACAGATTCACCACCCTCTGGCTGAGGAAATCCCTCCTCATTTCTGCTCTAAGTGGACGCCCTTCAATCTGGATGGAAGGACGTCGACCTAAAACGTTTCCCTCTCCACGGAAGCTGTCTGACATGCGGAGTGCTCCCCACAATTGCGTTTATGTTCAAACCACAGCTCAGGCTGCAGGCCTGGGGGACATCACGGGAGGAAATGTGGCCAATGAACTGAATCCATTGCTTCCCTGTTGTTGGTAAGTTACTCAACCTGCCTAATGTGTCTAGATGAACTGTGTGAGAAAATAGTCTGCCTTATATTTTGCAGTGATTAATTCTCGGATCTGTTTAGTAAGTTAATCGAGCGTGTAATTCACTGTAAACTCATGATGACTGATCTTATTTTGGGGCAGTGATTGCAATAAGTGTTACCCCAACAGATATCAACAAAATATGGTGGGTTTCAGAGTGAGGTAGGGTGTCAAGGAATTGTCAAATCAAGTTTATTATCATCAGATTGTACAACTCAGTGAAACAGTGTACTCCGGTCCTCGGTTCAAAGCACACAGACATACAACCAGACATGCAGGACAAGCATACCTATACATCAATAAATGTTGTTTAGTGAAGAGTCTCGGAGGGTCAGCGCGAGCAGTTCCTTTGGTCGTTCACCGTTCTCACTGCCTGTGGGAAGAAGCAGTTCCTCAGCCTGGTGGCGCTGGCTCTGATCCTCCTGTATCTCTTCCCCAACGAGAGCAGCTGAAAGGTCCAGGGTGGAAGGGGTCCTCAATGCAGAAGTCACGGTCTGCACTGCCGGGAAGATGGAGAAAGGTAAATGATTTAAACGGCTGCAATGGGATTTGAATTGAAAGGAGGATTTGTGTGTGTGGTGTGGGAGAATTCAGGCAAACGTCTTGTTCAGATGAAGTCCGCTGCTTGTGAGTAAAACTCTTCTGCCTCTATCTACACTGTTCCAACAATTAGCTGGCAGTTTGCCAGGGTGGATTTACTCCACCGCAGAACTACTATCTTTCACCTAATTTGCTCGGTAAGTTTAACATCGGTGATTCCACTGCTGGTTCATCACTGATTAGCTCAGCGGTTGGTTGTTCATGACATTTCAACGGTGTCTTGAAGGCCCTGGAGCCTCTGCCACACCTTCGAGGAGTTGGGGAGGCTTTGGCGGATGGCCAGGGAGCTGGTTCGTGAAGCATCCGGGCATTTCTGTTCATCGCTCTGCTCTCTCGTCGTCCGGATAAAGGACTCACATCTCAGACTCGCGGTTTGATGTGGGGAATAGGGGATGGTGTGACCTGAGGAGGACTGAGTTAGCATGACTTCAGTCAACATGAGACGCCCTCTCCAAATGTGGACAATTGTTTTATATAGTGATCCAGTCAGTTTGTTTGCATAAATATACCAGACCCGTCTTCTGAGAGACCCAGACCCTTCAGGAGTCATGCTGGACCACCGACATCACCGACCCCTGTGGCCTGGAATTCTTTCATGAAAATGAGTTCGTGATACTTGTCCCCAACTATCACAGTTGGAAACTGTACAAAGGCAATGGTGGGGAGGGATGGGACCCCGGCCGTTACAGCGAGTGTGAAAGGGGAAATCCGTGATGTGCCAACGAAACGCAAAGGCAGTGGGCCTAGTCAGGAGTTGGATCGGTTCATGGACTCATGGTCTGTTTCTTCAGCAGCTTGGTTGAGACCATGCTTTACGGAGATGTGGAGTGTACAAGGGTGCAGCCCCTGCTGGTGGGCTTGAAGGGGTTTCTCCTCAAGTTCTAGATGCATTTCAGCCCCACACTCCTGGTCTTTGGACACCCGGTACGGAGGAGGGACGGTTGTCCTTGTCAGTCTGGAACTGGCCAAGACGGCTCCCCAAGGGTTCTAAGGTATCGACGGAGATAATCATGTTTCGATTCGGAACTTAAGTTTGGTCTGAATAGCCTGAATTGTAGACTAATATTAGTACTTGTAAAGGTTTGGTCAATGAATAATAAAGGGGCAGTATTTATTTACCACCAAAAAGAGATAGAAGGTAGGGACAGTATTGAGGGAACGCCACATAGTCTTTAGGATGAGACAACTAGGACCTTGTATTTCCAGATGTTTACGAGAAACAGCTATTCAAGTTGTTCTGTCCATTATTTCTCCCTGAACCAGCTGAGATTTTTTCTCCCCTGCAAGCATCAGGCTCATGAATGAACCCCACAACAGAGCCTCCATCCTGCCCTTGCGTTGCACTAACTAATCAAAGTTTTCACTTTAACTCTCTTCTCTACATTTCCTAAATCCTAAATTTTACAGCTGTAGGAATGTTAGAATTGACCCGATAGACTGCTCGCAGAAGAACACTTCTCAGGTTTAATGTGAGAATGAAAGTTAAATTAATAAACTCAAAACTGCAGGAAATATATCAGTCAGATGGAAAGAGTGCAGAGAAGATTTACTAGGATGTTGCCCGGACTGAGTTACAGGGAAAGGTTAAACAGGTTAGAACTTTATTCCCTGGAGCGTAGAAGGATGAGGGGAGATTTGATAGAGGTATTCAAAATTACGAGGGGGACAGACAGAGTAAATATAGCTCAGCTTTTTCCACTGAGGGTAGGTGAAAAACAAACCAGCAGACATGGGTTAAAGGGAAAATTTTATGGGAACATGAGGGGAAACTTCTTCACTCAGAGAGTGGTGGGAGTGTGGAATGAGCTTCCAGCTGAGGTGGTGAATAAGATGGTGAATTCTAACATTTAAGAAGAATTTGGACAGGTACATGGATGGGAGAGGCTATGGTCTAGACAGAAAAATGGTTCAGCACAAACTAGAAGGGCTGAAGGGACCTATTTCTCTGCTGTAATGTTCTATGGTTCTAAAGATGATGATACAACTTGATAAGGACTTGAGTTAATCTGGGTGCTGCAGACAAGGCCAGCATTTATTGCCCATCCATAACTGCACCTTGAGGGGTGTTAAAGTTGACCTGAGGTTGCTCGATAAACATGAACACACTGCTTTGCAAAGCACAAGAACTCAGTTACTGCAAGGAGCATTGCCACAAGCAGCTAGTCTCACCCCAAGAGAACCTGCCTTTTGACGCACAGGATGCATATTTATACAGATACATTTCCAGTTTTCCAGAACATTCAAACAGACTTTTCCATACAAGTGCACGTTTCTTAGAATTCTCTTGTGATTCGTTAACCAAGGTCGTGTACCTTACCCAATGGTTAACAACAGTCTTTTACTGTCTTTGCCAAAAAAGGAGTTCATTACACTGAACAATGAAGATTTTTTCTTCCTGAACACTTGTGGGCGCATTTGACAAAATCACCATAAAATTTTCCTATTGCATACTGCGCTTTACATCTCACTTATTTTTGTGATTCCGTGATGTGCAACATGAGATTGAAAATTCACTTCCCGCCTTCCCTGCTGATCTTGGTGCCGTCAGTGACGAACACGGGGTAAAGTTTCACCAGGACATGGAAAAGTAGTATTAGGGCAACTGGAATCAATGCTGGCCGACTATTGTTGGACACCGACATGTGAGAGGCATCAGATGCTGAGTACAAACAAAAATCAGCGGGAAAGCATTTTAGGTCATTTGTACTAATGCCATTTGTCAGTATCGTTTTGTGATTAAACAGGCTAAGTTCAATCAAAGTTAATTTAATGTTTCTCCAATTCCCTACGTGAGACAGCAAATCTGAAATTCTCTTTGTGTTCATTACCAGTGAGTTACCCAGGGTAGCCCTGGCAAGGCAATGTTTCACAACTGGCTGTTCACCAGCTCCTGCTGTGCACTGGCTGCTGGTATTTTGGAACGTGAAGCAGGAAAGATTGCAGGTCAACAGGGTGTTTGTCGTGAAAAAGATCTGTCTCCTAACGGTGCAACTGCACTTTCCCTGAAGCTGGAAAATGGGCAGAGAAGTGGCAAATAAAATACAATTTCAGAAAGTGCAGGGTCATGCACTTTGGTAGAAAAAATAAACAGGTCGGCTATTTTCTAAATGGGGAGAAAAATGAAAATATCCATATGCAAAGGAAGACCTCGGGCAGGATCGCCTGAAGGTAAACCTGCAGGGTGAGCCGGTGGTGAAGAAGGCAAATGCAGTGCTGGTGTTCATTTCAGGAGGAACAGGAGCAGGGATGTGATGTTGGGGTTTATAAGGCGCTGCTGAGATCCCACGTGGAGGATTGTGGGCAGTTTTGGGCTCCTCATTTAAGGAAGGATGTCATGATAATGGAGAGGGTTCAGAAGAGATTCACTAGGATGATTCTGGGATTGAAAGAGTTATCACATGAGGAGCTTTCGGCAGCTCTTGGCCTGTACCTGTTGGAATTTAGGAGAATGAGGGGAGGAATCTCATTGAAACATTTTGAATGTTGAAAGGCGTGGACAGAGTAGATGTGGAAAGGTTGTTTTCCATCGTGGGAGAATCCAGGACAAGAGGGCGTCTGCTTAGAACAGAGATGCGGAGGAATTTCTTCAGCCAGAGGGTGGTGAATCTGTGGAATTTGTTGCCACAGGTGGTTGTGGAGGCTGGGTCATTGGGTATATTTAAGGCAGAGATTGATAATGTAGTTTCCTGACTCTGGGGGAGCAGCAGACTGGCGCAGGGCACCAGAAACATTATAGGAGGGGTAGATGCGGCGACAATGGTTAAAAGACAAGGATAGGGGAGATAGGGACCAAATACAGGCAAATAGGACTGGCAAAGATCAACAGATCTTGACTAGAATGGAAGTGATGGGCCAAAGGGCCTACTTCCATCCTGTCAAACTCTGCATGAGAATTGAAACTGATGCAGCAGGGGAGTTAACGTTGAGGAAGGAGTATATTTAGGAAAGAAGAGGCAGAAGGAAGATCACTATTCCAGCCATTGATTCTTGCCTTCTGGTTCCACAACTCCTTGTAATGGTAGGCTTGGAGTACTGTAGACCCTGAGGATAATTGGCTCAGCTCTTTAGAACAAAGAACAGAGAGCTTTACAGCACAGTAAAGGCCCTTCAGACCTCAATATTGTGCCAATCTAACTCGTAGCCATCTATTTTTCTTCCATCTATGTATCTGTCTCTTCTTCTTTGGCTTGGCTTCGCGGACGAAGATTTATGGAGGGGTATGTCCACGTCTGCTGCAGGCTCGTTGGTGACTGACAAGTCCGATGTGGGACAGGCAGACACGGTTGCAGCGGTTGCAAGGGAAAATTGGTTGGTTGGGGTTGGGTGTTGGGTTTTTCCTCCTTTGTCTTTTGTCAGTGAGGTAGGCTCTGCAGTCTTCTTCAAAGGAGGTTGCTGCCCGCCGAACTGTGAGGCGCCAAGATGCACGGTTGGAGGCGATATCAGCCCACTGGCGGTGGTCAATGTGGCAGGCACCAAGAGATTTCTTTAAGCAGTCCTTGTACCTCTTCTTTGGTGCACCTCTGTCTCGGTGGCCAGTGGAGAGCTCACCATAGAACACGATCTTGGGAAGGCGATGGTCCTCCATTCTGGAGACGTGACCCACCCAGCGCAGTTGGGTCTTCAGCAGTGTGGATTCGATGCTTGCGAACGGTGGGAGGAACCTGAGCCTCTGGGGAAAACCCCACGCAGACACGTGGAGAGCGTACAAACTCCTTACAGACAGGGCGGGATTCAAACCCTGGTCCCGATCGCTGGCGCTGTCACAGCGTTGCGCTAACCTCTACGCCAACTGTGCCTCTCGTCAAGTTGAGAGCATAAAGCAGGCAGGCAGCTGAATAAAAAGTCAAAACGAAAGCAATGAAGTTCGTGACGTGTTCATGATAATAAATTCTGATTCTAACACACACAAACGCTGGAAGAACCCAGCCGCTCTCGCAGCATCCCTGGGAGGGAAAGATATATCACTGACATTTCGGGTCTGAGCCTTCTTCAAGGGGTACCCTCAGCCATGAAGCGTTGATCTTTGCCTCTGTGAGACCAGCTGAGGTCCTCCAGCATTTCTGAGTTTTTAACTATAATCACCGCATCTGCAGGGTTTCCTGCTTCACCCTGACTGAACAAAAAGGTGACTAGAACTGAACATAACATTCCAAGTGTGGTCTCACCAGAGATTTGTAGAGCTGCAGGATAGACCCTTGAGTAGTCTGTACTTCTCCAAATGTCCATTCTTCCATCTCTTTCCCTTCTCCATCCCCAGCTGCCCATCATACCACACCTTCCTTCCTTCAGTTCCCCTTCCCTTCATTCTACTGACCCTCCTATCAGAGAGTGCCTTCCTCAACCTCTTTCTCCTATCATCTCCTACCTTCTTACCATTTTTCCTTTTTCTTTCCCCTCCCACCTATCAACTCCTCGCCCGTGTTCCTCCCCTTTCCCCATCTTCTTCTTTGGGCGTCCGCCTGACTGTCGGTGCTCCTGAACGAGGGCTTAGGCCCGATATGTTGGATGCTCCGTGGCCTGCTGAGTTTCCCCAGCACCTTTGTGTGCTGCCCTTAATGGGGAACATTGGAGGAACTCACTGGGTCCCGGCAGCGTCTGTGGAAGGCAATAGACAGCCGACATTTCGGGCCGGGGCCCTCCGTCAGGAATAGCAAGGAAGGGGCAATCTGCCAGTACAAAAAGGTGAGGGGTTGGGGTGAGGGAGAGGAGTACGGGGTGGCAGCTGACAGGTGTACACAGGCATAGAGGGACCCTTGTTGTGAGTGAGGAAACAGGCTTGATCAGTCTTAAAGGCAAGGATCCTGAACACAGTTTTTTTGTAGTGAAGGATTTTATTTACAGAAGGCACAGTGGGAAATGGTAACTGATGCAGCATGTTCGCTCACACACACACACACCCACGCCCACGCCCACACACATGCGCACGCACGCACAGTTGACAGCAGGCCACGGGAAAGAAATAGTTGTCAATTAATAATGAATGTGGGGAAAATAGAGTGGAAACAAAATACTCTCACACATATTGAACTGGTAGATTTAAAGATCAGGGGAAAATCACTACAATGTCCCACCACCCTTCGACTCAGTGCAGACACAGCTCTGTGCTACAAGGGACACTAATTAAATGCTCCCAACCCTTTTAACAGGGCACATCTTATCAACAGTTTCTCCAGCACCCTTCCACATTTCTAGGCCTGGAGTGAAGCAGGGTGGTCCCAAGCTGGCAAAGAGGGAGGACAAAGAACACATGGCATCTTTATAGTGCTGGAGGGTTAATCCGATTGCAGCAGCCAATGGCCCAAGGCCAAGTACAGGCAGGCTGGAGAGTCCAGTCCAGGTAATTTACCAATGGCAAGGTGTGCACTAATAGGTGGCACGGAACCAAACATTGATTGGCAGCTGGTGTGTCCTCCGACAGAGCTGTCACGTCACAGCCACAACCCTTCCCGATACAACCCTATCGTCCGCTATTCCTGTTGGGGGTTTCTGTCCCGAAACGATAACTCTCCGTCTCCTCCCACGGACGGTGCCTGAAGCACTGAGTTCCTTCAGCGTTGCTTCCCATTTCCCCCCATCTGCTCAATACTAGAGGGCATGATTTAAGGCAGTGGTCCTCAACCTTTTTCTTTCCACACATGTCCCATTTTAAGTAATCCCTATGCCATCAGGGCTCTGTGATTAGTAAGGGGTTGCTTAAGGTGGGATGTGGGTGGAAAGAAAACATATGAAAACCAATGTTTTAATTGTATCTCATTGACTCATTATGTGCAGGGTTTCAGAACTCCAAAGGAAATGGGCCAATGGCAATTTTTGTCAAGCAAAATATTTCAGTAACATTTGGGTCTGGAGCAGTGATTCTCAACCTTCCTTTCCCACTCACATCCCACCTTAAGCAATCCTTTACTAATCACAGAGCCCCGATGGCGTAGGGATTACTTAAAATAGGATGTAAGTGGAAAGGAAAAAGGTTGAGAACCACTGCCTTAAGGTAATGAGTGGGAAGTTGAAATTGAGGAAGGTTTTTCACCCAGAGAGTGGTTGGTGCGTGGAGCGCACGACCTGGGTCAATGGTGGTGGCAGATACATTGTGGAATTCAAGAGACTACAGGTCGTCCCCAACTTATGACCGAAGGATTGTTCATATCTCAGAATGGACGTCAGTTAGAATTTTGCCCGCACAGATGGAATACCGAAGCCTTAAAACAAGCTTTATAATCAAATCATTTTTACGTTGTAGATTTATGTTGTTTTTGACTAACTATAACAGGGATACAGAGTGTGTAAGAGCCAAAAAGTGTGCAATCACCTTGTTAGCCGGCATTCTGGGATTCATAGTCTGGGCGCGGCCATCTTGATTCCTATGTGCATACATCCGCACGTGCCAATTGAAGACTCACGCATGCACACGGGGACCAACGCCTAGCCTGTGGACCCTGGTAACAAGGTAAGTACGCACATTTTGGCTGTTAAGTGCCCTGTACCCCTGTTACAGTTTGTCAACTACAACATAAACTGTGCAAATTTTATATTATTTTCTTTTATTTTAAAATTTGGTCATATTTGCAGATGGACACAAGTCAAATAGGTTGTAAGTCAGGGAGTACCTGCACTAGACAAGCATATGGAGGAATTTAAAGTGGAGGGTTATGGGGGGAGACAGGATCTAAAGGCCAGTATAGCATTGTGAGCTGAAAGCCTGTACTGTGCTATGTTCCATGTATCTCAATAACCCATTTATAAAGAGAAAGAAGGCTTTGGTTTCGGCTCAGATGCTGTTCCTGAGATTTCAGCAAGGGTGGTAAATGATGCTTGGTGCTTCTAAGTAAAAGTTAATTCAGCCAACACCCCCGGTGCAGTTTCTTGCTTCTGGTCGTGTGGTCTGACGCAGAGACATTAACTTCCAGTCTCATTGCGATGCCAAGTGAGACAAACATGGCGAGAGAAAGCAAAACCCTGAAGTATTCTCGAATTTCTGCGATGCTTTAATCAGAAGCAGCGTGTTGCTATTAGGAATCTTAATTAAAGGCTGACCCATGGGATTATAATTTCACAATATTGATGTTTGCTCTGTAGGTACCTTCAGGGAGTTACCAAAAGAAATTTGTAAATTTATGAAATGCAGCTACTGGCAAAAGAACATAATGTCTGACAGCTGGTGCAAAAAGGAAAATAGTGAAATTTGCTCTGTGTCTACAGGGAGAATTTCTTTAAAAAACTGTGGAAAATTAGCTTTATGTCCCAGAGCTCAATATGAAAAAAAGATGTTTCTGATGTTTCAAAGAGATTTTTTTTAATTTACCTTGTGTGGTCAGGAACTGTGGGTGGAATCTAGGCAAAGAAATGTCTTTCGTCACTCACTGCAGCTGCACCTGAGGCCATTCTCGCTGCCCCAAGGAATCACCCAAGACGCAGGAGCAGAAGTGGGCCCATCGAGTTTCCCCCGCCATTCTAATCATGAGCCGATCCATCCACCCACTCTTCCCCGCTCCCCGGCCTTATCCCCACAATCCTTGATGCCCTGTGTAATCAATGTCTGTCTTAAATACACCCAACGACCTCGCTTCCACGCCACCCATGGTAACAAAATTCCACAGACTCACAACCCTCTGGCTAAAGAAAATTTCCTGCGTCTCTCGTTTTAAATCGATGCCCCTTTTTATCCTGAAGTTGTGCCCTCTTGTCCAAGTCTCCCCGACCATGGGAAACATCCTTGCCCATCTACTCTGTCCAGGCCTTTCAGTATCTGAAAGGTCTCCACGAGGTCCCCCCTCATCCTCTTCTTCAAGGAGTACAGCCCAAGAGCTGACAATCGTTCCTCTTGTGCCAACCCTTTCGTTCCTGGAATCATTCTAGTAAATCTTCTCTGAACCCTCTCCAACCCCAGCACATGTTTTCTCAAATAAGGTGCCCAAAACTGTACACAGTTCTCCAAGTGAGGTCTTACCAGTGCCGTGCAGAGTCTCAACTCTGCTGTTGTTCACCATTCGTCGAGAAATGAATGATCTGACCTTGCCTCCTGTTTCCCAGAACCCTTAGATTACCGAGGGTCCAAAACCTACCTCTTTCCATCTTGAATATATTCAGTGTTGGGGGAGAGACTGTGGGGCAAGGGAATCTCACAGATGCACCTGGAGGCACTCAGCAGGTCACATGGCATCCAGGGGATGTGAAGGATATTCAACATTTCGGGCTGGAGCCCGTCGTTGGGTACTAAAGAAAATAGGCAAGCACCTGAATGACAAGGAGGCGGGATGTAAATCCAGCTCATCCACCCTCTGCACTGCACACCCCTCACTCTTCACTGCCCCTCGCTCTGCACCTCAGAGCCCCTCGCTCTGCAGCAAGAAACAAAAGTCTGCAGGCGCTGTGATTGAGGTAAAAACGCAGATATGCCAGAGGAACTCGGCTGGTCTCGTGGCGCCCATAGGAGATAAAGACACATCACCGACGTTTTGGGCCTGCGCCCTTCCTCAAAGTATGAATAAGAAATAGGCAGGGGGCTGATTCAAAAGGAAGGGGGTAGCACAGGCCAATGGGCAAAAGGCCACAAATGGATGTGGATAGGACGGCAGGAGAGGAAGGGTGGGAATTGATTGGGAGAGATGGGTGGCTTTGTGAATGTAGAGTTGGAGGAAAGGCAACAGAGGGAAAGGAGAAAGGGAGCGATCGGGTGGGGAGGGGTTGTGGGAAAGGTAAACCAGAGAAGTCGATGTTCATGCCATCTGGTTGGAGGGTGCCCGGAAGAAATGGGAGGTGCTAGAATATAACAACATGGCATAGGAGCAGGAGCTGGCCATCCGGCCCGTCGAACCTGCTCCGCCTTTCAATGTGATCATGGCTGATTTGATGAGAAGCTCATCTTCACCTACCTGCCTCTTCCACATCCCTTAATTCCCCTACTATGTAAATATTTATCCAACCTTGTCTTACATATATTTACTGAGGTCACCTCCACTGCTTCAACAGGCAGAAAACTCCAGAGATTCATCCCCCTCTGGGAAAAGCAGTTCCTCCCCATCTCCATCCTAAACCTTGGATCTTGAGGCCTTGTCCCCTACTTCTGGTCTCCCCCACCAATGGAGACAACTTGTCTACCTCTATCTTATCTATGCCTTTCATAATTTTAGACGTTTCTATAAGATCCCTTCTCATTCTTCTGAATTCCAAGTGTTGTTCCTCCAAATTGCAGGTGGTCTCAGCCTGATAGTGCATGAGACCACAGGCAACTGTGCCCCCTCATTCCAGACACTTCCTCTAGAGGACACATTCTCGGCATCCAGGCAGAGATTGAGTTTCACAACACAGAAACAGCCCCTTTGGCCATCTCCTCCAAGCGTGTTCCTGAGCTAGTCCCGTTTCCCCGCATTTGGCTAATGCTCCTCTAAATTGTACCCTGCTTGTGTACCTGTTTGTACATCCTTTACAGGTTTTAATCGTCCCCACCGCTACCACTTCCTCTGACAGATCGTTTCACCCCCTCCCACCCTCTGGGATTATCTTGCCCCTCATAGGGATCTTACAGAAGCATTTTGAATGTTGAAAGGCCTAGACAGAGTAGATGTGGCCAAGTTGTTTTCCATGGTGGGGGAGTCAAGGTCTTTGGGATTGAAGGGCGCCTGTTTAAATCAGAGATGTGGATGAATTTCTCCAGCCAGAGAGCGACAAACCTGTGGAATTTGCTACCACGGGTGGCTGTGCAGGCCAGGTTGTTGGCTGTATTTAAGGCAGAGATTGGTAGGGATCTGAATAGTCAGGGTATCAAAGCTCATGGGAAGAAGTCCGGGGAGTGGAGCTATCCCATCTATGGTCCTCCCATCCTTCTACGGTCCAAAGAGAAAAGTCCCAGCCTTGCTAATCTTGTCTCATAAGACTTGTTTTCCAGTTCAAGCAACATCCTGGTAAATCTCCTCTGTCCCCTCTCCATAGCTTCCACATCCTTCCTGTAATGAGGTGACCAGGACTGAAAACAATACTGAGATTAGTTGAGTTGACACATGACCTCTTGACTTTTGAACTCAATCCTCCTATTAATGAAGCCCAGAATCCCATAGGCCATCTTAACTATCGGATCAACCTGTGCATCGACCTTGAGGGATGTATGGATTTGGACCTCAAGGTCCCTTTGTTCATCCACACTCTTAAGTAACCGACCATGAACCCTGGACTCAGCCTTCTGGTTTGTACTTCCAAAATGCATCACCTCACATTTATCTGGATTGAATTCCATCTGCCACTTTTCCGCCCAACTCTTGCAACCTTCAACAACCTTCAGCTCCACCCACAACCCCTCCAACCTTCGTGTCATCCACAAACTTACTGTTTCATCCTTCCGCCTCTTCATCCAGGTCATTGAAGTCACTTCTCATTGCTCTAACGAGAAAAGCCCTAGCTTTGTCAGCCTTGCTTCATGTATTGTGGGCTTATGCTTTTGCAACAAGGGAAGAGAATGTATGAGAAATGGAGAGCGGTGTGTGAAGGAAGACTGGAGGCCTCGGATCCTGCATCTATCGATTCTTCAATGGTGTAGTTTAGAAAGTATGAAGGATGTTTTCCCTTATTACAGAATATAAGAGCAGGGAACTGACACTGGAAGAGAGTATATCACTCGTTAGGCTACATCTGGAGCATTGTGCACAGTTTCTGTCACCATATTACAGGAAAGATGTGATTGCTTTGGAGAGGTTGCGGAGGAGATTTATGAGGGATGTTGCCAAGGCTGGAATATTGTAGCCATGGGGAGAGGCAGGGCTTGCTTTATTGGAAATAGATAAAGGCGAGTCTCAATTGCACAGAACATTCCAGCACAGCGCAGGCCCTTCAGTCTACGATGTTGTGCCGACCTATGTCAACCTACTGAACAATCTAACCCTTCCTTCCCTCGCACCCACAACCCTCTATTTTTCTGACATCCGTGTGCCTGTCTAAGAGTCTTTTGAATGTCCCCGTTGTACCAGCCCCCACCACCACCCCCAGCAATGCATCCCAGGTGCCCAGCACTCGCGGTGTAAAAAATACTTACCCCTGATGTCTCCCCTAACCTTCAGACATCCTCTGGTGTTTGCTGTTCCTGCCCTGGGAAAAAAAGAGCTGGCTGTCCAGCCTGTCTATGCCTCAGTGGATAAACTGTTTATTTGTCACATTATACCAAGTACAGTGAGAAAGCTACTTTGAACGATAGAAACACTACAGCACAGAAACTGTTCAGCGCAGGCGAGGCAGGCCAAAGAGCATATTAATCTGCAGAGTTCATAGAAACACAGGTGCAGGAGGAGGCCATTTGGCCCTTCAAGCCTACCCCGCCATTCAATATGATCATGGCTGATCAGTACCCGGTTCCTGCCTTCTCCCCCCCATACCCCTTGATTCCCTTAACCACAAGGGCCAAATCTAACCTACCCTTAAATATTGACAAGGAACCAACCTCAACGACTTCCCGTGGCAAATAATTCCACAGATCCACCACTCTCTGAAAGAAGAAGTTTTTCCTCATCTCAGTCCTAAAAAACTTTCCCCTTATCCTTAAACTGTAACCCCTGGTCCTGGTTTTTCCCAGCATTGGAAACAACCTTCCTGCATGTAGTCTGTCTAAACCCTTAAGAATTTTATATGTTTCCATAAGATCCCCCCCCTCAATCTTCTAAATTCCAGAGAGTACAAGCCTAGTCTATTCAACCTTTCTTCATATGCAAGTCCTTCCATCCCTGGTATCAGTCTAGTGAACCTTCTCTGCACCTCCTCCATGGCGAGGATGTCCTTCCACAGATAAGGCGACCAAAACTGCACGCAGTACTCCAGGTGTGGTCTCACCAAGGCTCTGTACAGCTGTAGCAGGATCTCTGTACTCCTGGACTCAAATCCTCTCGCTATGAACGCCAACATAGCATCCGCCTTCCTCACCTCCTGCTGCACCCGCACCCCCACTTTCAATGACTGATGCACAGCAACACCCACGTCTCTCTGCATCTCCCCTTTTCCTCAACAGATACCATTCAGATAATAGTCCTCTCTCCTGTTCTTACCTCCAAAGTGGATAGCCTCGCATTTATCCACATTATATTGCATCTGCCACATCTTGGCCCATTGTCCTACAGCCAGACCAAGTTCAAGTTTCTTGTCATCCATTTGTACAAGTACAACCCAAAAAAACAGGGTTCTCCATTTCTTGATGCAAAAGCGTGCAGACACACATACCTACAGACAAATCATACATATGCAGGTCGTATGTACAGTACAACTCCGATTACCCAAAATGGTCGGGTCTGGGCCTATGTCTGATAAAAGGTTTTTTTTTCAGAGAACTGTTCATTTTTTAACATCATGTCTATCACTGTTTAAACAACAATAAACAACAAGGGAAAACTTTTTAAGCATTAAAATAATGTTTCATTCCCTCCAAAAAAACGCTGGCCACCACCGATCACCAAGACCTCCCAACCACAGCCGATCCCCAACACGTATGTGCCGCTGATCCTTGGGGAGGCTTCCTAAGCCGTCAGAACACCAATGGCTAGTTGGCAGGCACCTATGCACCTATCTCCACGGTCAACGGAGCTCCCGATCCTGACGCCCGGGTGCTGACTCCAATCCTCCCCTCTAGGCCTACCGTACGCGCATACCGGGGAGGCCGAGGAGAGGATTCGGAGTTAGTGTTGGGGAACTCCGCTGTGCCAGGGAGGGAGGGAATGCCATTGTGCCCGACATCCCCGCTCCCACCGGAGAGGCCACTCTCCTTGATGACGCTGGGACAAGGGATTCTTCCGACCACTTGCGGCTGGGAGACAGTGGCACGTAGTTTGTGAGGGAGAGTTGGAGAAAAAAGTCAATAGTGGTAGGTAAATAAGAAATGGAATGAGTGAGGGAGGGAGTTACCTGAAACAAGGACAATTCACCTCGAGTGAATTTTTTTTCGACTTGGCTCCGAAAAATCTTTTGAATAAATGAGGACTTCAGATTTGTTTCGGATATCCTCATTTATCCAAAACTGTTGAATAAATGGAGGATCAGTGTGAGCAGTTCCTTTGATCCTTTAGCATTCTCACTGCCCATGGGAAGAAGCTGTTCCTCAGCCTGGTGGGGCTGGCTCTGATCCTCCTGGATCTCTTCCCCGACGGGAGCAGCTGAAAGACGCTGTGTGCGGGAGGATGGAAGGGGTCCTCAATGATTTTGTGCGCCCTCTTCAGACAACAATCCCAGTAGATCACGTCGACGAGGAGGGGAGGGGAGACCCAGTGATCCTCTCTGCCACTTTTACGGTCCTGTGGATTGACCTCAGATCCATTTCTCTGCAGCAACCGTACCGCACTGTGATGCAGCCGGCCAGGAAGCTCTGGATAGAGCTCCTGTAGAAGGTTGACATGATGGTGGGGGGTAGCCTTGCCCATCTCAGTCTTCTCAGGAAGTGCAGTTGCCTTCCTGACAAGTGAGGAGTTGATGTGTGCCCATATGTGTCCTTCCCTACTCCTCCCATCAATGTACCTGCCCAAATCTTTCTTTCAATGTCAAACCATCATTCATCATTTCAGCTGGCAGCTTGTTCTACCTCTGTCTGCATGAAGAAGTTCCCCCTAAACATCTCACCTTTCACCCTTAAACCCCATGTCCTCTATTTCTAGACTTATGACCAGCCTTAACAAGTTAGGTCCAACATTCTCACAGCCGTGTAAAGAGCATCATTTACAGAAGGGGTTGGAGGGGGGGGGGGTGGGAGAGCGGTTTACAAAGACATGTCTATTAGTAGCAACGAAGGGCAGCGCTCAAGCACTGTTCTCTGCTGGGATACCATCACTCTGTGTTCTCTGCCTCCCGATTTACTTCACACTTGGAGTTCTCTCTCCCACTTGGACCTCACCTGAATACCTGGAACGTTACAGCCACTCTTTCTGTCGCCACGTCCTTTGAAGACGTGGGCATGCGGAGCATCAGGCATGTCAGCTCCATTAGTTTGCCAAGTATTTTGCCTCCGTTGACAGATATTCATTGAAAGTGCCCTCCATACACCCACAGTTTGTCATTATTGGGATGCTTTTACAGTCTGCTGCCATGAAGACAGACACAAAATATTTATTCAAAGTCTCCACCACTTCCTTGTTTCCTATTATTAATTCCCCCAGCTCATCCTTTAGGGGATAAATATTTATTTTAATGACTCTTTTCTTCTTTATCTACTCGAAGAGTTCCTCTCTCTCTGTTTTTAATCTTCTGATAGCTTCCCTCATGATCCATTTTCTCCCCATTCACTGTTTTTTTCCACTCACCCTCCTCTGCGAATATTTATTGATCTACCCTTTTAAATTTGTATCGATTGTTGTTATATTTTATATTTATTATCTATTTTTCTGTGCCAGAACATTTTAGAACATAGCACACTACAGCACAGCACAGGCCCTTCAGCCCTCAATGTTGTGCCGTCCCATATAGTTCTTTAAAAAAAAGTACTAAACCCTCCCCACTCCGTAACCCTCTATTTTTCTTCCATCCATGTGTTTAAGAGTCTCTTAAATGCCCTAATGTTTCAGCCTCCACCACCATCCCTGGCAAGGCATTCCAGACACCCACAACTCTCTGCGTAAAGAACTTACTCCTGACGTCTCTCCTAAACTTCCCTCCCTCACTTTGTACAGATGGGCTCTGGAGTTTACTAATCCTGCCTATATGGGCACTGGCTGTCCACCCAATCGATGCCTCTCAGAATCTATTAAGTCTCCTCACATCCTTCTACGGTCCAAAGAGAAAAGTCCCAGCTCTGCTAACCTTGCCTCATTAAGACTTATTTTCCAATCCAGGCAACATCCTGGTGAATCTCCTCTGCACCCTCTCCACAGCTTCCACATCTTTCCTGTAATGAGGTGACCAGAACTGAAACACTGAATCTCACCAGAGATTTGTAGAGCTGCAACATGACCTTTCTACTCTACCCACCTATTAATGAAGCCCAGCATCCTATAGGCCATTTTAACTATCCTATCAACCTGTGTGGCGACCTATGGATTTGCAAACCAAGGTCCCTGTGTTCATCCACACTCTTCAGTAACCGACCATTAACCCTGGACTCAGCCTCCTGGTTAGTCCTTCCAAAATAGTTCCAGAATTGTCATGTTGTAGGTGGTATATCTTGCGTACCTGTGTGGGTGCAGCATGCAAGAGTTCTGGTGGATCTGGGTGGCAAGATTAGCGTAGTGGCAGGCGCAATGCTGTTACAGCCCCAGCGACCCAGGTTCGTGGGCAGGTAGGGCCATCGTTAGCGAAGCAGTTAGCACCATGCCTTTACAGCACCGGTGATCAGGACCGGATTTCCAATCCCGCGCATTCTGTAAGGAGTTTATACCTTCTCCCCATCTCTGAGGGTTTTCTCCAGGGGCTCCAACCCTTCAAAACGTACTGGGGGTTGTAAGTTAATTGGGGGTAATTGGGCGGCACGGGCTTGTGGGCCGAAAGGACTTGTTACTGTGCTGAATGTCTAAATTTTAAAAATTTTAATTTCGAATCCGCCACTCTCTGTAAGGATTTTGCTCGTTCTACCCAAGGTCTGCGTGAGTTTACCCCGGGTGCTCCAGTTCTCCTCCCCTTCCAGAAATGTACGGGGTTGGTTGTTTAATTGGGGGCAATTGGGCCAGACAGGTTACAAAGGCCAGAATGAGCTTCTCCAGTGTTGTATTTTTAAAATTGTTAAATCTGTATATTTTGCACGTATGGGGGAAAAATGTCGCAGTCTCTCCTTATAACTCAAACCCACCAGTCCCTGCAACATCTCCAAGGATCTGTCCTTGAACTTCCATGTCGATGCAGTCACGAAGGCTCGCCAGCGGCTATACTTTGCGAGGTGCTTGAGGAGATTTGGTACGTCACCAAAAACTCTCATAATCTTCTACAGGTGGGCGGTGGAGAACATTCTGGCTGGTTGCATCACTGCCTGATACGGAGAAACCAACTCTCAGGACAAAAAAAAAACTCCAGAGGGTTGTTAACTCGGCCTGCAACATCACAGGCACTAGACTTCACTCCATCGAGGACATCTACACAAGGCTGTATCTTAAAAAAGCAGCCTCTACCCTCAAGGACCCCCCACCACCCAGGCCACGCCCTCTTCACTCTGCTACCATCGGGGAAACGGTACAGGAGCCTGAAGATGAGCACCCAGCGGCACAAGGACGGCTTCTTCCCCTCCACCATCAGATTCCTGAATGGACAAAGAACCGCAGAAACTGCCTCACTTTGACTTTTCCTGCACTATTTTTATTGTAAAATAAAATTGTTGTAAGATGGTTTATATAAATGTTTGCTCTGTGATCCTGCCGCAAAACAAAGAATTTCGAGGCTTATTCCTGACACTAAATCCTGATTCTGAACCTTTTCTGCACCCTTTCCAAACTAATGACATTGTTCTATAGTTAGGTGACCAGAACTGCAAAACCTGAATCAGAAATTATTGTTATGAACATGTCACAAAATTTGTCACAAAATCTGTGGTATCATGACAGTGGCAAACATTGCTACAAATTACAAAATTAAAAATAAATAAATGAGTGCAAAAGAAGTGGGTCAATGTCCGTTCAGGAATCTGATGGCGGAGGGGAAGAAGCAGTCCTTGTGCCACTGAGTGCTCGTCTTCAGGCTCCTGGACCCTTTTCTCCGACAGTAGCAGAGTGAAGGGCATGGCCTGGGTGGTGGGAGTCCTTGAGGATAGAGGCTGCTTTTTTAAGACACCACCTCATGAAGATGTCCTCGACGGAGTGAAGACTGGTGACCGTGATGGCACTGGCCGAGTTCACAACCCTGTAGTCTGTTCCTGTCCTGTGTATTGGTACCTCCAGACTAGACAGTGATGCAACCAGTCAGAATACTCTCCACGGTCCACCTGTAGAACTTTGGTGACATCCCGATCTCATCACAAAGTACAACCACTGACGAGCCGTCTTCATGACAAGCCTTTCATACTCGGAATCATCTTTATAGATCTCTGAACCCTCTCCAACATTAGCACTGTTGGTGCTGTCTCCTTCTTGATCCTTCTCCCTGACAGGAGGAGGGAGAAAAGAGTGTGCCCGGGAATAGAGTCTTACTGCACAGAGACAGGCCATTCAGCCCACAGCACTCATGCTGGCCATCAGTTCCTCTCTACACTAATAACATTTGCCATTTATCTGGCTGTGTGTCGGACAATGCTTTTGCTTCCTAAACAAGACCTTTTTTAAATTAAATTTAGACGTACAGCAGGGTAACAGGCCCTTCCATCCCACGAGCCTGTGCCACCTAATTACACCCAATTAACTTACACCCCCCACACATTTTGAACGGCGGGAGGAAACTGTAGCCCCCGGGGGAAACCCACGCAGACACGGGGAGACGGTACAAACTCCTTACAGACAGCGCAGGATTCAAACCCGGGTTGTTGGCGCTATAATAATACCTTACGCTAACCGCTACACCAACCGTGCTGCCTGTATAGTGCTTTCCGCTAATGGCACGGAAGTTCACCTTATGACCACAATATTCTGACCAAGATGGAAGCTCCTGTCAGTCAAGATCAGAGACTGACAACATTGCTGTCAACAACTTGCATTGATTTTTCTTTGAGACGTGCATCTTGGTCACAGGCCACGAGCCCGTGCCGCCCAATTTACACCCAATTAACCTCCACTCCCCGTACATTTCGAACGGGGGAGGAAACTGGATTCCCCGGGGAAAACCCACGTGGACACTGGGAGAACATTCAAACTCCTTACAGACAGCATGGGATTTGAACCCCAGTTCCGATCGCTGCCGCTGTAAATGCTTTGTGCTAACCACAGGTGAACGCAGAGAGTGTTTTTCCCAGAGTAGGGGAATCGGTAACCAGGAGACACGCGTTGAAGCTGAGGGAGGATATCCGTTATTTTGTCCACATATCAGTAGCATTCAATCTCCAAAGCCTGTGGCCCTCTCTTACTGGCAAATCATGTGGAAAATGTCAGAATCTGGGGAGATTATATTCCCTTGTTTAGTTCCATCAGAGATTAACCAGGCTAAACCTGTCACACTTTGCAGGATTTCATTTACTTAAGATAAATATTTTCATTTGCAAGCTGTTCTGATAGAAAACACAGGTTTATCTTGAAAGTAAATCACGAAGTTCTGCAGAGACGGTGGTTGAAGTAAAAGCACAAGGGCTGGAGAAACTCAACAGCAAAGATAAAGATACTGAAACAACGTTTTGGGCTTGAGCCCTTCATCAGGGGATGAAACAATATCCTCCATTTTGTCGGGCGCCTGCTGACATTTTGCTCATACCGAAACGTGCTTCTGTATCCTTATCTTTGCTGCGTAAAGTAAAACTGTTTGATTGGCGTAGTAAGTTTATCAATAGATCTTCATTAATTTACAAAATCACTTGGAAATCGCATCTTGTTTGGTGTCTCTCACTAAGAGGGAACTCGTGTTTTATAACAGAGGTGATCGGTCGAAGTCAACACTATGAGTCACATGATATTTGAGGCTTGCTAACCCCTCTTTCGAAACATCTGCCGGGAAAGTTCAAACTACACTTGTTGCTGCTTTCCTTGAAGGTACAGGGCACTCGCATTGGAGAGGAGTGATTGTATCCAAAAGGGAACCAGATCAGTTCTGGTCACCACACCAGGGTGAGGATTGGAGAGGAGATGCACCAGGATATTGCTGAGATGGGACACAATACTAAAGTGTGTGCGGCACAAAGCCTTGTGATTTTGTATAGATGCAACCATGGGATTGTTTATTGTTCCTTGAGATCACAGAACCATGCAACTGGTGGAGGTTCCTTTGGCCCATCGTGCCCGTACCAATTTATTGAGAGAGCCCTTGTGTTAAGTCATGTCAAGTTTATTATCCTCCAATTGCACAGGTACAACCCGACACAACCGTGCTGTCCGGTCCTCAATGCAAAACACAACCAGACATACCACGCATACAGGCAAACATTACACATGCAAGACAAGTATTCATCTATACTAATAAATACATATTGTTTTGTGAATATGAGAGGCTCGGGTGGTCAGTGTGAGCAGTTCCTTGGTTGTTCAGCATTCTCACTGCCCTGGGAAGAAGCTCCTCCACAGCCTGGTGGGGCTGGCTCTGATCCTCCTGGATCTCTTCCCCCACGGGAGCAGCTGAAAGATGCTGTGCATATGGGGAAGGGGTCCGCAGTGATTTTGCGCACCCTCTTCAGACAAATGTCCTAGTGGATCAAGTCAATGGGGAGAGGGTAAGTCCAGTAATCCTCTCTGCAACTCTTAGGGTCCTACAGATTGACTTCCGATCCATAGCCCAACTCTCCACACACTTAGCCCACATCTCCCCTACTTATTTTCCACAATCAAAGGATTTTTTAGGAGATTTGGCACATCATCCTCTTCTCCCTCAAACCTCTGCAGGTGCACTGTGGTTGCACCACAGCCTGGTTTGGGAATTGGAGGGCCCAGGAATGCAGAAGGTAGCACACATCGCCAAGTCCATGACAGGCTCCGGCCTCCCATCCACTGTACACCTCGGTGCGAGGCGCTGCCTCAAGAAGGCAGCCAACGTCATAAAGGACCCTCATCGCCCTGGTCACAGAGGCCTGAAGACCAGCACCTCTAGGTTCAGGAACAGTTTTTTTCCCAACAGCCATCAGGCTCTTGAACCTTCCCTTGTTACACTGATCAGGGACTCAAACGACACCACAAAAGGACCGTCCACATGATTACGGACACATTTATGCAGCAGGATCAGTGAATATTTATTATCAATCTTCTTTTGTAAATATTGTCTCTCTATAATTCAATTAAGGAGTGGCACAGCTAGTGCAACGCCTTTACAGTGCCAGCGACCGGGGTTCGAATCCCGCGCAGTCTGTAAAGAGTTTGTTCGTTCTCCCTGTGACTGTGTGAGTTTTCCCCAGGGGCTCCGGTTTCCTCCCACCTTTTGAAACATTCCGTGGGTTGTGGGTTGCAACCCCTGGTACGTTTCGAAGCGTCGAGGAAGCTGGAGCCCCCAGGCAGGCACGGGGAAGGCATACAAATGCGGGATTCGAACCCCGTGCCGCTCACATCCTAAGGATGTGCATCCTTTTAAAATCTGAGCAAATGAAAATAAACGAGAGAAATGTACAGACTGAGGCTGAAATCCTGAGCACACACCAAAACGCTGGACTCAGCAGGTCAGTCAGTATCCAAGGAGAGAAATAAAAATAAGCCTTAGAGTAAACGTAGGTCGGCTTTTCCACCAAGGGTCGGTGAGATACAAACCAGAGAACATGGGTTAAAGGTGAAAGGGGAAAAATTTAAAAGGAACGACTTCACACAGAGAGTGGTGGGAGTGTGGAACGAGCTGCCAGCTGAAGTGGTGAATGTGGGCTCAATGTTAACATTTAAGAGGAATTTGGACAGGGAGAGGTAGGGACTTGGGTGCAAGCAGTGGGACAAGGAAAAAAATAAATGTTTCAGTACAGACTAGAAGGGCCAAAGAGGCCTGTTCCTGTGGTGTAATGCTCTATGGTTCTAATTGAGGAAACCTCAAGCAGGCTAAACAAAGGAGATGCAGAGGGTGTTGTACATTTGGATTTTCAAGAGGCCTTTAACATGAGGAGAACCCGTGGAATGAGAGGAAAGATACTAGTGTGGGTAGAGCATGGGCTGATTGGCAGGAAACAGAGAGTGGGAATAAAGGGACCCTAATCTGGTTGGCCACCGGGGACCAGTGCGGGAGCTACATTTTACGTTGTATGTTAATGATTGTGGAATAAATGGCTTTGGGCAAAGTTTGCAGATGCTACAGACAGGTGGAGGGGCAGGTAGTGAGGAAGGAAACGGGTAGGCTGCAGAGAGACTGGGGTAGATGAGGAAAATGGACAGAGAAGTAATAAGTGAACCACCATGTTGGAAAGGATAGGGTCGTGCACGTTGGGAGAAGGAATAAAAGGCCAGATTATTATTTGGATGGGGAGAAAATGCAAAATTTTGGAGGTGCCAAGGGGCTTTAGAGACCTCATGCAGGATATGCTGAAGGTTAAACCTCTAACTTCAACCGCTAACTTGGGCAGCACGGTTGGCGCAACACTGTTACAGCGCCAGTGATCGGGACTGGGGTTCGAATCCCACGCTGTCTGTAAGGAGTTTGTACGTTCTCCCCATGTCTGTGTGGGTTTTCCCCGGGCGCTCCAGTTTCCTCCCACCGTTTAGACGTACCAGAGCTTGTAGGTCAATTGGGTGTAATTGGGCGGCACGGGCTCGTGGGCCAAAATGGCCTGTTACTGTGCTGTACATCTACATTTAAATTTAAAATGCATGTCATCTATTGTGTGCTATTTATACCCTGGGGAAAAGATTCTGACTGTCTGTCTGCCTCACATAAATTTATAAACCCATCAAATGAATCCCTCGGCCTCTGGCGCTCCAGAGAAAACAGCCCAAGTTTGTCCAATCTCTCCCCATAGCTCATACCCTCTAATCCATGGAAATTACTTCTGTCCCCTTTTCAAAGCCTCCACATCCTTCCTGTAATAGGACAACGAGAACTGAACGCAGTCCTCCACTCCAAGTGTGGCCTGAACAATTTCATATCACTGCAACATGACCTCCTTACTCCTCTACTCAATGCCTTGCCCAATGAGTGCAAGCGTACCATATATCTTCATTATCTTCGATCTAAGGTCATGATCCAGTCAGCCAGATTGTTAAATGTACTGATTTTGAATTGAAATTTACTGTCATGAACATGTCATAAGTTTGTTGTTTTGCGGCAGTATTCCAATGCAAATATTGCTATAAAGTACATTTTAAAATAAATAAATTAGTGCAAAAGAAGAAAAGGTGAGGTAATGTCTGTGGTTTATTGTCCGTTCAGGAATCTGATGGCAGACTGGAAGATGCTGACCTTGTGCTCGTCTTTAGGCTCCTGTACCTTTTCCCCCGGTGGTAGCAGAGTGAAGAGAGTGGTGGGGGTCTTTGAGGATAGAGGCTGCTTTCTTAAAACACCACCTCTTGGATATGTCCTTGATGGAGTGAAGACCGATGCCTGTGATGGTGCTGGGCGAGTTCACAACCCTCTGTCATCTTCTTTTGTCCTGTGCATTGGCCCCTCTGTACCAGGCAGTGATGGAACCAGTCAGAATGCTCTCCACTGTAGACCTGTAGAAATTTGCAAGAGTCTTTGGTGACGTAATAAATCTCAAACTTTTCACAAACTATAATCGTCAGCCAGCCTTCTTCACGATTGCATCGACATGGAGGCCCCAGCCAGATCTTCAGTGATAATGACCCCCAAGAATTTGAAGTTCTTGACCCTTTCCACTGTTGACCCCTCCATGAACACTGGTTTGTCTTTTCCTAATTTCCCCCTCCTATATAACCATATAACCATATAACGACTTATAGCACAGAACAGGCCAGTTCGGCCCTACTAGTCCATGCCGTAACAAATCCCCACCCTCCTAGTCCCACTGACCAGCACCCGGTCCATACCCCTCTAGTTCCCTCCTATCCATGTAACGATCCAGTCTTTCCTTAAATGTAACCAATGATCCCGCCTCGACCACGTCTGCCGGAAGCTCATTCCACATCCCCACCACCCTCTGCGTAAAGAAATTTCCCCTCATGTTCCCCTTATAATTTTCCCCCTTCAATCTTAAACCATGCCCTCGGGTTTGAATCTCCCCTACTCTTAATTGAAAAAGCCTATCCATATTTACTCTGTCTGCCCCTTTTAAAATCTTAAACACCTCTATCAAGTCCCCTCTCAATCTTCTACGCTCCTGAAGTCCACAATCATCTCCTTAGTTATGCCAACATTTAACTTTTAATTTAGACATACAGCATTTCAGCCCACGAGCCCATGCCGCCGAATTTACACCCAAATTAAACTATACCCCCAGGCCCCCCCCCCACCCCTTCACCTGCCTGGTATGTTTCGAACGGTGCAAGGAAACCGGAGCCCCGAGGGAAAACCCACACAGACACAGGGAGAACGTACAAAAGCCTTACAGACAGCATGGGATTTGATCGCTGACACTGTAAAGGCATTGCGCCAACCGCCAGGCCAACCGTGCCACCCCTGAAGGGTTGAATGAACAACTCCCATTTTGATGACCTGCTGATGCGAAGCGCCAATGGCAGTTGAAAAGCTAGAGTTCACAAATGGTTAACGTGCTTTCATTTTCAAATTTGGTAGTTTTGGGTTGAAATCCCATGGATTTTTCAATGAGACGTCTGTTTGTAAATCAGATCCGTCTTTTCTTGTCCTGTTATTGATTGCATAATATATCTCTTCAGCTCTAACTGCAGTGCTATTGATTTTGCTTTAACCAATGTTGTCTTTGCACTGTGTACATTCTGCCATTGGCCGCTTACAATTTTTCATGGTTAGAATGCAGAGGACTGGGCTCTACACCCTTATAGAATATTCAGCACGTTTCCCCAACAATAGACAACCAACATGGCTTGTGAAATGAGCAGCATTTGCAGTCGAAGTTCAGGGTTTATTTTTTCTCATAGTTCATCGAGATTCCTTTTATTGTCGAGTAATAACATATTAAAAATGTAACATTCGTGATATACCTTAACCTTTGCCTGCTGTAAGGCAGACATAGAGTCACCGTGAGCATTGCCCGGCGCGCCTTGCAACACGGGAGAAAGAGAAGCAAAAGGGAGTCCCCTTCACAGGGAGTAAAACACAAAAGTCTGCGTCAACGCGGTCGAAGTAAAAACACACAACCCTGGAGAAACCCAGCAGATCAAACAGTGTCCTTTATAGAGCAAAGATAAAGATACAGAACCAACGTTTCGGGCTTGAGCCCTTCATCAAGGCATGAGCAAAATGTCAGCAGGCATCCGAACGAAAATGGTGGGGTGGACGTGTAGGGGGAGGAGCACGGCTCTAAAAGCAGGAGGTAATAGGTGGAGAAGGGAGGGAGGGCACGGCAGCAAACAGGGATGGTTCTATGAATGGGGAGGGAAGGGGATGGAGAACTGGAGGAAAGGAGACAGGGATGGGGAAGGGAGTAGGAACGGGGAGTGGGTCAGCAGAGACCGGAGAAGTCGGTGTTAATGTTCTTCCAACTTATGGCCAAGAGCCACACTTAATTTTCCATGTGGCCACTGCATGGCCTTAGCATTGACCTCTCCGATTTCTGCTGGCCCATTCCCCATTCTCCCTCCCTTCCCCATCCCTCCTTTCTTCCAGCTCTCGGCCCCCTTCCCTCCCCATTCACAGAACCATCCCCCCCCCTCCCTCTGTTTGCTGCTGTGCCCTTCCTCCCTTCTCCACCTATTACCCTCTGCCTTGAAACCATGCTCCTCCCCCCTACACATCCACCCCACCATTTTGTTCGGGCTCCTGCCGACCTTTTGTTCACACCTTGATGAAGGGCTCAAGCCTGAAACGTCAGTTCTGCATCTACCTTTTCTGTATAAAGGACACTGTTGGACCCTCTGAGTTTCTCCAGCGTTGTGTGTTTACTTCAGAGGAAGTTTGTTAGCTCTGGGTTAGAAGGCAAGAAAACACAAGTCCCTCAAACTTGGCTGTTTCCTTGCCTTCCAGACCAGAGCTAATGACCTTCATTTGGGCTTCACTTTAGACATGATTGATTGAATGCACAATCCTGGTCTCTGCACCAGCAACAGGATAGAGTGCCCCAGGGGGAAAGGTGAAAGAGATTTACAAGTAGGGATCAGATCTGAAGATATTGTGGTAATCACAGAATAGTAAAGCAGGCAAAATGATTCTGCCCTAGATCAAGAGGAATATAAAAGTGAGATACAAATTTATGGCATCGAGTCGTAGAATAATAATTTTATAGCACAGATACAGGCCCTTCGGCCCAACAAGTTAGTGCTGACCAAGCTAGCCCCATTTGCCTGCATTCGGCCCATATCCCTCGAAATGTTTCCTGACCATGTCTTTTCAACATTGTACTCGTCCTTGCCTTCTACCACTTCCTCTGGCAGCTCGTTCCACACACTCAGATCTCTGATGTACAGGTAGTCCCTGTGTTACGAACGCCTGACTTACAGACAACTCCTACTTACGAACGGACGATGCGCGGCTTCAGTGGTTCAAGGAATGAGGACGCCGCCTGCCATTTTGAGTCAGATCGCGCAACTGTTAACGTTGCCATTGACCATCAAAGTCAGCGTAAAATGTCCGTATTTTGGTGCAAGAGAAGGCCCGAGAACTTATCAGTGATTTAAAAGCTGCACGTGCAGCAAGTTCTGACTTACCTACAAATTCGACTTAAAGACAGACCTCGCAACAGATCTCGTTCATAACCCGGGGACTGCCTGTATTATCAGAGGACATTCATGGCATCACATACAGCCCTGAGATTCTTTTTCTAGCGGGTGAGGAAAAATTGCACTTATGGGTAGTGCAAAAAAAACTGCAATACAGGGAGAGCAAAGAAAATCAATAAAGTGCACAAGTGAGAGTCCTGAGTTTGTCGTTGAGGAGTCTGATGGTGGAGGGTTCCTGAACTTGGTAGGTGCGAGTCTTGTGGCACTGACACCTCTTTCCTGATGACAGCAGCGAGAACAGAGCGGATCCTTAATGATCGCCGCTGATCTCCAACGGCAACGTTCCCTGTGGAGGTTCTCGATGGTGGGGAGGGTTTTACCTGGGATGTCCTGCACTCAGCGGTTATTGGTGTCCCCACTCCAGACCGTGATGCAGCCAGTCAGTGCACTCTCCACCACACCTCTGTAGAAATTTGCCAGGGCCGTACCAAACCTCCTCAAACTCCTGAGATGCTGACGGGCTTTCTTCACAATGCCATTAGTCTGCGAGGTCCACAAAAGATTCTCCGAGACAGTGACTCCCTCTCCACCTCTGAGCCCCACAATGATGGCTGTGAGAAAAAAAGCCCCTCAGGTCTCCTTTAAATTTTCCCCTGCTCACCTGAAATCTTTTGCCCTCTAGTTTTAGACTTTCCTACCCCCGGAAAAAGGCAGTATATTCTTAGCGACGTCTCTAGACAGCCAGCACCTTCTTCCCGGGACGACAGTAGCAAATACCAGAGGAAATCTGTTTAAGGTGAGTTGAGGAAAACTTAGAAGAGACGTCAGGGGTAAGATTTTCACACAGACAGTGCCAGGAGGCAATTGAGTATATTTGGGCAGCTTGGGCTCATGTGCTGGAAGGGGTCTGTACATCTAAATTATTTTTATAATTAAAAAATTAATGCTCCCTCCTCTCACCTTAAGCCCACACTAGAGTCTTCTGCCCCGTGAAATAGTCAGAGTGTTCACTTCGTCCGTGCCCCTGTCCTGACTGGGACAACCTTCCTTGTTTTCTGGACTGCTTCCTGCAGCCCACTAACGGATCGCGGGAGGTCCCAGTGCAACAGGTGTGAAACACAAGGGAGACGAGGTGTAAATTGTGAGCTGTGGCTGTGTTAATTCTGTGGCTTCTCGCTCACCATGCTGTCTTGTCATCTAATAAGTCCCTGCCCCCTCTCTCTTGGTGCATCTTAATGCAACATCGATAGATCAGTGTTTGCTTTTACATTCAATGATCGGGGGCCAGGGGCATCACTGATGGGGCAGCCTCTCTGTCCATAGATCTCCTTCAAAATGTCCAGGTCCTCAGCGGATCAGCCTCACAGGCCTCACCTCGGGTCTCTACCCGAGGTGCAAGGTTCCTTTTATTGTCATGTCATAATACAAAAAATTTAACATACATGATATAATTCGAACTTAAGGCAAATAAGGAGTTGCCGTGAGCTTTGCCCGGTGCCCCTAATAGGAGAAAGAGAAGCCAAAGAGAGTCCCTTCAGTGACACCGAGTGTCCGTACATTCACCTCCAGTGCTCCCACAGCCTCTGCAACCCGGGATCCAGAACCAAACCATCAACACAGTCAGGAAGCCTTCGGTGCCCAAAGTCTTTCAGGAACCCTCCTTGCCATCAGCACGCTCTCAAGTCCCAGTTCCGGACCCTGATTCCCATGGGCTGGCCATGAGTGGCGGATCAGCAACCCGCAGCCTCGCTGATCCGCTGACGTTGTTGCCATCCTGTAGGGTCATCTCCCTGGTTTCTCCTCTTCAACAGTGGGGGTGGGGAGGGGGTGTTCTCCTTGTTTCTGATACCCTGTGCCAATCCACTGCTCCCCTGCGTGGTACGCTGTCCAGCACCGGCGCCACCATCTTGTGCACAGACCTCCATGGTGGCAGGATGTTTAAAGAAACTCTGTCGGCCATTGAAAGCCTGTCCTAACCGTCAGCATCATGGTCAGGCAGTAGGCCCCTACAGACCAGCACAGCGTCTCCACTCCCTGCTCTCCTGGGTTCGGACCAGCAGCATTGCCACTGTGTTTTTTAATCCCGACCTCCATGAGGAGTTTGCACGTTCTCCTGTGATAGGATCAGATGAGTTTTTCAATTGACATCAAAATTGTGAAATGTCACAAGGACCCAACAGGAGTGGTTATCAATCAAAATCTGTTACGGAGAAACATCAGGTGAGATGAGATTTTAACTGTCGTATACTGTACTTAAGTGAAATGTACAGATGTACCAAGACCCTTACAGGGCATAACACCAACTACAATAACATAAATCACAAAGTGCCATGAGACACAAAAAAGAGATAGAACGTCAAACACTACAGGTCAGTACAGGCCCATCGCCTCTTGATGTTGTGTCGACCTATATATTCCTACCAATAATGTACTAAACCTTTCCTAGCTCGTAGCCCTCTGTTTTCCTTTCATTCATTGGCCTGTCTAAGAGTCAATTAAATGCCCCTGTTGTTCCAACCTCCACCACCTCCCCTGGCAAGGCATTCCAGGCACCCACAACTCTCGAAGTTTAAAAAAAAACTTACTCCAATGTCTCCTCGAAACTTTCCTCCCCTCACCTTGTACATTTACTACTGTCACCCTGGAAACAGATGCTGTCTGTCCACCCTATCTATGCCTCTCATAAACCTTGTAGACCTCTATCAAGTCTCCTCTCATCCTTCTACGCTCCAAAGAGAAAAGTCCCTGCTCTGCTCACCTTGCCTCACAAACTTATTTTTCAGTCCAGGCAACATCCTGCCTCTGCACCCTCTCCAGAGCTTCCACAGGTATGTTTTTTACACAGTGTAGTGGATGCCAGGAATACATTGCCAAGGGTGGTGGTGGAGGCTGGTATGATAGACCTCTTGGACAGGTACATGGGTATAAGATAAATAGAGGGCGGTGGGTATGAGGGGGGTAAGGGTTAACTTGGGTTAGGAAAGCTTTAGTGGGAAATTCACCAAAAGCAGGCAAATGGGGCTTGCTTAGGTAACATTGTCAGCACAGATGTTGGGCAGAAGGACCTGTTTCCATTGATGCCATCCTCTATGATTCTATCCAAGTCTCCCCATTCTTTTATGTCCTTTCCCCTAAAATTTCCTTTGGGCTTCAGTTTTCCTTGCCTTGCTCCTGAGGGGCATCCAGAGTGAAGGGAGGGAAGTTTAGGAGATACATCAGGGGTCTGTTCTGGGACACCCCCCCCCCACCCCCCCGCTCATTGTGATGTTTATAAATGCACTGGAAAGATGGGTCAGTAAGTTTGCGGGTGATACGAAGGTTGTAGGAGTTGTGGATGGAGCTGAAGGTTGTTGAAGGTTACAAGAGGATAGAGACAGGATGCAGAGTTGGGCAGAAAAGTTGCAGAAGGATTTCAATCCAGATAAGTGTGAGATGATGCATTTTGGAAGGTCAAACCAGAAGGCTAAGAACAGGGTTAATGGTCGGTTACTTAAGAGTTTGGATGAACAGAGGGACCTTGGGGTTCAAATCCATATATCCCTCAAGTCGCTGCACAGGTAAATAGGATAGTTAAGAAGCCCTAGGGGATGTTGGGCTTCATTAATAGGGGGATTGAGTTCAAGAGTTGAGGGGTCATGTTGCAACTCTACAAATCTCTGGTGAGACCCCACTTGGAATATTGTGATCAGTTCTGGTCATCTCATTATAGGAAGGATGTGGAGTCTATGGAGAGGGGGCAGAGGAGATTTACCAGGATGTTGCCTGGATTGGAAACAAGTCTTAAGAGGCAAGGTGAGCAGAGCTGGGACTTTTCTCTTTGGAGTGTAGAAGGATGAGAGGAGACTTGATAGAGGTCTACAAGGTTATGAGAGGCATAGATAGGGTGGACGGCCAGCTCCTGTTTCCCAGGGCAGGATCAGCAAACACCAGAGGACGTGTGTACAAAGTGAAAGGAGGGAAGTTTAGGGGAGACATCAGGGTTAAATTTTTTTAACCAGAAAGCTGGTGCCTGAAATGCCTTGCTGAGGCTGGAACATTAGGGGAATTTGAGAGACTCTTAGGCCAATGGATGGAAGAAAAATAGAGGGTTACGGGATAGGGAGGGTTTAGTATTTTTGTTAAGAAATATATGAATCAGCATAACATCGAGGGCTGAAGGGCCTGTAATGTGCTGTAGTGTTCTATGTTCTGTGTTAAATGTGTGTTATGATTGTTCAATAAAACCCACGTCTGGCATTAAATTGCAGTGTAGTGTGTGCAACGCAACTGAATGCTCCACAAGGTGCCTGTTCAACATCATTCTCTCACTGGGCAGAAAGCGTTATGATCGAGGTGAGCAATGTAATCAATGAGTAATTAAAATGGATATCGATTCGACTTCTTATAGGGAACTGGCGTCAGAAAATCTTGCGTTGCTAGCTGGAAAGTGTCTGCCTTGCAAAACCACGGCAGCAGACTCTTTTAGCTCTCTCTATTCCTGTGGATAATTTTTCGCGAAATCATCTTTAAAGTGCATTTAGTTTTGGTCTCCGTGCTTTGGAGGCGTGTGATAGAGAAAAGAGTCACTGGACTGGTTCCTGTGGTGAAGGGCTTGATCTACGTGGAATACTGCAGCAAAACCCACAATGATCACGGGAATGAAAGGGTTATCGCTCGAGGAGTGTTTGACGGCTGTTTGGCCTGTACTCGTTAGGATTTAGGAGAATTGGGGGGGGGGGGGGATTCTCAGTGAAACATTTCGAATGCTGAAAAGCTTGGACAGAGTAGAAAGGTTGTTTCCCACGGTGGGAGAGCCCAGGATAAGAGGGTGCAACTTCAGAACAGAGATGAGGAGGGAATTTCTTCAGCCAGAGGGTGGTGAATCTGGGGAATTTGTTCCCACGGGCAGTTGTGGGAGCCAGGTCATTGGGTGTATTTAAGGCAGAGATGGACAGGTTGTTGATTGGCCAGGGCATCAAAGGTTATAGGGAGAAGGCCGGGCAGTGGGGCTGAGTGGGGAAATCGATCAGCTCATGACTAAATGGTCGGGCAGACTCGATGGGCTGAATGGCCTGTTTCTGCTCCTATGTCTTATGGTTTTGCATTCATATGGATGGTGTGCCAACCTGTATAAACCTACTTCACATACATCTAACCGTTCTCTACTTCTCGCCCATAACCCTATATTTTTCTTACATCCACGTATCTGAGTGTAAAAATCTCCACCACCTCACCCAGCAATGCCTTCCAGACCACATTCTGTGTCAAAAAACAGCTCTGACATCTCCCCAAAACTTTCCTCCCCTCAACTTCAACAGATGTCCTCTGGTGTTTGCTGTTGTCGCCCCGGGAAAAGGTGCTGGCCTCCTCTGTCTCCAAAGAGAAAAGCCCTAGCTCTGCTAACCTTGCAATGAAGAAGATGGGACCTCCATTCATGGCTCCCTCAACAAAGGTCGTAATGATGAATTCCAACTCAATATCTATCGTTATTGACACATGGCAACAAGATAGCACCATAAAATGTAGACAGGGGTCTGACTGTAGACAGGGGCCTGAATGTAGACAGGGTCTGACTGAAGACATGGGACTGTAGAGGGAGTCTAATTGTAGACAGGGTCTGACTGCACATGGGGATCTGACTGTAGACAGGGGTCTGATTTTAGACAGTCTGACTGTAGACACGGATATGTCTAGACAGAAGTATAACTGTACACAGGAGTCTGACTGAATGCTGAGGTCTAACTAGATAGGGGTCTGACTGTAAATGGAGTATGACTGCAGACAGGGAACCTGACTCTAGACAGGAGTCTGTATGCAGGGGTCTGAGTGTAGACAGAGGTCTGTATGTAGGGGTCTGACTGTAGATGTGGGTCTTCTGTATGCAGAGATCTGACTGTAGAAGAGGGTCTGACTATAGACTGGGGTTTGAATATAGACAGGTGTCTGACTATAGACAAGAGTCTGACTGTATTCAAGGTTCTGACAGTGCAAGTATCTAACTGTAGGCAGGAGTCTGACTAGATGGAGTATGACTGTAGTCAGGGGTCTGTGTACAGGAGTCTGAGTTTAGACAGGGGTCTGACTGTAGACGAGAGTCTAATTGAAGATGATCTGGATGTAAACAAGTTTAACAATAGATGGAGTGTTACTGTAGGTGGGTGACTGTAGATGGAGGTCTTACTGTAGACCGGGGACTGCATGTAGACTGGGGTCTGACTGTAGACTGGGATCTGACTTTAATCGCCATTACCAAGTTTGAGATAACAACACTGCCATAGATTTCTGACCTTCCTGTGTTTCAACAAGTGAAGCGTGTTCTTCTGGTTTAAAGACTATCAGCTGTGGCCAGTGAGGAGGCCTTGTGTTTGTTTCATCATGAACCGTCCCCCTCACTAAGACATGGAACAACATCCGGGATTCTGTGCGAGTTCACGTAACCCCCCCCCACACACACATACACAATGCGGGCGATGTTGGCCGAAGTGATCGTTGGGTTAATTATATGGTCTGCCGGCGAAGTCGGACACCGGCAACGCTGTGACCACTGGCAGAATTCTGTCTTTGGAGGGTTAGTTAACATCTCTGGCCGTGTGCCCCTTCTCCCAAAGGCTACCAGCTCAGAATCTCATCTGCTCATCACACAGCTGCTCCACCGCACTCATTTTCATTATAAGTAGAGGGGTCTGAGTTCACGATGACACTTTGTTGAATTGTTTGTTTGCCTTCCGTAGAACATCACAGTCCAGGCCCTTCGGCCCATAATGATGTGCCAACTATGTAAACCCACTCCACAACAATCTCACCCTTCCCTCCCTCACACCCATAACCCGCTATTTCTCTTGCATCCATGTGCCTAAGTGTCTTTGGAATGCCCCTATTGTACCAGCCTCCACCTCCACCTCCAGGCGTCGCATTCCAGGCTCCCACCACTCTCTGTGTAACATCTGATATTTTGTACATTTTCCTCAGCTCACCTCAAATAGATGTCCACTGGTATTTGCTACTGTCACCCCGGGGTACAGAAGTGCTGGCTTGCCCACCCTATCGAAGCCCCTCATAATCATATTTTCCTCTATTAATTCATTGCTCCAAAGAGAAAAGCCCCAGCTCTGTAAACCTTGGTTCATAGGGCACATTCTCCAATCCAGGCAACATGCTGGTGAATCTCCTCTGCACCCTTTCCAGAGCTTCCACATCCTTCCTATAATGAAATGACCAGAACTGAACACGATACTCTAAGTGTGATCTCACCAACATGACCTCTTGACTCTTGAACTCAATCCCCCATTAATGAAGCCCAACATCCCTTAGGCCTCCTGAACTATCCTTTCAACCTGGGTGGTGACCTTGAGGGATCTATGGACCTGGACCTCAAGGTCCCTCTGTTCCTCCACATTGCTAAGACTCCTGCCCTTCCAAAGAGCATCACCTCCCACATATCCAGATAGATTTGCCACTTATCCAACCAACTCTTCATGAGGTAGGGGTGGCTGGGAGTCAAGGGATATGGGCCATATGCAAACAGATGGGATTCGATTGGTGATGTGGCCAGTATGGATATGATGGGCCAAATGGCCTGTCCCTGTGCTCTATGTTCTATGTGTTGTAAAGAGAGGTTAAGGGGAACTCTAATGGAGATGTTTATGACCAGGAAGAGCCATGACTGAATAAACAAGAAGGAAGCGTTTCTACTGGCAGAATTTGATACTAGGTTGTCATGGCTTGGAGAAAGCTGGCAGGAAAGGGAATTATGACCCCAGAGATGGTGGATGCAGCTTCAATCAGAAATTTCACCAAATCAGTCACTTGAAATCGCAAAAAGTTGGGTTGCAGGTGCAGCAGGTTATTAAGAAGGCAAATGGAATGTGGGCCTTCATCGCGAGAGGAATTGAATTCAGGAGTAGGGAGGTAATGTGGCAACTGTATAAGGTACTGGTGAGACTGCACCTGGAGTACTGTGTCCAGTTCTGGTCTCCATATTTGAGGAAGTGTATACTGGCTTTGGAGACGGTCCAGAGGAGGTTTACTAGGTTGATCCCTGGGATGAAGGGGTTGACTTATGATGAAAGATTAAATCGTCTAGGATTGTATTCACTCGAGTTCAGAAGACTGAGAGGAGATCTTATAGAAACATAGAGGATTATGAAGGGTATGGATAGGATAGATGTAGGAAGGTTTTTTGAGCTGGCCGGGGAAACTAAAACGAGAGGACACAGTCTCAAGATTCGGGACAGACATGAGGAAAAATTGTTTTTCCCAGAGAGTAGTGAATGTTTAGGAGGGGGTGGAGAGTTGGAGAAAAGGAGACAGAGGGCTGGGGAAGGGAGAGAGAGGTCGATGTTGGAGAGGGCCTGTTTTTGGAGTTTACCAGCATTGTGTTTTTACTTCAGCTATGGCAGACTTTATCCCTTTCATAGGAACATAGGGAGTAGGAACAGGAGTAGGCCAAAAATGGCCCATCGAGCCTGCTCCGCCATTCAATACGATCATGGCTGATCTAATTTAGGACCTAACTCCACCTACCTGTCTTCTCCCCATATCCCCTAATTCCTCTATCATGTAAAAATTGATCTAACTGAATTTTAAATACGTTTAATGAAGCAGCCTCAACCACTTCCCTGGTTAGAGAATTCCAAACATTCACTACTCTCTGGGAAAAACTATTTTTCCTCATCTCTGTCCTAAATCTACTCCCCCGAATCCTAACCCTGGTCCGTGTACTGCAACAATTACGAACCAATGTGTGACAAGATCGGATCAGATACCATTTATTGTCACGTAATAAAACAGTGGCGAAGAAGGTAAATGCAATGCTGGCATTTATATCTGGAGCAGGGATGTGATGTTGAGGCTTTATAAAGCCCTGGCGAGACCTCACGTGGAGGATAGTGAGCAGTTTTGGCTCCTCATTTAAGAAGGATGTGCTGACACTGGGGAGGGTTCACAGGAGGTTCACAAGGATGATTCCGGGAATGAAAGTGTTTGACAGCTTTTGGCCTGTCGTTGGAATTTAGAAGAATGAGGGGGTGATCTCATTGAAACATTTGTTGAAAGGCGTGGACAGAGTAGATGTGGAAAGGTTGTTTCCCATGGTGGGAGAGTCCAGGATAAGGGGGCATAACTTCAGGACTGAAGGGCGTCCACTTAGAACAGAGACACGAGTTGTTTCTTCAGCCAGAAGGTGGTGAATGTGTGGAATTTATTGCCACAGGTGGTTGTGGAGGTCGGGTCATTGGGTGCATTAAGGCGGAGATTGATCGGTTCGTGATTAACCAGGGCATCAAGACTGGGCAGATGGGCTGTATGGGGAAATGGATCAGCTCATGATTGAATAGCAGGGCAGACTCGATGGGCTGAATGGTCTATTTCAGCCTCTATGTCTTCTGGTCTAGATGTCATATTATGCAAAATTGCCTTTAGTCTACCAAAAGGCAGTTAAAGATTTTCCATTAGCATTAAACAGTGCCCCTTACAGTCACAGAGAGAGAAGCAAAAGAGAGACCACCCCCGGAGTCACTGAGTGTCGTGGATTCGCTTCCCGCAGCCGCACAGACTCCTGTTCGATCAATCAGCCACCCCAAATTCCAGGTCCGCCCAAGGCCCTTCAGGGGCCCTTCTTGCCCTCAGCACCCTCTTGAATCATGGTTCCAATACACCTGGCACCCATGAGCATTCTCCAGCAGCCCGCAGCTTGGTGTGAGTCCTTTGACCTCAAGTCGTCAGCAGTCCGCCGCTTGTGTGTGCCCCTTGCCTGCAAGACGCAAACAGCTCGCCGCATGTGTGGGCCCTTCAGCCACAGAGACCCATGTTGGTAGTACTTCTATTAGAACAAATAACGAGATGTGCTTCGGTTGTTGACAAAGTGGGCAAAGAAATGGCAGATGAGATCCAATGTGGAGAAATGTATGGTTGGACATTTTGGAAGAGGAAATAAACAGGCAGATTATTATTTAGCTGGGGAGAAAATTCAAAATTCGGAAGTGCGAAGGGACTTGGGGGTCCTTGTGCAGGATAACCCGAAAGGTTACCCACCAGGTTGGATCGGCAGTAAAGAAAGTGGATGCTGTGCTGGGATTCATTTCAAGGGGAATAGTGTATAAGAGAAAAGAGGTGTTGATGAGGCTCTCTGGGGGCACTGGTGAGGCCACATTTGGAGTAACTGTGGGGAGTTTTGGGCCCCTGATCTTAGAAGGGATGTAATGATGTTGGAGAGAGTCCAGAGAAGATTTACCAGGATGGTTCCTGGAATCCAGGGGCTAACATGAGGAATGTTTAGCAGCTCTTGGATTGTACTCCAACATTGGAGTATAGAAGAATGAGAGGGGATCTCAGAGACATTTCGAATGCTGAAAGGATTGGACAGAGTCAATGTGAATAAGATGTTTCCCTTGGTGGGTGAATCCAGGGCAAGAGGGCACGGTCTCAGAATGAGAAGGGACCCATTTAAAACAGAGACGTGGAGAGATTTCTCTAGCCAGAGGGTCGTGGATTTGTGGGATTCGTCGCCACATGCAGTTGTGGAGGCAGATCATTGGGGGAGTTTATAAGGAAGAGATCGATCGGATTCTAATTGGTCAGGGGATCAAGGGCTATGGGGAAATGGTAGAAATTTGGAACTAGATGTGAGAATGGTTTAGCTCAGGGTGGAGAGGCAGATCAGACTCGATGGGCCGAATGGCCTGCTTCTCTTCCTTTGTCTTGTGATCTTGTGAAAGTGCATCAGGCTTCAGTGGAAGAAAATTCCACAATATTTGAGGGATTTTTCTTTTAACAGAGTATAACTAACCTTTTTATGGGATGTTGTGAAACCGAAAAGTCTGCAGGCGCTGTGATTTTAGTAAAAACATAGAAATGCTGGAGGAACTCAGCAGGTCTCACAATGTTTCTCCCCCCACCCCCCCCCCACCCCCCCCACCCCCCCCCCACCCCACACACACACACACACACACAGAAAGATGTGCTTCAAATAGAATGGCCTCCCTCTCCCTGTGACCTCTGCAGCCCGACTGCACTGTTTCACTTTGGAAGTTCCCCTCGCTGTCCCTCTGCCAGCCCCTGAGATCTGGACTTCCCTCCCTGAACCTCTCCCGCTCCACTCTGGCTCCCAGTGCTGTGTGAACCTCTGTCAGCCTGGGGTCTGGCCAACAGTCCTGGATACAGGGCCTCGTCGATTTGCTGTCTAGTGCTTTGGGGTGGAGAACTGAGCGGGTTATTTTATCGTTAATGATCAGCTCATATCCAGCAGGAACAATCGCAGCATCTGGGCTCCCGACCAGACCTGGACAGTAATCGACAGACATTTCAAGGTGAACCAAGAGTGTTTCTGGCAGAGAGAATTGAAAATGAGAGAGTGAGATAACATGCACAGCTCAATAACTGATGACACAGCAGTGGCGACATCATGTCTCCTGACTGGAAGCTTCACTCCGAGCTCAGGTCACAGGCAGCTCGGCCATCATACTGAGTGTGTGTGTGTGTGTGTGTGTGTGTGTGTGTGTGTGTCTGTATGGTGTGAGTCCTTTGACGTCAAGTCGTCAGCAGTCCTCCGCTTGTGTGTGCCCCTTGCCTGCAAGACGCAAACAGCTCGCTGCATGTGTGGGCCCTTCAGCCACACACCTGTATGGTGTGTATATGTATGAGTACATTTGTGTGTTTTGAGTATGTGTCTCTGTGTGCGTGTATGTAGGAGTATGTGTGTCTGCCTTATGTGTTTGTACATTTGTGTGAGTGTGTTTGTACATGTCTGGGTGTGGGTGTGTGTATGTAGGAGTATGTGAGTGTATGCGTGTGTGTGTCTGTCTTCTGTGTGTGTGCACATTTGTGTGTGTGTCTGCACTCGTGTGTCTCTGTATGTGTGTGGGTGAGTGGGTGTTTGAGTGTGGTTGTATGTGTGTGTGTTTGTGTGAGTGTGATTGTATGTGTGTGAGTGCGCGTGTGTGGCAGATGCTCTCAGCTGAGCAGTGGGAAGTGACGCTGGGGAATTTGAAAGCCATCACACCTCCCCGTGCCGCTCAAAGCCAAAGCTGATGGGATGTGGGGTAATCCCTGCAGTTGGTTATCTCACCTCGGGCTGAGAGGTGACATCGCATCCACCCCAACACAGGTTCAGATAAGGAAGATCAGTAGCTTGCTGTGAGTACTGGTAACAGCCAAAACATCATCAAAGGGTTAAAGAATGTAAGATCTTTCCAACACCATCAGTAAACCTTTGCAAACAATTAGAAGTAGAGAGACTCAACAGGACAGGCAGCATCAGCGGAGAGAAACGTTTTGGGTCGAGACCGTTTCTCTTGACCTGACCTACTGAGATTCTCCAGCTTCAAGATTCTGGGGAGTAGATTTAAAACAGAACATTCCAACACAGTACAGTCCATTTGGCCCACACTGTTGTGGCAACCAAAATCAACCTACTGAACAATCTAACCCTCCCCTCCCCCACACCGATAACCCTCGATTTATCTTACATCCATGTGCCTGTCTGAGAGTCTTTTAAATGTCCCTATTGTACTGGGCTCCACCACCACCCCCGGCAGTGCATTTCACTCTCTTCATAAAAACTTACCCCTGACGTCTCCCCTAAACTTTCTTCCCCTCACTTTGTCCTCTGGTGTTTGCCTCTCTCACCCTGGGAAAGAGGTGCTGGCTGTTCTCCAGACCAGGCAACATCCTGGTAAATCTCCTCCGTTCCCTCTCCATCGCGTCCACATCCTTCCTGTAATGTGGCGATGTATGGAGACGAGGAGGAGCTGCTTCTCCCAGAGAGGAGTGAATCTCTGGAATTCTCTGCCCAAGGATGCACCGGAGGCTGGCTCATTCAATGTACAGGCAGTCCCCGGGTTACAGCTCGCACTTACAAACAGGCCAGGCGCAGCTTCAGTGGTTCGTTGGCTCCAGGAAGGAGAACGCCGCCCGCCATTTTGACTCAGATTCCATGGCCATTAACGTTGCCATTGATGATCAAAATCAGCAATGATTTAAAAGCTGCGCGTTGTAAGGTAAAACATCATGAGATGGGAATGTGTAGGGAGTTACCCTGTACAGGGCTGTAACAAGAAGGGGAGGTGTCCTTGTACTCCTGTTAGGTAAAACATCATGAGATGGGAATGTGTAGGGAGTTACCCTGTACAGGGCTGTAACAAGAAGGGGAGGTGTCCTTGTACTCCTGTTAGGTAAAACATCATGAGATGGGAATGTGCAGGGCTGTAACAAGATGTGAATGCATCCTTGTATTTACAAGATAAGAGAGACATTGATGGATTGAGAGGCAGGAAGCTAGCAGGGAAAGGATAGCAACAGTTTTAGTCATTGGACAAGTAATGATATGATGATGTTCTAAGCACATATCCAAGGGTATAAAAAATCACCATTTTGCTGATAACGGCAGAATGCATTCTCCGGCTAACATCGTTAGTCGCAAGTGTTACAATCCGGTAATAAAGAACAAAGAACCCTGATTTCGACTCAGTCTGGTGTTTGTCTCACTCATTCATGAACAAAGCAGACCTAACAGCGTGCAGCAAGTTCCGATTTACCTACAAATTTGACTTAAAGACAGACCTCAGAATAGATCTTCGTAACCCGGGGACTGCCTGAATTTAGGACCCAGATAGATCGATTTTTAAAGAAAGGGGTATAAAGAGTTCTGGGGAATGTAAGTAAGTGGAGGAGTCCACAGCCAGATCAGTCATGACCTTATTGAATGGCGGAGCAGGCTCGATGGGCCGGATGGCCGACTCCTGTTCCTGTTTCTTGTTCTTCTCGTTGCAGTTGTTGCCTTTTGATGGTTTGTACCTCCTGATTCGTTCTTGCTCCTGGTGGTTAGTGAATCGAGGGGACAGCTAGCCCCCCGGGCTCACCTGCCAGAGCATCAGCACCCATAGTAGAGCTTGTGTTGCTACGACCCAAGGCAGATCCCTCTTGACCTCGGGACCACCCTACTGGCCACAGATAGAGCCATAGAACATTATAGCAAAGAAACAGACCCATTTGGCTCTTCTAGTCTGTGCTGAACAATTTTTTTTGCCTAGTCCCACTGACCTACGCCCAGTACATAGCCCCCCATACCCCTCCCATCTATGTCCCTGTCCAAATTCTTCTTGTTAAAATTGAGCCCACATTCACCACTTCAGCTGGCAGCTTGTTCCACACCCCCACCACTCCCTGTGTGAAGAGGTTCCCTCTAAACTTCTTCCCTTTCACCCTGAGGCTACATCCTCTGTCTCTTGTCTCACCTGACCTCAGTGGCGTGGTGAATCTCTGACTGCTACGTGGGGGCGGCATGGTTAGCGCAATGCCTTTACAATGCCAGTGACTGGGACAGGGGTTCAAATCCCGCGCTGCCTGTAAGGAGTTTGTACGTTCTCCCCATGTCTGTGTGGGGTTTTCTCCCACCTTTCGAAACATACCGAGGGTTGTAGGTCATTAGGTGTAATTGGGCGGCACGGACTCATGGGCTGAAATGGCCAATTACCGTGTTGTATGTCTAAATTTTTTTAAATTAAAATGCGTGAATAAACTCCAAACATAGTCATGGTTGGGACATAACATAACATAACATAATAACATAACAATTACAGCACGGAAACAGGCCATTAGGCCCTTCTAGTCCGCACCGAACCAAACACCCCTTTCTAGTCCCACCTCCCTGCACAATGCCCATAACCCTCCATCTTCTTCTCATCCATAGACCTGTCCAACCTTTTTTTAAATAATACAATTGACTCCGCCGCCACTATTTCTCCCGGAAGATCATTTACCATTTACAAGGTTGCATGCACTTTGTTCAGGATGTTTTCTGGACCCTCATCGAGGGAATGGGGCTGCATTCCTCCCCTTTCCCCTTCCTCCGGTTCTCCTGGAACAGGTCCCTGGTGATCTGTTTAAATGTCGACATAGAGCACGGTAACAGGCCATTTCGGCCTACAAGCCCATGCTGCCCAACTACACCCAACTGACCTCCAAACTGGTTCGTTTTTGAAGGGTGGGAGGAAACTCACACAGACACGGGGAGAACGTACAAACTCCTTACAGACAGCGAAGCTGGGTTGCTGGTGCTATAACAGAGTGGCGCTCACTGTGCCTTTGTGAGAACCACCCACCTTCTAGGGGTCTGCCCTGTGAGAGCGGAGCAGTGAGCTCAGTCCCACAATCCACCACAGAGGCAAGCATTTGCTGTACAGCTGGTCACTCTATGTGAGGCAAGGATGTTAACTGCTTCCGAGCTGGAGATGTGTTAAACACAAAGCTCTTTTCTTCTCTCTCTGTCTGTCGACACTGCTGTCTTACACAGCCATGACATGAAGCCACCATCGGTCCATATCGCTCCATCACTCCCCCTCTCCCTCCATTTATCTCTCTCTTTTACAATCTCTCATTCCCTTCTGCCTTTTGTACCATCCCTCTGTCCATCTCTCTCACCAAACCTCCCTCCCTCCTGTCTGACCCTCCTTCCTCCTCTCTCCCTATCAGACTCACCATTTCTCCTCTCTTCCTTACATATTCTCTCCCTCTCCTACTCTTTTCTCACTCCCTCCTGCTCTACCCTGTCCCTTATTCCTCTTTTCTTTGTTCTCTCCCTCGCCCTCTCTCTTCACCCTCCTTTCTGTCGCTGGCTCTCTCTCTCTCTCTCTCTCATTCTCTTTCTTGCTTTTCCCCTCTCTTTCTCATTACTGTTCCCTCCATCCTCTCTTTCTCACCCTCTCTTCCCCTCACTAATCGCATCCTTCTCTCTTCCTTCTTTATTTTGTTCATCCTCTCCCCTTCCTTTCCTCTCACTCCTCTCTCTCTTTCTATCCCTCTTACCTCTCTCTCCCCTCTCCTCCCTCTGCCTTCTTTTTCTTCACTATCTCTCCCTCTCTCATTCCCTCACTCCCTGAACCTGCCATCTCTCTCCTTTTCTACTTCTCCCTCCTCCCTCTCTTTCCCAGCTCTCTCTCCCTCTCTCCCTTGCCCTTTTCTTTCCCTTCCTCCTCTCCTTCTCCCTTTCTCTCTCTTTCTCTCTCTCTCTCTCTCCCCCTCCCCACTCCCACCCACCCCTCCCTCTCCTTCCCCCTCTTACTCCTTCCTTCCACCCCCTCTCTCTGACCTGCTCTCTCTCAGTGTCCTTCATCCCCTCCCTCCCTCTCTGACTCTCTGGCTCGCTCGCTCCCTTTTCCTTTGCCCTCCCCTACAGCTGTCACACAACCCCATGACAAAACCCCCAATCAGGCCCCCTTTAATCTGCCCACAATTACCAGCAGTGTGAAAAGCTCCACAATAATGAGGAAAAATGCCTCATTTTGTTCCTTCAAAGCCCAACAAATTGGAGTTAACCTGACAGGAAGTGGCTCAATAATTAGATTATTTATTTATTCCTGACACATATTCCCCCTGTTACTGGTCTCAGGAGACCAGCTGATGATGCAGTGGACTTCTCGGCTGCCAAAACTTTTCCGAACAAAGGAGATTGCCCTGTCAGTCAATTAAGCCCAGTGCCAGGTGTGGAGTGCTTTCCAGTCAGAGTGAATGGCAAGCGATCAGATAATGCCTTCATCTCCACACCGTACATCACACTCCTCACTGCAGTCCCGCATGGGGCCAGGCTGCCTGCCTTCCTGGGTACTCTCCAGCAGGTGATGCGATTTGGAAGGACAAGCCAGAAGGCTGAGTGCAGGATTAATGGTCGGTTACTTCAGAGTGTGGATGAACAGAGGGACCTTGGGGTCCAAATCCATACATTCCTCGCAAGGTCACTGACAGGTTGATAGGATCGTTAAGAAGGCCTGTGGGATGCTGGGCTTCATTAATAGGGGGATTGGGTTCAGGAGTTGTAAGACCACACTTAGAGTACTGTGTTCAGTTCTGGTCACCGCATTACAGGAAGGATGTGGAAGCTATGGAGAGGGTGCAGAGGAGATTTACCAGGATGTTGCCTGGATTGGAAAATAAATCTTATGAGGCAAGGTTAGTAGAGTTGGGACTTTTCTCTTTGGAGCATAGAAGGATGGGAGGAGACTTGATAGAGGGCTACAAGGTTATGAGCGGCATAGATAGGGCGGATGGACAGCACCTGTTTCTCAGGGCAGGATCAGCAAACACCAGAGGACGTCTGTACACAAA